>NW_024582373.1:2647381-2678288 GCF_018398535.1 Haplochromis burtoni
CACACACACACACACACACACACACACACACACACACACACACACACACACACACACACACACAGAAAATGTCAGCTACACTGGTTTGAAATCAGATTTTGCCCATTTTGAACATTTTTAACAAAAGAGTATATATATATATGTCACAGTTTATAGCCATATATTACACCCTAATGGAACTTTGCAAAACACAATAGCAGGCTTTTTTGCTTTCAGAGGTGAAAGCAAATGTGTTTTGTTATTTTCTCATGTGTGTGGCTTTCAGTGTGACTCAGTGAACCAAGGAGGTGAAAATTTTAATGGCTCCTAAGTGGACCCAATTGCAGAAAAGTAGCCATTTCGAGTGTAATTTCTGGTTTAACACAAAAAGTGTTTTTCTTTTGGTCATGTCTGCACAAAACAAGAAAACCTGTTGTTGTAGTACACCTTAAGCAATGATATAGGATCCTCAAACATTAAATATTAAACAATAATGTAAAAAAAAAGAAAGGTTAATGAAATGAACACACTCCCACTGAACCCACAGTCTTTGTTTTGGGTGGGGTTGTGATGTGCTGATTCTGTAAGTTTATAAGATATTTAACTATTTCAGGAAGGTGAATGGACAAGAGAGTGAATGAATACTATTACATCATGTAATCCAGAGAAGACAATTAAACAAAGCAGTAGTAGCTGGTAGTAGTAGATTGAGGGTGGGCGTGGTGGGCGAGGGGAGGGGAGAGGGGCACTTAGCAAAGTTAATAACTGTCAGAACGAGGTTCAAAGACTGCAGGTGAGTACAGCACCACAGTGTCATTAGTCACTGATGGGTAGCAATCATCTCTCCAGAAGAGAACATCAGCAATCTCTGTGTTATTTATCAGTGTAACGCTGTATCCGTGCATTACAGTGAGCAAAAACACATGAGCAGGCACTACTGTGTGTGTGTGTTTGTGTATGAGGGCGGTACCACCTGTGGTTTTTCCACTGTTAATAGTGTGTTGTCTGGCATGACAATGCTCCCTTCTGCTGTTGACTGTAATGTGGGCCCATTTATTGGCGAGACCTTTCACTTGTTTCAGCCTCCTGCTCTTCCTGAATAATGTTAGGCTAAACTGAAGAAGGTAACTCACATCAATAAACCTTCTCTATGGTCTTCTTCTCCTCCTTCTGCCTCTCTTCTCCTCAGATCCATCTTCAGTATCCTTTTACCCTTGCCTCTGTATATGTCCCAACCATTTTAGTCTGGTGTCTGTAACTTTCAACTATTCAGCCTGATATACTCATTTCTAATGTCCCTGTCCCTTCTAGCACCTTAAACTCTGCCACCTCAAGTTCAGCCTCCTCCTAGGAAAGAAAAAAAAGATCTGTCTATAGGCTACCATAACTTACCCCACAGGTTAAGAACGTTCTGGCTTCATCTTGGCATTTTTGAAACAAAGTGCACTGAATGAGAAACAGATCTAAGAACAAAAGGCCACACTGCACACATGAGTAATTATTTCATAGACCTGCTTTAAATTACTGATGCTTAAATGGAACCAACAGGACTTAATAATCATCATGTTGCATTCATTAAGATTTCAATCTAACAAGTGAGATCCTCAGTTAATCAGGAGAGAATTTACAGAGGTCACAGGTCGAATGAGCCATAGCATTACATTCTCACCGACTTCTGTACGTCTTTTTCCATCCAGACTAGTCACACGCTGCTGGCCTTGAGAAGGGAAGAAAGAAAAAACGAATCACTTCCACATTAGCTTCACTTTTGATTTAACTTTTCAGACCTGAGGGCTACATCCATCTTTTATATACAGTCTGTGCTCAAGACCTGAAGGAAGGGCATTATCAAGGTGAACTCAGCAGCCCTCCGAGCAATGAGAGAACATGCTTCAGTACTTGATACAACTTCTAGCTTAAAATTCTGAAGTGGGTAGAAGGAAATCTTAGAAGTATACTTGAACTAAGGAAGGAAATGGAAGAAAAAAATGAAGCTGGAGACAACGCCTACTATCGCACATGAAGTGACTCTGACTATCAGGGAAATTTTTAAGGAATCAAAGACATACGAGTTGTAGAAATTTGTCAGAGACACCAGAAAGTACTTAAATGGCACGGTTCATAACCTGCGAGGCAAGAAGATGAAATTTTCTTTAATTGAAACCGCAGCATTCAGAGCAGACTCACAGGAAGAAACCCTTCACCTTTAACGACCCCCATTAAAAACAAAAGTAGGGGGACAAGTGGTGCGAGGATGACGCTTTTGACAATGAGTCTTTATTTTCAGCAGCACAGAGTTAATATCTCCCCTGAGTCCCCTTATAATTTTCAAATATAAAAATCTGTGTTAAATAAGTGTCTTTCTGAATTATGAATATTGAAATATCAGCGGATGTAAATCGAGGCGCATGTACTCTATGCAAAATTAACACTAAAAAAGGGGGGGAGAGTAAAACCGAGCAGAAATGCAAATCATGCAGAGACAGATCAGATTGTAGATTGCATGTTATTACAGCAGAACTCGCGGTAGAAATTTCTCCACTGCTTGATAAATCAAGCCCAATACATTTTCACTCCCACATTCGAACCGCATGCTGTGTAGTTGTTTGGGAAAACGGGTCATTGCCTTGATCATGAAAGCTTGTACATGCTGTAATAGACCGTGATAAATTAAACTCACTTTAACAGCTTTCAAGCCATCATCTGCATTTTTGGTGATGCTCCCTCAAAGTAAGCTCTATCTTCTTTTTCATTACAGTAATCTACATCCCAGTCTTCTGGACTGAGCACAGAAAAGGTTCATTAAATCGGATTTTCAGATATTGGATTACATTTCTTTTGTAACTGGCTGAGCAGAGGAGAGAGAGAGAAAGGGGGAAAAAAACGTGACCTGATTAACAATTGTGATACTTATAAATCACAAAACATGAAGAAAGAGACAGATAAATTGGAAGATGTAATTTAAACAGCTTCCTGGAAGATTATCACACCTGAATATTTGATAGCCTTTCCGCTTTGTGCCCAATATATATTCATTCGTAAAGCACATTTCTTCCACCTTGAACAGACATTAATCTTTACCCTCCGACTTTTTATGATAATATGATAAAAATAGAGCATGGTTCTGCTCATGGGTAGATGATATGTGTTTTCCTATTTAAAGGGATAGTTTATATTTTCAAATAGCTGCTCACTAATCCGAAGCTGTTGCCTACCTGTTCGTGAGTCTTACAGCAGTCTGTGGAAGTGGATTAAAGCCCTACACACTACCCGCTCATGCTGTGGAGATGCAGCAGCGTTTTTGTCTGAGAGGCATTAAAGTGTTCCTTCGCTGGTATTCATTACTCAAACAACATTATGCTGACATTTGCAGACACGACACCCGAAGTTCTATGGCTGGAACTGTGGATGTACATGCTCACCCTTACTGTCAGACAAATCACCTGCACTGCATCAATCCAATGCAGAGTCGTCCCCCTGTGATCCTCTGAGAATATTTGTTAAGTCCCTGCACAGAGGAAATGTAGTATTGATCTGCCAAGCTGTCTCACTTGCAACATCTTAGACTGAAATGAGTGCTTTCAGACTGATGGCCTTGAGTGCTGCACCTTTCTTAAAACTGCTGTCTGTAGAATTCAGATCTGTATGTGTCCACCTCTGTGGTGAAGTATTCTCCACAAGCGATGAAAGGCTTCCATGAGTCTGGTCTTCTTTCTGATTTTCCTAAAAGTGAGCTCAGATGCAGCCCGTTAGTGCTTCAAGGTATATCACAACACCCCAAAGTCACCAAAGAGCCATGAAATGAGAAAAAGAAAGAAAAGACATATTTGTCACAATACCAGGGATATAACCTATTATTGTACCTATTATTTTAGCATATCTTACAGTATAAAGCACCTTGAGGTGACTGTTGTTGTGATTTGGCGCTATATAGCTAAAATTGAATTGAACATTTACATGCTCAGTGTAATAATCGCCACATCTAGTGATCAAATTACGCTACATGGGAGCAAGAAAATGTAAAGAAATGTAAAGAAAAAGCACCAGGATTCTTTGTTTTAATATAATTGCCGATGCAACAATATAATCATGCTCATAAAAGTTATTCTTCTGTAAAATTACACATTTGCACAACAGCATCATATCATTGCGTTACTAACATTTTGATGTTTCTTGAGGCAGAGAGAGATTTCTAACTTCTTTATTTACAGCAGCGTCCAGCTGTTCCCAATGTAGGATTTGGGCTGTTTGCAAAGATCCCCAACTCACAAAGCAAGGGGATGTAAGTTGATTAATGGAATAAGAAAGGAAAGCAAACACTAGACTAGCTGCTCAGACTGTTAATTCGAAAAAGAGAACATATCCAGTGAGCAGCAGTTCGCTGGCCGAAAACGCCTTGTTGATGCCAGAGGTCAGAGGAGAAAAGACAGACTGCTTTGAGCTGATAGAAAAGCAACAGCAACTCAAATAACAACTCGTTACAACCAATGTATGTTGAAGAACATCTCTGAACAGAGAACAAATTAAGCCTTGAAGCAGATGGGATATATCATCAGAAGACCACACTGGGTCTTATTCCTGCTGGCCAAAAACAGGAAACAGAGGATATAGTTCACACAGGCTCACCTAAATTGGACAACAGAAGACTGGAAAACGTTACCTCGCTTGATGAGTCTTGATTTCTGCAGTGACATCGAGAATGAAAGCTTGGATCCATCCCGCCTTGGATCAAAGGTTCAGGCTGCTGGTGGTGTAATAGTGTAAAGGAGGAATTTTCCTGGCAATCTTTGGGTCCTTAAGTACCAACTGATCATTGTTCAAATACCTATTGTTGCTGACCATGCCGACCCCCCTACGACCACAGTGTGTCCATCTTCTGATGGCTGCTCTCAGCAGGATAATGCACCCTGTCCCAAAGCTCAAATCCTTTCAGAGTTGTTCCTTTAAAATGGCTGTGAGTTCAGTGTACTCATATGGCCTCCACAGTCACCAGAGCTCAATCCAATACAGCACCTTTGGGATGTGGTGGTAGATTTTCATCATGGATGTGCAGCTGACAAATCTGCAGCAGCTGTGTGACGCTACCGTGGCAAAATGTCTCAATGGTTTCCAGCACCCACTTAAAAGGACATAATGCGGTCCTGAAGACAAAAGGAAGTCCAACCCAGTACTGGCAAGGTGTGGATCATAAAGAAGCCCGTGAGTGTAACTATGCGTCTATTCCTCTTTTTAATTACTTATAAAACAAAACTGTAAAAACATTTGCTGAGTACATGTAGTAAAATAAAAATGTAAAGTGCACCACCTGAAATTAAGTGGTATAATGCACATTATAGTGATGAATAATAAAACTGAATTTAAGTTCAAATAAAGAAATCTATGAAAAAACATCACCAATAAAATGAGAAAGATATTTTTAAAATGCCAACAATTGTGAGGATATGGATCCAAATGTAGGCCTGGAGATCCAAAACACAAATTTCATGAAGTGAATATAATAAACAAAGCCAAACTGAATTTTAACAAGCTGGGAGCACATAAAGATGACCAACTAACAAAGTGAAAAAGGAAGCATAGGATTGTTAGGGCTCTGACAGACACATGGGAATAATCAGGGGGAAATTTGAAGATTCCTATCCAAAATTATGGATAGTAAATAAAACCAACACAAGATGCAAGGGACAAAAGACTGCAAAATAAAACAGAAAATGATTAAGGGACAGATTTACTGACATTTTACGCCAGCAAAAACTGGGTTTTGACTTAAGAAAAGAAAAGTGATGTTGGCATTTACAAAGAGCGCTCAGTGACAACATTGGAGAGGTGGGAATTCAGACAGGCGCTTCTGCATACGCATTTTTTAGAGTTTCTTCCTCTACACTATTTAAATGAACCGCACAAACTGATCGCAAACTGATTTACCGACATTTAGCGCTGATATTGAAATGAACTGAATGTGCCTGTGTGTAGAAAACATTCCAGTAAATCACCCATAAAACTAATCACACCTTTGAGCGCTATTTTGGGATTGTGCTCACTTCCTGTTGTGCCTCTTTAATGAATCTGGGCCTAAACGAGTTGCAGCATACAGGAAACCTGACACACAAACACTAACAAGTGTAACTAAACTAATACCCAACGGGAATTGGAAGAACAGAATACCAGAGTCCAATAAAATAATATTAAAGTACATGGAACCAGAGGTCGAGTCGTTAATTTTATGACTTTAGACTTGACTTGAAGAAATGTTCTAAGACTGTGACTTGACTTGGACTTTTACACTAATGACCTGGGACTTGAATTGGACTTGAACTGGTTTACTTGAAAAGACTTGATATTTCACCCCAAATATAAAATTTAACACGCATACTATATTATATTATATAGAAAGTGTGCACCATTAATTCAATTAATTCATTTATTCAAACCACACTCTGTACGTATGTGCGCGTGAGCTGTAGCACAGCCAATCAAATTAACCAGATTTTTTTTTTAAAAAAAAGAAAAAAAAAACGCTCAAAAATGCTGCAAGGAGATATTTTTTTCAGGTACATAAACTATGAAGTAGTCAACAAAAAACCGAAATGCAATATGGAAAACATCCAAGTAGAGAATCACAGACAGAGATGGAACAACTTCCAACTTTCTCCGACGGTAGAAGTTACATAAAGAACGGTAGGTGGTGCTTCTCTATTGCTACGATGAGATAGCTGTCTTCTTCTAACTAGCAAATGTTGTCCAGGCTACGTTGGTGATGCAGTTTTTTTAATGTGTATGATATTTTTGTCATGCGATTTTAAAGCCGGTCCTACAAGCACATCCAAGAATAACATGCAGCTTATCTCAGAACTGTCGGTGAAAATTATTCTTGGAGCTTAATTGTTAAGTTAAGTTTAATTGAGCTGCATTTTAAAGAGGTGCAATTTCACAATTTGTGTATATTTTCTAAGTTCACTATTTCGTCATGTGTTGAGAAAAACACAGATTTAAAAATCACATGGTCTAATATTTACATTTAGCATAACTGCAACATTCTTTTTTTTTTCTTTTTTTTTTTTAAAGACTCGAAAGGACTTGAAATTCAAAGTTTCAGACTTGTGACTTTACTCGGACTTTTACAACAGTGACTTGAGACTCGACTCTGACTTGCCTGACATTACTTGAGACTTGACTTGTGACTTGAGGATAAAGACTTGAGACTTACTTGAGACTTGCAAAACAATGACTTGGTCCCACCTCTGCATGGAACTAAGAAATTGTGCAGGATAGTGGATAAAAAGGAAATCAAATGATAACCAATTGAAAGTTATGGAAAATGAATCAGAACGTAGAATAGCTCAATATTAAGAAATCTAGAGTTCAAATCTTAAAACCCCACAAAAGTCACAACAAAGCCCAAACATCATGATTTTATTCTCTGCTTTTTACATTTTCTACAAACACAATCATTAGTCCTTTCGTTAAATGTCTGCTCTAACTCTTTAAAGCTTGAATTATGAAATATTTGCCAGAATTTCTTTTTGGTTTAGTGAACCTCCAGACAAAAAAATTAAAGATAAAATAAATATTAACTTGCATATGTATGAGTTTAAACTGGTATCAGATTTTTAATAAATTTTCAGTCATTATTTTTGCAGTTTATTCCTTTAAAATGTATTGTGCAATTTATTTGGATTTTTCAGGGCGATGAAAACTCTCACTGATAACGCTGAAGTCTCAAAAACTCCCCAAACTCATTTATCAGATATGACACACTTGGCTTTAAAGCGTTAAAACTAAAATATTTAATGATGCTTTAAAGCCAACAGCCACAGAAAACAAGCAAACAAACATTAAAAACTGACTACAGTCCCAAATGAACCCAGTGACATGATTAATATCATTTTTAAGGTGTTGCGGTTTTTGGACAACAAAGTAAAACCATATTTAGCTTAATACCCTGATCACAGTTATTAGGCAATAGGTGAACAGATTGCTGGAGGCTTTTTGTTATACCTCACGCTGCGTTCCACTTGTGGTGACACTCATTTGTATAAGTGTTGCATATTTAAACAGCCAACCTCACACAGGGCCAATTATACATGTTAAGCACATTCTATTTTTAAGGTAAATATATGCTCTGCTCTCATCTCTTTAATTGTCTAACTACCTTAAAAAGCACACCTGTTTTCAAGAGGCCTTTAAAAGCACTTATAAATCCAGAGGACAAAAAGCAGAGTGCTCAGACAGTTTAGAGGCAGGCCACTCATACAAAAGACAGATGAAAGTGCAGAATGCCTCAGCAGGGAGATGCACTTTGTGCCAAGCAAAACCATTAGCCCAAACTTTGACTTTGATGCCATCAAGAAGACTTTGAGGGGGTACACTTCCTAAATGGATTCTGTCCACGGTTAAAAGAGAGAGACAGATAAAAAGAATTATCTTGATGTCATGTGCTAAAATATTCACCGCTATCAAACTGCTTCGTTCTTATCTCCGAGGGCCTGGCTTTTCTTGGCTCCAGACTTGGCGTCAAAGAGTTCATCCACGTTCTCTAACAATCTTGTATTAAGCAGTTCTTAGGAACCACTGGGCTCGCACGCAGGTCCCCAAATAAACCTGTCAGAAACTTTTCCCTTGAAGCTGCACTGGGATTTCCTCACTGGCTTGGAAGTGCTGCATGTCCTTGAGTGTTTCCTTGTGAAGTAGGAAAACACAGCGTTTGTATCGTCGTGTAAGTGCAGGCACATTTGTTTTCTTGCGCTCACACCTCGAGTAACACAAAACAAACGTCTTAAAAATGAGAACTGAAAAGGAGCACCTGATATAAATAGACATAAAAGATCTTTTTGTCAATATAAAATCTGGGGAATTACTTGAGAAGAAACCGTGAGCAGGCAAACGGGGGAAAAAATCTAAGGTAAATAACAGAATTTTTAGGAAGAAAATCAAAGTTTTTTATCACGTCGTGCCATGCTGGTGGCTGCCTCAGACATATATACTTTGTGTAGTGGGTGTTTTGTTTGCGGAGCTTAAGAATTGATTCAATCCACTCTTTGAATTTTCTGCTAACTTGTTGCTGTGATTTATGGATGTCTTTTCAGAATATAGAGTTCTTTTTCAATTTCACACCATCTTTTGAGGAAGCCAGAGACCTTTGTGCACTTTCTGTTCCTTCCCTTTTGCAGAGCCAAAAAGTACTGTGTATCAGTTGTGAATATTTTAAATTCTACCAGAAAAAGAAGGAAAATCCACCTCTGTGTTTGCACATGATGCTTCAGGCTAATTTTTGACCGAGTTAAACATAACAACAGTTGGCACGTCATTAGGCTCCACTGACACCATGTGACCACCTGAGATTTAAAAAAAAAGAAGAAGAAGAAGAAAACAACTGTAAGAAATGACAAAGCAGATTAAAGAAAGACGTGAGGAATAAAAAGCCAAATGGAATGATTATTTCTTTCTTCCCTTAATTTGCTGATACCAGTTGCAAGTTCAGCGTAATTCCCAGGAATCTGCGCCATCAATTGGACACAGCGTTCCTTTGAAGTCTTCGGTCTACTCATATAATATCAACGAAGCTGGAGCAGCAGGGTATGGACGTTATATTCAACCTGATTCCCCTTTCGTGTTTCTTTTTCCGTGCCTATAAGCTTATTTTTCATAGTTTCTACTTTGATGTTGCAAAGAGGGAACTTTTTCAGGACACACAGGGGATGCAGTCTTCAATCATTCAGCCACAGTCCAGTCAATTGTAACTGCATTTGATTTAAAGTTGGAGCTTCACAGTTTTTGCAACTCATTTGGTAAGTTGCAAGGAAATTTTAATCCATTACTGGGCAGCAATTTCTCAATTTTACTAATTACTTCAAAGGATAGATAATTAGCTGCACACTTATTCCTTTAGTTTTGTTGCTCAGCACAACTCATTGTGCCTTGCGCACCTTGCAAATACTGTACTTAATGCTTGTAGAAATGGATAATGAGATATTATAGTTCAAACGAGCAGCCAACCTATAATTTGGTGGCACAGTGTGCACTCATTTAATCCTTATGCTCTCGTGTGTAGAGATAAGGCCACTATGAGTTCCCTCTTTTGTCCCCCTATACTGGATTGACATGTTAATCCTCCTTCCGAGTATCCTGATAAGCTTGTGCAGCACAGTTCTGCACCAGGTCAGATTTCTCCTTTTTCTAATGCATCCAGATATTTCCAACCAGCAAAGGTTAGATACTGGAAACAAAGTACAGAAACACCATCCTTTAATCTGAAGCTTTCTTTATAGTACAGTTCAGCTCCGGTGTAGCCATTCAACAAATATTACCATACCTGTATCTTAGCCCGGCATTCAGCTTCTGCGAAAGGAAACTAAACGTGGCATCAAAAACTACAATTGGTTTGCTTGGTACTAGTATGTTGTATAAACAGTGTGCTGATTGGCATGAGAATAATACCTTAATTCCACAAAATGTAATTGTAACTAGATTGCTCACAGTGTAATGCGAATGTTTTCTCATTTGCAGAGGTCTTGAAACCATCTTCTCTTCCGCATTTCAGTAAAAGTCATTGTTCTGACAGATCAGCTCACTTGGAGTCATGAGGCAGAGCAATACAGGCACACCTGCACACGAGTATATGTGCAAAAGGTAATGCAGCTTACTGTGGTGTAGGCTCCACAGGGGGTTAACTGCAGGACTATTAAACGAGCTTCATTCATGTTATGGAGAAAAAAGCTACTCTTGGCTGAGTGAGTTCCTTTCCACACGTCTAACCTTTGGGCAAAACTAATGTTCTAGATCAGTCTATTCAATGGCGATGCAACATTAAAGTCCCAGGAAGAGAAAGACCCTCAAATTGTGAAGACATGTAACATCACTGAAGGAAGACACACATAGACTCAATTGTTCAACAACCCGAATTAGTAGGTTAAACAGCAATCACACAAACTTACTTAGTCAAAGTAAAGTCAAACTGATAAGGCAACCACATAAAAGGGCTTCAGGATATTGCGATCAGTGCATTTTAGGCTATATTAAACCTGCTCCCCATTTTGCATGACACAAAGCTATAGTGCCCTCTCTATGGGCCGTGTTCCCTTTGGCTTTTTACCACCTGGAATGCTAAAGATGACCCAGTATCCATTTGCTAGTGTAGTGCCTCCTTCCCAACAGTTTTCCCCTGGAGTCAAGCAGCTATGAATAATGAGATGAAGACCCATGCATTAATGTAACAGCACGGCCCCTAAAGGAATGCGTGGTAGCAGGTGATTGTTCGCAGCCTCTGTGGGCCTGTCAGTAAACATGTGCCCCCTGTAGCGTGGGGCATTTTAGCAGGAGCAACCTCCCTTGCACAGACTGCTCACCCGGCATCCTGGGAAATTATGGATGAGTTTCTACCTAACCCCTTAACAGCATGTTAGATTTTAGGCCACCGCTGGCTACAGGTGATTTATGGGTACACATCAACATGAGCATTGCTTATAATACAGTGACATTTAAATGATGAAAGACATGAGATGCATCATGGGTAATTGGACACTTTGGAGTATTTGTGCAGTGGCGTTAAACATAGACTGGTTAGAAAGAGTTATCTGTAGGCATATCTATGACCGACAGGTGTTACTTTCAATATGCTGAATATTCGTTCCCACGTGCTGCATGTTAATATTTGCAAGAGCATCCGTGGAATTTCAAATTGTGTTTTAAATCCATCCAGCTCGCAGCTGCGTTATTTGATACAGGCACAGCTGAGCAAATAATTGGAAAGAAATTGGGTCTCGCTGGTTCCCACCAAGTATTTCTTACTGACCACTTAAACAAAAGTAGCTGGTTGTGCTAAGCCTAATGATGAATCAAATCAGTGAGAGCAGTAACCCTTTAATCCAATTCAGAAAACTTTCATAACAACCCGACAAGTTCTTAGTAACTAACCAATGAATCGAACGCTTGAGCAGCTTTCATTAGGCAGTGATGCACTACTTCTATCCATAAATTTTGATTCAGTGAGCTAATTATTTTATCACTACTCCCCCACTTGTATCGACTGAACAAGCTTCAAGCTGAAACAACTGGGACAGGAGTCTCTTGTTTTTGTGTTGGCACAGAAGGTAGGTGCTTTTGTGCTGCAATGTTATATTGCAATTTTTTTTTATTGAAATTACATTTTAAAGGGTTTATATAGACTGTGAGCAAATTAATTGTTGCAAGGAAGTTAAAGTAATGGTGCTATATTTAAACTGTTACACTGTTTGTTTGTTTTTTTTATTAGCAGGAATAAACAAAGATTATTTTTATTCCCTTTAATGGTACACAGAGAAAAGACTCACCAGTGGGGTGAATAAAGTCTTCTGCTTTCGGCTGCCTCCTTCAGGAGATGCCACAGCGGATCATCTTTCTCCACATCACCCTATCCTGGGCATCCTCCTCTGTCACACCAAGTGAATAAAGTCAACTCAAAAAAACAAACAAAAAGCAGACAACAACAATTCCTGTGCTCTAAGCTCTTAGTATTAGCTGTTCAATATGTATTGTTTCATCAGTGTGTATAAGTTAATAAGAACTCATATAGGTATATACACTGCTCAAAAAAATAATAATAAAGGAACCATTTTAATCAGAGCATCGAGTCAGTTAAACTGCTGTGATATTGATCTGTTCAGTTAGGTAGCAGAGGGGGGTTGTTAATCAGTTTCAGCTGCTTTGGTGATTAGACTCTGATGGTGCATCACAGCAGAATGAAATCCTGGTGATATCACAAACACCTGGGAAAGCAGACAGATGAGTGAATACAGATCTTCCTTACACCTGAACTTTCATCTAAACTTCACTAGGTATCAGGATGAAATCCTTGGACTCATTGTCAGACCCTACACTGGTGCACTGGGTGCTGGGTCCCTCCTAGTGCATGACAATGCTCATTTGACGAGAGTATACAGGCAGTTTTTTGAGGATGAAAGAACTGATACCACTGACTGGACCTCATGCTGATCTAAAACCAGTAAAACTCCTCTGGAACATTATGGTTCAGTCGATGCAACTCCAGGAACTTGGTGATGCCCTGGTCCACATCTGGGAGGAGACCCCCAAGAGACCACCATCCATCATCTCATCTCCTCGGCCCCAACGTTGTCAGGGATGCATGCATGTGCAGGCCACACAAACAACCGAGCATCAGTTTGAGCTGCTGCAGTGAAATTAGTTTTTCAAGATTTTCAGTCAGCCATCTGTAGGTTGATAATTTTCATTCCCATCAAATGATATGACATCTTTTCATGTGACATCTTTTCATCCCTAAAACATAACAGTATAGATATGCAGCATGATTTTTCCCCTCATTAAAGTGTTCCTTTACATGTTTGAGCTATATATAATCACAAATAGAGCATGCATGTTTTGATTTTACAATTTTCCTATTTTATTTTATTGGTAAACACAAGATCAGACATTTGCAGATGTTTAATTACTTTGGTACAGTAGGTAAAATTAGTTTTTTCCAAAGTTTTTCTCCCACTAATATAATAAGATGGGAACAGCAGCTCTTGTTGCTCCTTTGCCAGTAAAACAGACATATGGAGTCTCTCGGGGACAATAATAAAGTCTCTGTGATGGCATTTTAGCCAACTGAAATGGTTTCCTGCACAAATTTCAAGCTATAAAAGGCACTGCTGTCTTAGACAGGTAATTGCATTATTACAGTCCTTGCATCTCATTATATTGCTGTAAATGTGGAGCAAGTGCTGTAGATGCTTCATACAGAGACATACTGCAACCAGGTGAAGCAAGATGTGCACTAATTTATCTATTAGAAATGATATACAGCTAGCCCTCTATTATAACTGGAGGACTGATTCCAGTCTGCTGAAACAAATACATGCAAATAAGTCCTTCTGGAGCTCTAAGGTTTGCCATAAATAGGTACTTAATGGCTAACAGCTGCCATCTCATGCACTTCTGTTTTGCTTTATTATTTTGCATAAAGTGTGGCACACATTACTTTCATTTGTTGTTGGTGCCACAAATTAACAAGGGTACTTTAATTCACGCAGAACTTCATTATATTGCTGCAGTGGAATGAACATAAAACCAGAGATAAAACAAGGTGGACTGTAATGATCCACAATGTTGAAATCTCAATGGGAATCCCTGCTTTAAAGTTTTTCTCTTATTCTGGCTTATTCCGGACATGATCATCCATCGTAATTACATCGCAAAGTGTTATCTCGGTTTCTCGAGAAATGTATTGTATAAAATGCATCTTTCTTATTGGACATATATGGACTGTATGGCATTTAATACAGCTGAATCTACAAAATTCTATGAACAGAAACCAGAAAGCAATGAAATCTTGAATGTTCAGGTCCTATCATACAGAGCACTTTGCTCTCAGACTGCTGGTTTCTGGTGTTTCCTAGAGTTTTAAAAGTAGAATGGGAGACAGAGCCCTCAGCTATCAGACCCTTCATCTCTGTAAACAGCTCCCAGTTTGGATTTAAGAGACAGACACTGTTGCTACTTTCTTTAGGCTCTTATCAACTTAAAACTTTCCTTTTTAATAATGCATATACTTTGGCCTGGATCAGGTGACTCTAGACTATCCCTTAGTTATGCTGTAATAGGGTGAGGCTGCTGAGGGGCCTTTGCATGATGCACTGAGCATTTCTTCTTCGCTCATCTCTTTTCACTTCCTGTGTGTTTACACACCAGTACTGCATTTAACCATCAGCAATTATTAAACTTTGACTCTCGTTCCTACAGTGTATCTTTTATCCTGTCTCCCTTTGCTCTCTTGTCTTTCCTCTCATGCCCAAGTGGTCTGAGCCTGTTTCTGCAGGAGGTTTCTTCCTGTTAAAAAGAAGTTTTTCCTTCACACTGTTGCCAAATGCCTGTGTGAGCAGTGTGATTGTTGGGTTTATGTTTTTTTTCTTTCTTTCTTTCTAATACTGAGGGGTGTTTACCTAACAATATGAAGCTTTGTGAAGCAACTACTGTTGTGATTTGGTGCTAAAGAAATAAAATCAAATTGAACTGAAAATAGAATAATTCAAATTACCAAATGTGGAAACTGAAAAAAAAAACCCAAACCCCACAGTAAATATTAAAAGGTCACAATCTTCAGTGTCAGTAAACACAGCTGCACTGACAAATCAAGTTAAAAACTCTACCATGCCACCAAAACACTATATACAAGTTGCAATTAAAACTTTCTGCCTATTAAAAGCAAAAACCTGCTTCAAATCTTTCTCCTCTCCACTCTAAGGCATTCAATGTGCACCTCTACACTGTTTTCAATGTTTGTGTTATTTTTAGATTGTTCCTCTGTGTACCTGTGAGCATGCACACAATAGCAAGGGTTATAGTTCAGCTTGTTTGTGGACATTGCATTCAAAGTCAGTTGACATTCTGACTGAGGAACAAATTCTCAGGGCACCATCACATGGATGCTGGGAAAAATCTAAAATTTGCAACTGATTACATGTTTCTGCTTGGATTCTTCCACTACAGCCTGATTTTTGAAAAAGGAGATCCAACACTCAGAACCGATGATGATCCTTCAAATGAAAGTCGGGTCATTTTTATTTATATTGGCTGATATTTGCTCTCTGTGCATGTTTAAGGTCCATGATGAAATTGCAAATGTGCATGTGCATGAAATCATAATCCAGTCAATCAAAGCTGCTAGATATCGGCGTATAATTAACAAGCATGCATGTGTGGTGGCATGGGGTTGCAGTAGTGTACATGGTGTGGATAACTTGCACATGTGTGCATCTGTGAAAGCATCACTCATGCTGAATGATTAACACAGTTTTGGCCTAACTGGAGCCCAGAGTTGTCACCTATTGAAAAAACAAAAAGCAAAAATCATCATGTTACAGTAAGATTTTATTTTGAAAACAACAGTGGTTGATGTACCTGTGCAATGAAGGATACATTTGCTCTTGACTTCTTCTCTATTTAATGAAAATTAAAGTGAAAGATTATGATTTTTCTTTCAGAGACAACAACCAAACTGCTGATGTCTCTGAGCTCAACTTTGTTTAAGTAAAATCCACCTTGGATCCTCTTTTATTGTTAATGAAGACAAACACGAGAGCTTCTAAAATGGGTCGTGGCAGAAATAGCTTGAGAACCACTGGTTTCAGAGAATGAAGGGAGACGAGGGGCCGTGAAAGGAAAAAAGACCAAAAATAAGCAAACCCGAAAGAATTATCCTGATTCCTTGCAGCGCAGACACAAAATATCACTTAAGGTGTCAGATTATTCCTACCACTCTGCTGACTTTTACAAACTTCGCCATCTCCTCTTCGCTAAATCAGATGCTATAAAAAGACACAATTTAAATTCAATACAAATAATTCATTTCAAAGGACATCGCCCTGCTTTCATTTCATCGGAGAGTCCACCCATGTGGCAAAAAAGACAGCTCATAAGAATACATCTTTGTATTCACAGATACATATTTCCACATAATGCCTCCCTGATATTTTTTTTAATATATATTCGGGTATATTTTTACATTCACTTCCTGCAGGAAAGTATCAGTGTTGTCACCATGTAGCTGAAAATGTGTTGCTATTCAAATTTTTTCTGGCCCTGTGAAAGCAGGACTAAATAACAGCAGGTAGTATTGCTCTATCTCAAATGTAGCGTAGTGAACAGAAAAGCATATTTATTGTAAAAGAAAAATAATCTGTCTGTCTGTTAACGGATTAAAAGCATAACCCTAAAAGCTTAGAGCGCGCAACTAAATCATCTTCTTTCTAATGTTGGGATAAAGGTGTGTAGCTCGAGTATGGTGTGTTGTGCATTAGGTAGATGTTAGCAGGCAAAACAAAATATTATTCGCTGTAACTGATGTACGTCTCCAGTTGATATTTCACTAATCCTCCAACACCACACCACGCTCAAGTCCATATAACTATTCCTTTCTGGCAGTGCATATAAAGTTTAAAATAACAGAGGCAAAATTACCACCAGGAAATTGTTGTAATTTTCGAAACAATACAGTTTCTAATTCACACAAAAGAGCAGAATTCTGAAGCCTATAGACAAAAACCATCAGTGTTGTCAGCAGCACAGACGACTCTATTGAAGCTTCTGTTAATGTTAGCTCAGAACAGTGCTTGAAAATTCTGCATCTGACTGACTTGCTTTTCTGACTGAGCCCTTTAAAATAAGAATGATGCAAAAGGATCACAAAAAAGCACTTTGATTGTGTCAGGCCAAAAGCTGAAGAGGTAATACGCACAAAAATGGGATTAGAATTTCATTTCTCACAACATAACTGGGTAACTGTAGAGAAACGAGCTTGTAAAAGCAACACAGAGGTTACATTTATGTTTTGTTGTTTGTTTGTATATTTTTCTTCTTCTTCAACCTGACAAGACAATAGATCTTCTGGCTGGAGTTTCTGAGGCAACAATAGCTGTAAACCAAATGACTGTATAGCATGCAACGACTGTAAAATCGTGTGCAGCAGCATTTTGACTCCCGTAGGTTTGAGCAGGTATTTTTTTACAATGCTAATCTTGCTGATGGCATGCTGTTTGGCTCACAGGCTTAATGCCGAGTAAGGTTGTCAGCTAAACATCCTTAAATTTCTGGCCTATATTAGATCAAATAAGGACAGTCAATATGCTTCTGAAAAGGTAAAAAAACACACAATACACATAAAGATAGAGATAAGTTATCCTTGCTAAGCTGTTCAGAAACATTCGGGCAAGGATCCCAGTGAATGGTCAGTTTTAAATCCTGACATTTTAATGTGTTTAGTAGCTAAGATAGTGGCAGCAGATGCTGTGAGTTATTTGCATGTGTGTAAATGACCATATGCTTGCAAGTGGGTATGAGAGACAGTGTGACAAGAAGTATACCGTATTGCATGTCTGGCACAGAGCCGTTTTGCTCAGCAGAGGCTCAAAGCGCAGAGAACACAGTCTGGAATTGTACATTTGGGACAAAATTATACTGGAAGGCATTGTATCTATTAGACAGATGAATGACCAGGGGTTTTAATTAGAACAGTGGGTACACATTCTACTTCATTATTCAGTGGAACTAAACTAATTCTGCTGGCCAACAGCAGCGAGGACATGGCTGCTCCATCAGCACTCTGCCTCTCAATGGAGCGTTGGGGCTTTAAAAGGAGGTGACACAAAAAAAGGGCTAACACTGTCTCACCAGAAGGATGAAAAAAACAAACAAGCAACAAAACTTGGTGAAGAAAGGCGGTACTTTTGCACCAAGTGCTCATGAGCCTCAGTAGCTGAGGCAAAGCTCACAAGTCTAGCTTTCCCATTTGCTTTGGTTTAATGGTGATTTTGCGTTTGAGCCTACGCATTGATTTTGAACTGTGAAAATAATTAATAAATCTATGCACAACAGGAGAATTTCATCAAGGGGAAAATGGAACCCAGATTTGTCTCACAGCTGGTAAACGGGGTGTAATTCTTCATACGAAATTGGTTTCATCAGAGGAACCCCTGATAGGGTTAGATGAACAACAAGGTGGCCTGCAGTAGGTTATCTTAAAAGGCCCGCTCACAGTGAATTTATTTCCACTTTAAGCAGCTATAGCACTACTGTCATTTTCTAAATAAATAGTCAACCCATTCTAAAACAAGTCGAAGATCCAGAGCCTGATCAGGTTTGCTTTAAAAAATGGTTACTCATACAATTTTGACATGTTTGAATTTATTGCTCACTCGTAATTCCTCATCTCAAACTTACAGTCTTTTTAGCTCTTGAAAGCAGCAAATTACATTTACATTATTCATGTAACACTTCTGTTACATCCTCAGGCATGACTGCATTAAAAAAAAGAAAAGAAATCACACTAACCAATCTCCCTCTTTGTGAAGGATTGCATAGTAGTAGGGACTATTTTGGTTTTTGTTATCCTAGATCAAATCCTAATACACAACACTGTGCAAAAGTCTTGAGACAGCCCTCATTCTTTGTATTTTGCTATGGGAAAAGAGTATACAAGACAAAAACAGAGTTTGTGCAATTCTTATGAGCTTGAATGGTATGGCCATGTTTTGTTTTTCCTTCAACACTGTCTAAGCTCTCTTAGACAGTGTTGAAGAAAAAACAACACTGTCTAGGAGAGTGTGAGTCTAAGTGAGATTAACTCGCTTGCTTTTACATATTTTTTCCACTGAGTAATCTTCTAAAATAGTTCTCTGGGCTTTCTGAAGGACATTCAAAGCTCTTCTTTGGGTGTTGGCTGCTTTTTGTTTTTTTCTCTGTCAAGATGATCCCACACTGCTTCAATAAAGTTGATGTTGGGCTCTGGGGAGGACAATCCATGACTGATGGTGTTGTATTTATGTGTTTTTTCTGTCCAGATATGCTTTTACTGAATTGGCAACGTGTTTGGAGGTCATTCTCGAGCAGAAAAATGATGCCATTGTCAATCAGACGCTTTCCAGATGGTACTGAATGGTGGACCAAAATCTGATGATACTTTTCTACATTCACAATTCGATCCTCAACACCACTGGCTCATACACAGCCCCATGCTCACTGTTTTACTTCTCTCCTGACTTACTCCAAACATGTTACTCCAAACAACTTGAAGTAAATTCCATATTTCGATTTATCAATCCGTTAAAACCCTTTGCCACATACTTTTAGCCCAGTTATTATGTTATTTGGCAATCGTCAGCCTCTTCTCCCTGTTTCCCTTCTTTATGAATGGCTTCTTGACCACCACCCTTCCACTGAGACCATTTCTAATAAGGCTTCAGTGAACAATGGATGGATCAACAGAAGGGCCATATGCATCTGTCAGGTCCTGCACTTTCTTTCAGATGTGACTTTCACATACTATTCATCTTTCCTTTGTCTTCATTTTAGCTCTGCTACTTCTTCTTTTGTCCTCTCCTTGTACAGTTGTACTCAATTATTTAAAGGACACACTACACACAGTGTTGTGATATGACAGGTTTTCAGCTAATAAATCTTTAGGAATCACCTTGTTGATGCAAAAACTGTGTTACCTTTGCCATTTTTCATAGATTCAGCCATCAAGTTATCAAGCCATGTGTTTTATGACAGAATGTTCAGTAGTAACAAAATATATGATTTAAAATAGGTTCTTTGCTAAATTTTCGGTTAATTGTAGACACAACAACAGATGATATCTTGAATTAGGTACCTTTTTAATGCTTGAATGATTCGTGGAAAATAGTGTCAGAGTATCTGTTATAATGCCTCAAATTTTAACCTGTGTGATCTAACGTATTTTTTAGTTATTTGCTAGTTTCACATCTTGGACTTATATAATAAAACATTCACGTTGTGTCACTTTAAACTCCTCCACTCCTCATGTTGGGAGAAGAGGAGATTCTTTTCCCATAAAAGATTCACACAAGTCACCCAAATTTATGTAAAAAAAAAAAAAAAAGCAACATTTGCTAATGCCTGAATGACGAGTAACATCTCCGCATGTTATATTTATAATTTCCTGGAACTCAGTTTGCTTCAATCACATCTCATTCACGCACATCTGACCTCAGCTATGCGTCACCGACACATTTCATTTCAGTCCTGCATTGTCCTCCGTTACTGTTGTGAACTGCAAACTGAAAAAAAACCCCTCACTTCATTATGTATTGTGTTTAAATGTGCTCATTTCCTCTCCCTTTCTATAAACATAATTTGTATCACGATAATGACAGTGTTGTAACAAAGGACAGCATATGGTCCAGGTCCAGTCTCTGGCATAAAGCATGACAATATGCTTTTGCTCTGTTCACCTCATTTTACAGACAAGTACTTTATTTAATATCAACAACAAGGTTAGATGACTCTGTAGGTAATTAGTTGGGAGCCAGCTGATGGCTTTTTAATTGCTCAGCAATGCACTACTATGATGAGAAGCAATAAGTGAGCGCCACTGTGTCCTCTTTGCAAACACAGCACTCCATTACACTGCAGACTCTGATATACTGTAAATGCGACGGGGCTGCTATGCTGCATGATAAGATGTAGCGCTATCTCCCTTTCTGTTATAATATTTTTTTTTTTTTCTCTGGAGAATCTGTCACCCAAACAGCTGTCAGTGTTGTTGACATCCTCTCAGCGTTTGTTTTGGCAAAAAATGTAAATTACAGCAACAGAAAAACGCTAAGACAGCATTTCCTGTCTCCACTTTGTTTTCTATCTCCCCTTCTTTGTTTTTCCTGGCTCCAGTTGGCGACTTGCTAAATTGCACAGTGACCCCAACAGCCCATCCGTGCAATATACACACACACAGACACAAACACACACACTACTTACCATCTTGTCCCCAAACACCACCGAGAGCCCAACAGATATAAACAAGTTAGTTCTCCACACAAGAGGCAATTTATTGTTGCTCCTTTGCAGTTATCTGCTTCTGTAGGTCAATATCAGAGGTAGCTCACTGATGTCGGTATGTGTAAAGGTGAGACTGAGGCCGATAAGGTTTCATCCACATCAAGTGAACTTGCAAAAAAGCCAAAGAAAGGAAGAGGCATCTCTTTATTGTAGGGCCTTGTGTGCACAAATGTTTCATAGAAGAAGTTAACAAGACTATTATGAAACAACTCTCGTCTGACTTTTTGCTTTCTCTGGCTGACACGAAGAATATTGGCACCCTGTTGTGCTCAAATAACACTAATAACACTCACAATTGAAATCTGCATGCACGTGTCATGAAGGTGCAAACCCCTCACTGCACTTGCAGTCGTATCTTTGTAGTGTAGATGTGACTTTCATACAGCAGAAGAGGGAAATGAAGCAAAGTGTCCTTGAGCTGAAAACAAACATGCAATGTGCTTTACTGACTCTCAGCAAGAGCAACCATCTCAGTACAAGAGCAGGGAGGTGGTAAAGGATCAATAGCAAGTCTTACAAAATTTGGTGCAAAGCTATTGATCTCCAAAAAAACCCCATAAAGGATAGAAAGCAACCAACTGGCCTTTTCTTCAAATAACTCGTCTCTTGTGACACCAGCTTCAAACGTAGGTGAGATCCTTGATGGACTCAGCCACAGATTTCCTCTGATTTGCAGCTTTCTCTTCAAGCTGTTACACAACTCAAGTGCTCTCCACATAGACTGGGAGCACAATGGTACATTAACCAAAGCCATTAATGACAGCCACTGACTCAATCAAATGCAGCTGATTTCTGTAAAGGATGTGTCATTAATGAATTCATAAATCAAAATTAATGTTACAGACTCTACTGTATGAAGAGAACCAAAGCAACATTTTTCTATCCAACAGTCTGTAAGATTTCTTTCCCACTTTCCCTTTTCTTGCCAGTGACTTCTGAGTTGTAGCTACAATATGCAAGTTTTCACTTTGAGGTAGAAAATGTATTGTTAGTCCTGGCCTCCTCCTTCTCAGCTGGTCAAGTTCCCGCCCCCACAGTTGTCACTCATCTTGATGGGCTGTCTGCAATGAAACAGCTTCTAGCCTGAGGCTAATGTAACCAGCATCCATAAAGAAGCCACCTCATGTGCGGAAGAAGCAGGAGCTACAAGGGTGGGTTTACATTTTACATTTTTTGAGCTGTCTGTCTGCCATGTGTTTACTTTTTCCCTTCTGTTTTATTGTCTCACTTGCCTTTACATATTTGGGCCAGTGTTGTTGTCGCTTTCCTGTACTTCACATTAAAATTCAACTCTCTTCTTAGGTGTAGACCAGAGGAAATCTGCAAATGTCACTGACGGATTTTTCTACTGCCATTCCTGTTTATTTATGTAACTGAGTCACCTCAATTCTAACATCATAAATTAGGAAATAATGCATGCATTTCTAGTCTTGTGCCACACCTCACATAGTCCCATTTATTTAAACTAATTTCCATCCATCCATTCTTTTTTGCTTATCCTTTTTCAGGGCCGATGGAGCCTATCCCAGCTGTCTTAGGCCGAGAGGCAGCGTACTCCCTGGACAGGTCGCCAGTCTGTCACAGGGCTAACACATAGACAGAGATGGTTGATCTGATATCCTCGTGTTGGTGTTGTTCCCAGATCATCATACTAAATGTTGTTCCAGGATCAACATTGCAAGTGACCAATCAGAATGTTGTGACGTCATACTTCGGGAAAAACCGGCGTAAAACAAAAAACTGTACTTAAGCTGTGTGAAACCGCCTCTGTCCGCCGATCAACGGACCCTAACCCTAACCCTAACCGTAACCCTTTAATAAACAGTAAGCAGAATTGATATTGTCCTTGCAACATTGGAATTTCATAAATGCACGAATGGCTTGGCGCGCAAAGGAATAACGTCACAACAATGTGATTGGTCACTTGCAATGTTGAACCTGGAACAACATTTTCATGATGGTCTGGGAACAACACCAACACGAGGATATCAGATCATCCGACAGAGACAACCAGTCACACTCACATCACACACCTATGGGCAATTTAGAGTAACCAATTCACCTATCGCCACTACCTGCATGTCTTTGGACTGTGGGAGGAAGCCAGAGTACCTGGAGAGAACCCACGCAAACACGAGGAGAACATGTAAACACCACACAGAAAGACCCCATCCTGGTGCAGCCTGACGGTGGAATTGAACTCAGGCCCTCCTTGCTGTGGCACCACTGTGCCACTGTTTTAATTTGTCTAGAAAATGTTTTCTTGGAAATTGCTTAGACTGACAGGCAAACTCATCCACCACATTTCAGTCTTAACAGATATTTGGTTAAAAGTTTATTACTTATAAACCTTAGAGATTAGGTTAGCATCCAAACCCACAGACATAAACTGTCGGCAGATTAACTTTACTAAAATGATTGCAGCACATATATGTATGCCTTTTACTTAACTCCTCCAAGACAATAATCTCGATGAAATTCACTATACAAACTGCCTATTATGATCGGATTATCAACATCTATACAGATTTTGGGAACACACAGTATCAAAACGTGTAATAAACCCATGTCCATTTCACATTTTGCCTCTCCAAAGCATGAAATGAACATGCAGGTGTAAGCTGCAGTAAGCTATAGTAACAACAGAGGGAGATATTTTATTTTAAGCCAACAATCACAGGAAATCATTTAAACCAGCATTATTAACACATTTGACATGGAAACACATATTAGCCGCCTAGATTATTAAGAAAGACGCTAATAGTGCCTGATTAACTGATTACGTTGTTTTATACAATCAACTATTTACAGTGTTACAGTAAACATCAAAACTATAAAATGATTAATCAACAAATGTGTTTTTGGCCTTCTCTGTCACAGACCTGGCAAAAGCCGCCCATAGTCAGAATGATATCTGCTCCAGGTCTACTGAGTAATTTCTTTGGATTGGGCTCTTGTTCTTGAAACCATTGATGCAGCCAGTCTGCCTATTAATGGGATGTGGAGCCATTAAAATGCCAATAAAGGTAGATTTCTGCGACTTGGCATATTAAAATAGAGAGTTCTTGATACTGTCCAGCAGCCATGAGACTGTGAGAGTTAAAACACTGGCTTCCCATCATGTAATTCAAATGAAACAATGCACAGAAACCTGACAACAAATTTCAGACTTTCGAACTCATTTTGGATTGGATGCCTTAAGATAGAGGAAATACTATTGAACTACTAACTTATATATTAAATAATTCTGATTAATAATTCTGATTCTTCAAACCAATGAATTGTCAGGAAAGGAGTGATAGCACCCACTTATTCTTTGGTAAATGATAACAGGCAACTCTTTCCCATTCACTACTTGTTTAACTGTCCCACTATGAATACAAAAGCTTATCATTAGACAATTTTGAGATTGGTTTTCAGTCGATGATTTCTTCTTTTGCTCTCCACGAGGACTGCTTGTCTGCGTGTACTCAAAGAAAATTAATATAATACTGCTTAGGCAACGAATGGATTGCAAAAGCTTCTTGTGCCACAAATTCTTGCCTATATATTCTACACAATCATATCTGTTTATTGAGATTTCTATCTGAGCTGTAAGCCTTGTTTTCATAAAATAGTACTCTACTACAATCACTGGAGTGAAAGAGTCAGTGTCCCATTCACTGATCTGTGGTTCTGTGCATACAGTGCAGTTGACTGAAGCAAAGATAACTGCAGTCACATGAGGGTGTACTTGTGAACAGGGGAGACCTTGCTATAATTATGGTGACTTAGTGCAATGTTGACAGTATGTCTGTGCTATGCACTGCTTATTTTCAAGACAGGGAGAGAGCAGCAGAGCAGCCTATTAAACTGCCGATAGAAAAATGGCCTTGCTTTTATATTTTCCGGCGGTGATGACTCAATTATAAAGGCAACAAGCACAAGTATACACTTCCTTCACAAGATAAATATTAGATTTTGACCTTGTCCTGGACAATAAAAAAACAGAAAGAAGAGGAGAGGAAAGGGAAAAATCCCCACAGGAAGGAAGAGCTTTGATTTCATTTGAAGTTGTGGGTATATCATCACCAGCCCATCCCCGCTCCCTCCATGCCTTCTTCCCTTCCAGCACTCCCATACTGAGGTCCTCTCCTATCTGCAAACAATAAACAGAAATACTTTCAAACCCTGAAACAGGACTTGCAATGTTTTGTGCGATGGCTTTGTGTTCCAGTCAAACTCTGGACCTCCAAATAAGCATTAATCAGACTAAATCATTTTGTAGATCAATCGCTGCACAGCCCTCCTCACTCCTGCTACTCAGCTGCACACAAGTGACTTTAATAAAATGATAAACTTGAAGCAGCCAATTTTTTACCTCTTGAAAATACCGATTTTACTTTTTCAAGTTTCAAATTGTATTTTGTTTAATTTAATATATTTATTGAAGGTAAGAGAGGAAAAACAACATGGTTCGACAAATCTTAGTCACAAACCAAGAAATTAAAAATAACCATCAATAGAAGATATTAACATTTTCCCCCCGATATATATTAAATGAATCATTAAAATTAAGTTTAAAAGGGGTCAATGAATACATGATCGACAAAAGATGGGAGGGCAAGGAGGGTCACTGTCATGAGACAGGGCTTATAATGAACTTGATGTTTTGGTGGCATGGTGGCTAGCATTGTCACCCCACAGCAAGAGATTTGAATCCACTCTCCCCACATTTCCTGTGTGGAATTTACATGCTGTTTACGTGGGTTCTCTCTATCTCCTTCGGTCAGGTTAATTGGTGATCATAAAATGACCATAGATGCATTTGTGAGAGTGAATGGTTATCTGTTAGCAATACAACAAACTGGTGGCTTGTCCAGGCTGTACCTGGCCTCTCGCCCTATGACACCGATAGGCTCCTGCCTCCCCGTGGTGGCTGGAAGCCATCAACATGTCAACCAAAATCTTCCTAATAACATCAAATCTGGGATTTTAGTTACAAACTCACAAAAGATTAAAAGCAAAAACTTGAAATCAGCAAAAAAAAAAAAAGACTGAAAAAAAGAAAAATATTTGAATGAATTGCTACAAATATCAAGTAACCTCTGAGCAAACATCATAAACACTAACTAAGTAGTTGATGTGGGCAGTTTTCCTACGTCGCCCTTAAATTGGCATATGCTGGCTCTCTTAAGTTGGCAGTCAGTTATTGAAACTTTGAGAAGCTCTGCATTCAGAAAAGAAAATAGAAGAAAGAAACGACCCTCTTTACAGACTTGGAAAGAAAATGGAAAGGAAATATTTTTATTATTATTTTATGCCACAATTCCACCATCATGCGCAAATCAAAGGCTATTCTCCAGAGAAAATCTTTGAAGACCTGTCATTAAGGAAAGGACAGACATAATCTCAACTGTACAACGCATTCACACTATCAGTACTTTTCTTAATCTTTTACTATTGCACATTATTGCTCAGAAATACTAAAAGAACTGATGCAAAATAAAACCCCACGTCACATTGATCCAAGGATATTAAATATTGATTTCAGCATTGTGATGGTTCCCAGAAGCCGAAAATGAATTTCATTGAAAAGAACATATTTAATTCGAAGTACAAAGATCGTACCCGTTGGCACAAATCAATCACTTGTTCCTCATCTTCATCGTCATCACTACCGCCACCATCATCACCAACACAACAAAGATAATGATCGACTCCATCTCACAGGCAAAAGGGAATGTGCCTTGTGCTAATGAGATCCATCCTCTAAGGCTATGATTAGCAGTCGGCTGTCAAAGACAAAGTGCATATGCTCTTCAGATAAGACAATAGATATGCAGGATGAGTCTATCTGCATCATGACCTGTGCTGCACTTTATTTTCCGGAGAGCTGAAATTTCATGGAACATCACAAATAATTAAAAAGCAATTCCGCCTCAAATGAGGGAAGACTTTCCATTTTGAGAGGGAAAGAACTTATGTGCATCACATAAACCACTCAGGAAAACTTCTGTTTAAACTCGAGCCTCATTGTATTTTATTCCAGCAAAAGAAAAATGCTTTAATTAAAGCCTTGTTGTAACATACGTCACATTTATTCAACATCAACTATTGCCCACATGATAATATTCTATTATGACACACTGTGGCACTGCTTTAAAATGTTTAAAAATAGCATTTCAATTGAAAGACTTTAATCTACTTTATTAAAGTACAGAATTTAAAGTATTAGACTGCAAGCTGGACAACACAGCGGGGTCTCATCAGTTGTAGAAAGTAGGGCAGGACAGGGAAAACTTAGCTGAGGCTGTCTGGGTGACGGCGAGCAGGTGGAGATGTGATGGGGGGTCCGTCGCAGAGATGAGAGTCTCGGAGGAATAATGAAAGCGTGTGAAAGCAGGTGTGGTGTAAATAATAGCCCAAATAACCAAGAATGATGCGTGAATGCAGGAAACTACACACATCAGAGTTTCGTCTCTTTTTCCACAGAGGAACACCTTTTTTTTTTTACCTACACTTTGCAATAAACATCGGCATACATTCACCAGTGATTTGAACACCCTTTAGTCTCTAAGAATATTTTAACTGTACATGACAGTTCAACAGGTTTCCAGAAACAGTCATTGCCAGATTTGAGGGTAGCTCTTTATGATGCAATTTTCTCTTTCCAGACACCCCACAGGTGCTCTTTTGGAATTGGATCTGTGGAGCAGGCAGACCAGTTCAGTACAAAGAATTCATTGTCAGGGAACCAGTCAGAGATGGTATGAACTGTACTGACATGGTGTGTTATCCTGCCAAAAGCAGCCATTAAAGAAAGGGTGTACTGTGGTTACAAAGGCATAAGCATGGTTAGCAACAATACTCAGGCAGGCTGTGCCATTTAAATGATACTCAGCTGGTAAGAAGGGGGCTTAGTCTGCCAGAGAAAAAGAATAAAGAATAAGAAAAGCACCTCAGCGCACTGGACGCAGAACATTCCAATGTTTTCATGTTGTTTACCCCGGATTCCCACCTGGCAATCTGAATGTCACAGCAGGAATCAAGACTCTTCAGACCAGGCAATGTTTGTGAAATCGTCCATTATCCAATTTTCATGAACCTGCATCCCAGTGTAGCTTCATCCCCTGTTCTTAGGCAACTTCCCCCCCCCCCCCCTGCAAACCTTGGGTGTAACAAGTGGCAATATGAGTTGCTGTTGGAACCACTCTAGCTATTCCTCTCTGACCTTTGCCTTCACTGCAGCATTTCCCCCCACAGAAATCTCGCTGTATTTTTTCCCCAACCTCTCTGTTTAAACTCTCAAACCCTGAAATAATCAAGCCAGCATGTTTGGCACCAACAGCTATGCCATGTAATTACTTCACTTTTCTTCCTCATTGTGATGCTTGGTTCAAACTTCAGCTGAACCTATTGATTATCTCTATATCCCTCCATGCCCTGAACCCCCGCCATGTGATTGGCTGATTAGATATTTGCTTTAATAAACAGCTGTTAAGCGGCTGGAGAGAGGGTTTCCAGTGTAGCAAAGAGGATTTGCAGTAGCTCAATTCCAGACTTAAGTTTCAGTTTCACCATGGCAAATGTCAGGTTAATGTGAGCTATTATCAAGCTGCAGGCTATTTGTTCACAAATATTCAAATATTAGACACTGATCATAACGGCAAACAGATATAACCCTTTTTCCATTAACAGTAACATTAGTTCTCCCCAGGCAATAAAATATGTGTCAGTCAGTGTCAAGGCTGTTCAAGATACTGCTGCTTCCTCCACCTACCTCCAAAGCTCAAATAAAGTTTATTTTATATTGGATTTTAGAAGTGTGGTTTGTGCCTGTTGTTCCATCACGAAACCTCATAAAAGCAAACAAGTGAACTCTGGTGAATATTGTTATGTGTATCTAGTATAGCGCACATCATTCAATAGCAATATATTAATATAACTTTAATCAAGTCACATACAGCCAGAAGCTAAACAGAAAAGTATTTCAGGGAAGGAGACATTGACTGAAGATCAAATCCTGGGAGCAGATAAAAGTAATGTGGACAGTTCAAGGCTAGTGACAATAGTTTACTGCCACATACAGCATCAGTGCAGCTCAAAAAATACTTTTTATTGATGATTTAATTCATAAAGGTAAACTTTCACATATTATATATTCATTATATATCAAATGATATATTACAAGCTTTCCAATTTGATGGTAAAAATCTGTTTTTTTTAATCTCAAATTAATAAAATATTTCCTTTTCACTTCACATTCTCACTCTCAGTTGTCCAGTTGATGTTCTTCGACACCTTCCACAAAGGAAGAAGAGGGTAAACCACAGAAGGCCACTTCTGAAAAGGCTGGCTGTTTATCGAGTGCTGTGTGGATTCAGATTAATGGAAGTTGACTGGAAAAAGTGCACAAGCAACAAGGATGAGTGCAGCCTTGAGAAGGTAATCAAGAAAAGTTGATTCGAGATCTTGGGAGAACGTCATAAGGAGCGGACTTTGGCATTCTAATGTCAAGCCACTCCTAAACCAGAAGCAAGTCAGAAAGTGTCTTCCCTGGGCTGAGGAGAAAAAGAATAGGAGTGTTGTTCAAAGCCCTCTTTTCAGATGAAAGTCAATTTTGCATTTCATTTGAAAATTCAGTTTGGAGGAAGAGCAGAGAGGCGCAGAATCCGAGGTGTTTGAAGTCCACTGTGAAGTTCCTGCATTCGGGAGAATTTTGAGAACTTTAAACTTCCATCTGCTGAAAAGCTTCATTTATGGAGATGTTGATTTCCTTTTTCAGCTGGATGTAGCATGCTGCCAGAGTGACAGAACTACTACCAAATGGTTTGCTGTCCATGATATTACTGTGCTTGGCCAACCAAGCAGATTAGCCCGACCTGAACCCAACAGAGAATCTATGAAATATTGCCAAGAGGAAGCAGACCACCCAAAATCCTGACATTGTGAAGGCCATTAAAAACCAACCTAGGCTTCGGTAACACCTCAGCAGTGCCACAAGCTGATCGTCTCCATGCAATGAAGCATTAACAGATTAGTTGATTTGTGGTAAATGAGCCCCAACCAAATATTGAGTCTACAAATGAGCATTACTTTCAGAAACTTGACACTGAAACTGATTTTCATGGCCTATAAGCCATATTAATCAAAATTAAAATAAAGGCTTGAATATTTCACTTTACATGTAATAAACATAAAACACATAACAGCTTATCCTTTGTAATTAAATTCCGATAAAGAACAAGCATAATAATTCATGATATTTACATTTTTTGAGATGCACTAGTAGATGTACTTTTGGAATAATTAACTACTAGTGCAAAGTTATTATTGTGGATCAAAATTTTGAGCATGCATCCATTTGGGGAAAACCCCAGCCTCTCCCTGAAAGAATTTGTTTCCCCAAATACAAGTGAGGTCTAAATACCAACGTCTGCAGGCATTAAGTCCCTGCTGCATGGAAGCTGATATGCCTAAATCCTCAGGTACTGAATGTTCTCAAACTTATAGCCAAAAGTTAGAAAACTCCACTTTTCGCTTTGTTTCATTTCCATGTCCTTAACAGTCAGACGAAGCAAACTTCATATAAAAGGGATGG
>NW_024582373.1:2678308-2680822 GCF_018398535.1 Haplochromis burtoni
AAACTGTCACCTTTATGTTTCCACTGCAGTTTTTCATTGAAGTCAGTCTCAGAGGACAAGTGCTAAGGAAAACATCATTATGTGGGGAGAAATGTACCGGTAATAAACCCAAATGGCACTGAGAGTGGAGTTGTCAACCATGATAAATGGCACCTATGCATCCTGAATGTGTTTGGTGCCCTTGCCATGTTGACTCTCTCTCCTGAGGGCGGGCTCTCGACTGCTGGGTTTGGCCTGGAGCTCCAACCTTAACCTCTCCACCAGAGGCCCGGTGCTGTCAGGATGAAGGTGGTGCTGAGATTGCCAGGAAATCTGAGTTACAATTTTTCACTTATTCTCATTTGCACTTCAGTCATATGTTACACTCTAGGTTCCTCCTAGAAGGGAACGTGGAGCTTGTGTGCTAAAATTGTGACATACATGAAAAGAACGGTCCTGTAATTTCCTCTCTTCCCATTTATTTTCACATGTAACAGTTGTCTCTGACTCTCACTTTCCATTTTCGCTTCCAAATATAAATGCAGGGGTCGGTTGTAATTTTGTACCTGCTCTTGTTAACGTATAATAATTTAACGCAGCTCGGTTTAAATACCTTTCATTATATCAGCTTTAAATTAAAGCACAGGTCCTGTTAGACAAATCTGTGAAACAGTAAGCGCTATGCTGCGTCATTTCCATACAAAATGCAATGCAAAATATCCCATTGTATTCTATTGTAGGACTCTACATGCATGTAGATGCATGTTTAACCAGGTTAGAGCACTCCGTCTCATTCATTCCACAAAAATGCATCACAGCCGAAATAACTATCTGTAAACAATTCACTTTCATATTCATGTTTGCCTTTGGAGGCAAATGTTTGTGCCTGATGTCAGTGTTCTGCTCCTCTGATCTTCCCTCTTTCCTTAGCAGAATCATCCAGTGCTCAGTCACGTTGGAGGTTACACAGGGACGCACCTCTCATTCACTTTCCAAGTCAATACAGCTTTCTCAGTAAGCCAGCCAACACGTTTCAAGCAGCTAAAGAAAATGGGCTGGATAGAGTGCTGAAGCTGCAATGCGCAAAATAGCAATTTTATAATTACTGTCTTAAATGTTATCATTACAGTTTAATAAGTTAGTCATTACATAATGAATTAGAAGCATGACTAAAATTCAAGCACCAAATATTTAAGGAAATGCCTCTTGTATGGGATGGCATATGTCATTAAAACAATGATAAGCAATGAAAGTGACACCAATCATTATAAACATTCAAATGGGCACTAAATCTGTGACATTATCATGTAAACCAGAATGCGAGTGCCTACTATTCCATTACAAAAAGCAACAGAGTTTCGAGTATTATGGATAACTACAAATGGTTGTGGAGTTAGGCAGCCTTCCTAAATGGGTGTTTACAGATGCGCCGAGTGCTCTGAGCGAGTGCTACGTTTTTAGATCCTACCTGCCTGTAAGATGAATCTTCCTCTGTAATCTTGTGAGACTAAATACGTTTGCTATTTGAACTCCAATTCATTTTCGTTTCAGTCAGATTTATTATCATTTCAGATCCATGTGTAATTATATCTATTTTAACCTGGTCAGAGAGAGTTGCCACTATTAAGCAATGTTGATTCATAGCAGACCAGCATGGGGTTTCTAAACAAATACTGAATAAATGAAATGGAAGCTGATGTAGTCTGGTGTACTGCTGTGAAATAGAATCCACGAGACGTGTCTCAAGTTCGGGGAGAGGGCATGAAAACGGGAAAATGGATGATTATAGAGAAGGGGAATTACATTAGCGTGTCGAATTAGAGGGACGTCTGGTATATCCAGCTGAGATAGAAGCAAGGAGCCTGAGTGAGGGGGGTGAGATGGCATAAGATGAATGCAAAAGACAGGGACAAAGACATTGTGTGTGAGCGTGAGGATGCAGGGGAGGGAGGATGAGACAACAGGATAAGCACGTTGCTAAAAATACCTCACCAACATTTTTTTTTGTTCATTGCCATAGACTATGCATGCTGAAATAAACCCGTGAGCTCATAGTTGTTATTTAATTATTCCCTTTGTTTGTGTACAGCATATACAGTGAATTTCAGGAGGGAAAAGGTTTGAGTGAGTTGCTGGCTACTGAGAAAGAACAGAAGTGTCAAACCACTGAGCGCCAATTAAGGAAAACAACAATTATATCAATATAACTGATATAACTTCATATTTTAAAACAAACAATTTGCATCTATAATGCAGTTTAGACGCAAACCCTGTCTGAATCAATTATCAGATATTTAAACCTGTTGTCTTTTTGGATATTTGACTACTGCTATGTTGTGATAAGTAGGCATTTATATCAAAATCAAATCAAATCAAATCACTTTTATTGTCACATCACATGTGCAGGCACACTGGCACAGCACATGCGAGTGAAATTCTTGTGTGCGAGCCCCACAAGCAACAGAGATGTGCAAACACAACAACACAAACGAGCAAAATACAAGAATGGCCAACCTGAAACTAATAAATATATGT
>NW_024582373.1:2680842-2788181 GCF_018398535.1 Haplochromis burtoni
GTGTGTGTGTGTGTGTGTGTGTGTGTGTGTGTGTGTGTGTGTGTGTGTGTGTGTGTGTGTGTATTGTTTATATTATATTGTTTGCATGGGGCATGCATGGGAATGCCAGTTCCATCAAATTTTTGCGTTTCCTTTCATTGCGTTAAAATGGATCCCGTGTTGGCCACAGTGATGTTAAAAGGAAGGTTAGAAAAGGCATTCATCTTGTTTTGTAGGCCTTTGGGATGGACGCACAGGAGGTTTTGAAACAAAACAATGCAAATACGACACGTTTACATTTTTAACCTTTTTTTTAACCCCTCACTTTTATTTGAGACTCCTTCTTACTGACAAAAAGCGATGCTCCCTTCCAGCATCCCAGCAGCTGAGCATGCATTAACCATGATCGTCTTGACCTTTAAGCACTCTAACAGATTCCCGCCCTGTCCTCTTGATGATATACTACGTTGTATACAAGGAGATGCTACAATATTTATCAACATATAGATTCGCTGGTTTCTTGTGCAATAATTGTGAAAACAGTCAAGGAGACCATAAAGTACCCTCTAACTCTATGCTTCTTTCCCAAGTCTTTTTCACTTTAAGCGATCAGTTATTATGGCGCTGTTGAAGAAACCTGCATGATTTTCTCTGTGATGGTGCTGTTTCAGGCTGATGCTGTATTGTAGAACAGTCCAGTATCCTCATTCGTTTCACAATGGCGAGAAGTGAACACTGTCTATAGCACTACTGCACTACTTTCTGCTTATAATCCTGCAATACAAAGCGGGATTTAGGGGATTTAAAAATGACATTTGACTGACTTGTAGTCTTCACAGACTATACTGATGAGTATGATTTCACCAGTTCATCTCAAGGTGAAATGCGGGTTTCCAAATTTTAGTTTGAAAACATCTTGTGCTTGTTGAGATAGGACAAAAGCAGTGTACCGCCTATCATCTAAGATTACCAAAAGCTATGACTAATAAGCTGATGCATGGCATGGTAGGACCGAACAGTTCATGCAGATTTTGTATAAAAGGATGCAGAATGCACAGTAACCCTGTTAACAGAGGGAGGCAGATAGGGTTGGATAATCGTCTCCATAGTCCAGTAGTTCTATAGTCCCCCTGTGAGATCACCAATAACCAATACCATAGCTGCTGGGCTTAACATGCACTCATTAAAGCAGAGCTATTGGCTCTCCATAATGCATAGTGTGTGGCCCACAGGCAAATAGAAAAAAGACAAGAAGCCTGCTGCTGGTGGTGAAAGAGCGAGAAGAAGAGGAGGAGAGGGAAAGATATGCTGGGGGGTTTATTTGCCACTTCCTTCATGAAGAGAATAAAGTCTGCTATACCAGCGTGAGCCTTCTTTACAGATACTGATGAAAGATTTAGCTTTCCATAATTAGTTACCATAAGTGGATGGAAATCAGCTGACAGTATTAAGTAATAACGTTTGGTCGGCTCTTGTTTTTCAGTTTTTTTCTTTAGACCTGAAGTTATACTAACTCAGTAAATCTGGTTCATAAAATCAAAAAGGATCACCCGTCTCTCCTCCACTCTTCGCTGTGCCTTATTCACACAGAGGCAGCAGAGTTTTCCACCAACAAACACAGAAAAAAAGTGAAAAAAAAGGAAGAGATGAACTGGCGTCTCAGCAAATGCACATTTACATGAGCTACATTAAGCTCTAATTTCAAACTAAACCAACAGACAGTAATACCCTCCTTCTGTTTTCCCTCATTTCCTTCCCACACATATATTCATTTCAAAGACTGGATAGGTGCACTGGATGGATGAGTCGGTATGAGCCGGCAGATGAGGACACTGCAGTGAACACAGGAGTCACAGCAGCTGGAATTAGCTCCTTAAAATTTAGTAAAGGAAGTAAAAGGGAGCTGCCGTCTTATTCCAAAATAAAATTGCTGAAATATGCAGTGAAGCAAGAATTTACAAGGAGAGCATCCACTGGTCCAGAGAACGTTTCTTTGTGCTCAGACTGCAAAGAGTTTGAAAAACTTCTTCATTGCTGTAAATGTAATTTTGTGACATGTCCACATAAAACCTGACTATGAATATTGTGTCTCCATTTCTCAGCCACATTTGCGAGCGTCAAAATTATAATTACATTATGTTGCAGTCACGCAAGGGAAAACTCTGATTAGACACTGCGTGACTATGTGCAGTAAATTTGTAGTAAATAATCAGTGCCTTTGAAATAGTTGCTGCAAAGACAGGGACCACTAACAGTCAGTTGCTGACACAATATCCCATTGAAAAAGCGAAAAATAATTCCACATATTCCAAATACTTGCTGTGTAACACATCAAACGCATTGCATTTTTGCAAAAACTTGTCCTCAAGAAAACATTCCGTGAGGTCGACATCAAGCGATGATGAGCTGGTCCTGATGTTTCTAAATACTGAGATTCTGAGTTCATCCAGTTCTGATGAGAAGGAAGCAGCAGGAATAATTTCATGGTTTGATCCAGGAGCTGAAGCTGTATCACGACAGCTTTTATACATATTTCAGGTTATCGCTGGAGCAGTTTGAGCTGTTGATTTGAAAAATAAATGTTCTAAAATTCATCCATAAAAATTAAGCTGTCAGTTTGAACGGCTGGATTGAGAATGTGTCCTAAAAATATTTTTAACATGCAAAATGTTTACATGGATTTTATGTATCTGATCTGATGTGTAAAGGCCTTTGGTTGCAAATACTGTCCTAATATTACTTCAGTGTGACTGAGCCTTTAGAAAAATTATTAAATGAAATGAAAAGAAAAGAAAAATGAAAATCGTGCTCCAACCTGATTTGACCGCCCACCTATCCCACATGGTGATATGACCTTTGAAAGTTTACCCAAAATGAATATTTTAAAGTTTTTAAAATTGATTTATCAGGGAACATAAAACGTCAATGCTGTTACTCTATGTCATGGGTATAAAAACTGGATCTGTTTTCCTATTCAAAGTTTTGATACAAACCTGAGAGTCTGGCTTTAGGCTCAAAAATGTGCAAAAAAATAATGCAAAGAAAAAAAGAATATAATTTAAACCCATCCCTGTGGTCTTCAAGGTTCTGTATAAAAAAATCATAGTATGGAGGGAAACTTTGAGATGTCTTCAGGAAATATGCAAAGTTTTTGTGCAAAATTTTGAAAAGTGCTTATTTTGAGGGGGTCAGGTGGGAGGCACTGATTGATTTTTCATGGAATGACTCAACGATCTCCGCTGAGATCATAGGTTGAATTCACTAAACATGCATGCTTATTTGTAGTTCAACAGAGCATGAGTAACAAGAGACGAACAACAAAGCTCAGCACTTCACTGTCACGGCTCAGTAACACTGGAACAGCAGACGGCGTATCTAAAGGTGGAGAGACAATAGTGTAATACTGCAGGAGATCAAGAAAAGTTGTTGATGAGCCACTCAAAAAGGAAATTTAAGACATAAAGACAGTTGGAAGCTAAGTGGTTAAATGTGCCAGTGTCGCTCCCTAACAGAGCTAACTGCACCAACAAGAAGCAGGAGCAGAGGAGAAAAGACTTAGGTTGAGCAGCTTTGCAGCCTTTTCCAGTGAAAAATCACCCCTTGCAGCCCAGTCATTCAACAAAGGAAGGCTCTGGTATCGATTAGCAGGGACCAGAATATCACCAGCCTCCCTGCTGGATAAAGAGCACTGTTGTGCTTAACAAAGCAGACTGTACTGTAACTCTAAAGTGAGTGACTTCTAAGTGAAAAAATTCAATACAGCAGCATTGGACTTGTTACAGCTACATAGGAGTCATCATCTGTGTTTTAGTGTTAGTACAGGATACAGATGCTAACACGGTACCTTAAAATGCTGCGTGCATAAGTAATGATCACACCTAAACTTATGAGGAGGCAAATCATGGAAGAATCTTCTTGCAGCCTCTAGGATACAGTTGCATTTGAAGATGCTGAATGAATAACTTAGTAATTTCATGTGTAGCATACAAAACCCAGCAGCATGATTCTGTTTTTTGGACAAAAACAGCTTAAAGCGAACACATTAAAACAAGCAAAATAACAAAAAAAATGTTTGAAAAATGAAAAATACCAAATTCAACCAACCATCCTTGGATATTGGAGCAGGTGGGGTTGTGTTTGTTCTACAAAACCGCTATTAGCAACTGCAACTACTGCCCAGGCATGTTCTCCCATGCAATATCACAACAATTCACACTTTCATTGATGTGAATCCGTTGACCAACACATGCCACAACCAGTGTGAGACCGCAGTCACTCTCAAGTGACACCAATGTGTGAATGACCCATAAACGGACCCCAGTAGAAATCAGCAGAAGCGAAGATGCTGCTTGTGTAATGTATGACGTGTCAATTTCCTGTTAATTTTCTAATTTTACAGTGACGGTTATGCACTGCGTTATGCTTTAACAGTGTGACAACAAGTCCACAAGGGTTATGCAGTATTTTGTCAGAAGTCGTGCATGTTATGCACTTTAACAGTGCACCACTTTTCACCGGTCATTCAGCTGACAGAAGCAATAACCTGCTTCATATGCGCTGCTTTGGTATGTGATCAGAAAATAGGTTCATTTTCCGTTTCTGAGTTTTTACTATCAAGGGACTATCAAATGGGTAGAGGATTAATTTCTCATATTCAGATGAGTTTTGTTTATTTCACACGAGCGATATTTGTCGCTGTGTTTTTTTTTGCCTGCACTCTTCTCACTGACATGAAAAAGATGTCACATGTAACCATGTACTAATCAAATTTTACCAACACTTGAGTCTGTCAGTCACATCTGAGAACAACCACATCTATGCAGTCCCCGCGGAGAAGTTAAGTGGATGTTTTATTAATTCTTTTAACAATTCATTTGTTTCTCCTTTATTTCTGTGAATATTAGCAAATATTTCATGTCAGTTATGTTTTGAAGCTGACTTTCCCCATATTTTAACTTTCTGCCTTGCTTGTTATCTCTTAACAACAACATCTGGTATGTATTTAACTCGAGCTACTAAACTTGTTTAACCCTAAATTTAAGCAGGAGTATGACATCACCACATACCCTGCCTAAGTGTCTTCGGGCAAGCATTAGCCAACCAAAAAGACAAAGTTCAATCTGGAAATCAGTATCATCACATTACACACTATCACATTAGATAGCTTCTTGAGCACCTGATAAAGAGCTATGACAGTGGGGAGGACTCTATTGAGGAAACTATTTGTTGAAAGGATTTAAATCCAGCTCAGTGTCTGTCACACCTTTGTGCTTTCACAGGATATTTCAGCGTAGCTGAAATATCCTGTGAAATCTCAAAAGTGGCACTTTCAATAACCTTTGTCTCTGTTCATGCCCTTGTCGAGTACAGGAACTAAAACGATGCTCCAGTGTCAAGATTGTTAACCTATTACTTTGGGGTGGATTTTTCACTGTGATTTAATTTAACCAAGCAAGAGAGTTGGCACCTTATCTGATGAGCAATGCGCGGTTTATACACAGATAACTAAAGTAGTTCAGGTCTGTTTAAAAGCAGCAAATAGTGTGGGTTCAACATCCTTTCAGGGATCACATCTGACTTTTTTCAGGTCTATTTTACTATTCAGCTTTTTTAAACCTGCAAGCACGGATGTGTCACATTCACAGGTTCTTTTTCATCATTTACTATCAGTCATGAATCGCACAAATAGCCTCCTGCTTGAAGAGTAGTTTCACCAATTTTACATAACAAAATCTGTTTAGAGCCTTGCAGACATACGGCTGCATACTGAGAAAAATGTGACAAGTCAAATGTGGGGAAAAAAACCTGCATATCTGCCAATAACTATTATTACTAAGTAACATCACAGATATTAAAAGAGAGAGATGTGTCACTCACATAATCCTGAACTATAATATATATTCCACCACCATCATAGCTGTGGTGGAGGAAGCAAGGCTTCTACGATGCAAACAATATAAATGTATTACATTTTAAGCTTTATTTTGTTGCAACTTTTTTAAATGTTGGTGATTCTATACATGCAGTTCATTTTATGTCTTGATGAACATCGAGTTTAAAGTTAATTTTGATAACTCTTCAAAATAAGTGCTAAGCAGCATTTGAAGATGGACGTGGTGACACTTTCTGCAACGAGTCTGACAACAAACGAAGTGTTAGAAAGCACTGCTAGTACATCTAACTACACAAGAGGTCATAATATTTGTAAGCACATCGCTTCAGAAGGCACCAGAGGTTAAGCTTAGTGACTTGAACTGGGGAGGTCCTAAGTTTCTTTTCCACTAGTACTTACCCAGCTTGACTTGACTTGACTCTACTCAGTTTCTGTCATTTTCCATTACTATTGAGTACAACCTCTATAAAAGTCCACGATGTACACAAACACAACACAATAATGGAAGACATCGAGGGGAAGGTCTACCTGCTGCTCGTTCTATGGCTTTGTCATACTCGGAGACTAGCATGACAAAGAGACTCAGTGATGGTTTTTGTGCTGTAATTTTTCTCACTGCCAGGTTTAAAAAATGTGGTTTGGGAGAAGGAATAATAAAGCAATGCTATTTACTGGCCAATCGGTGGTATGCATTCTGTTGATGTCATAATTGTAGATCCACTCAGCTTGCTTGGAACCTCAGCCGAGCAGGTACTAAAAAGACCTCCATGTGACCTTCATGGAATGGGTTTCCATTTGTGAACAGCTGCCTCCAAGTCTTGCATCACCAAGCACAATGCAAAGCATCGGATCCCGTAACCTATGCCACCACTGGACAGTAGAGCAGTGGAGATGTGTTCTCTAGAGTAACAAATCAAACTTCTCCATCTGGCAATCCAATGGATGAGTCCGGGTTTGGCCATTTCCAGATGGAAACCGTACTTGTCTGACTGCACTCTGCAAGTGTAAAGTTTGCTGGAGGGGGGATTGTGGTGTGGGGTTGTTTTCAGGAGTTGGGCTCGGTTCATTAGTTCTAGTTCATGCTCCCAACTTTGAGTGAGCATGAAAGTTTGGGGATGGCCCCCTCACTGTTCCAACATGACTGCAGACCAGTGCACAAAGCATGGTCCATAAAGACGAGGATTAGCAAGTTTGGTGTGGAAGAACTTGACTAGCATGCACAGTCCTGACCTCAACCCGACAAAACACCTCTGGGATTAATTTGAGTGGAGACTGTGAGCAAGGTCTTCTTGTGTCTGACCTCAAAAATGTGCTTCTAGTAGAATGGTCAAAAATTCTCGTAAACACACTCCTAAACCTTTTGGAAAGCATTCCCAGAAGAGTTAAAGCTGTTATAGCTGCAGAGGGTGGGCTAACATTAAACCCTATAGATTAGAATGGGATGTCACTCAAGTTCATATGCGCTTGAAGGCAATATAATTTTGGCAATATAATGTAGAAACTTAGATCTTGCATTTTTTAGTACTTCTGCATTGGTGAATTTTTCAAGCTGGCGGTTGCTGCCAGCTTTTTGTAGCTGATAAATAACAATGGATGCCCTTGACTCAGAGTTGACTGCAAATGTCAAACTGAAAAACAATCGGTGCATATTTAGATAGAAGGGAGCTTACTAGATCAAATAGCCACTGAGTCATTTCTGCTTGAATATGGCGACATTAGCGACTCCTACTATAACACACCTGAGTTGGATTGTGAGTAATGTCGCCCCCTCCCCGGATTTGACAAGGATCAAGATAAGAGGAACAAAAGTTTTAAAAGGTCGTCCGTCATGAGTAGACAGTGTTCTAGGAGTCCAATCGGTGTAGCACTCATTTAATGATGTAAAGAGTGCTTGCCTGATGACAAAATGAAAGTCATAATACCTGCATGTAGCTCTGACACATTTTATCCATAGTCTGGTTTTAAGTTCACTTCAGTCATATTTTATTCATTTGATTTTTCAAAAAAAAACCCTCATTTTTATGACTCATTTTGATGTGGAGTACAAGAAGAAGTTCAACTGAACATGAAATGCTTGAAGAAATAAAAAGAGGAGCAAACAAAGAGAATTCATGATCATCATTTATAGTTCATGGTCATTTTTCCTCATACTCATTCCAAGTACAGGTCTCTGGAAAGCAGAATTGACTGACAGAATGACAGAACAAACACAGAACAGTTGAAATGGAGACTTATTTGAGCTATTCTCCTCTGGTTTTGTGTCATCCCAAGCGCACACTGGACAATCTTATAATACCACTTGGAAAACACACACACACAGCAAGTTAATTTATCTTTATCACTGGCATCATCCATCACCATCATCATCATCATCATCAACACTCATATTCTAGGTCTTCATTCTCACTCATGTAAGTCAGGATTGAGCAGGAAGGCAGTGATTCTACCAGGATCCTTAAAAGAGAGCCACACAAGTTGTCACACATCTCCGCTATCAACAGCTTGTGCAGGTTTCAGGTTAGGCTGTTACTGGTCCAGGTTGGAATTTGTATAAAAACTATATAGGAACACATGTAAAAACAGGGAGAGATTCAAATTATTATCCAACTGAAAAAACAAAAACAAAATGCAGATGTCCTCATAAAATCTTCTATGTCTAGCAACACTTAATAACATTTATGTCTTCTTTTTGTCCTTTTTTTAAAGGTTTTATTCCAAAACGGCTGAGGAGCAGTTATAGTTTGCATCATCTATACAACAGGCTATAAAACACCACTTTGTCACAGTCCAGAAAGCACATATAGATGTGGTTGTATTGTATATAAACATATGTACCGTAATAAGATAATTTTGCGTGCATGGCTCCTGAATGATCACCGTTGAGACATCTGCGGGATTCTGAGCGAAGTCTCTCCTTTGAGTTCACACAATGTGAAAACGAAGGCCTCCAGATTTCTTCCTGGCACAACTCACATATTCTTTTAAACCAAAGTCTTCAAGAGAAGCTGCCATCTGTTCTCATCTTTGCACTGCAGCAGCCCTGCCTGCCAGGTAATAGTCTTTGCAGGCCATCTCTGCCTCTACCGTGAGGACTTTTGGCTGATTCCTCATCTCTGGCTTAAACGTCATGTGATTGATTTTTTTTTTTAATTCCTCTTCATCCTCTTCATAAATGTTTGGCGTATTTTAATGTATGTATTTATTTATGCATTGTGCCATTTTACCTAGAAAAAGTCCCAGCAACACAAACACAGGCAATGGAAATGGAACGTTAAGTCTGCTATGCTGTCACTCCATTTGCAAAGTGCATCTGTGCTCCTCCAGAAACACGGGAGTTCGATCACATTATCGTGGCCAAAGAACAAGTCACAGATGGGTTAATGGTGTTTTGCTGACATGTTAGATATGTATTTAGTTCATTTTTAATTGTTGGCAGACCCATTTTTCCTCCAGTCTTTTAACCTCAGTACTTTCTGTCCAGTGTTTAAGACTGAAGAAAGTTTATTTTTTAATTTTTTTTATTTACCATGTTTTTTTTTTCAGCTTTTCAGAGCATTGTCTTATGGGGGGAAAATGACTAAATAATGTTTGTATTTGTTGTTATATTACACAAGTCCTGATTTGTCTTTTTGATAAATGTTTACGTTGGCCTGACAAAGACCAGAGCTTTGACAATCACACATAGTACTCCTTGTCCTTGTTCTTCTTGTTCTTGCTCGAGGTTTTCGCTGTGTTGACCTGTTTCTCTTTGACCACGGTTCCGTTGGACTGTGCCGAGTTGCTGATGTAGTTACGACTCTCGTCTACATGGTAGGAGCCTTCGTCTCTGTTCCGGTATTTATACATAGCATAAAGCAGGATGAGAATGCACAGCGCCGCTGCTGCTACGATGCCGACCACCATCCCCGTAGTACTGCTCGACTCACGGAAGACCTCCTGTGTTCCTGGGTAACCCTTTGGTCCAGCACCAGTGGGATTGGCTGCAAGACAAAAAAAACAAGATTACTGCAAAAAAACCACGTTTTATGTTTCATCATTACTTTGACCGTATTGGTGTAATGAATGAGAGCATGCATTTTTCTATCTGCATGTACAAATGAATATCCCAAATATAATAGACATCAAGACTGACGATTTTCAAAGTACATGCTGGCTTAAATGGCTTTCCCATCAAATAGAAAAGCGTGCAGTCAGACAATGAATAGAGCACAATAGAATGAAATGGCATATAATGGCAAAGATAAGGGGTCCCAGCGAATGTCTTTCTGCAGCGTGATCTGACACTTTAAGCGTTTAATATCCCATTGTGATGGCCAAAAGACTTCAAAACGACTCTGACTGTTAAATAAGACACAAATACCCCGAGCATATTTTAAAGGCAACACTTTACATGGTCTGACAGTCACAAAATTACCAAAGAAGTTACAATGAAATGCAACCCTAAGAAGAACCTTCAAAAGAGCCAGGGATGTTTTGTAGACTTCAATATAGCACTTGACCTTTCTAACCTTCTCCTCTGCCTATAGAGGATGTCTAAATGTTATACTGGGAATATGGGAATTTTTTTACAAGCTACGATAACTAAGACAGGCGGCACTTCGCCCATAACAACAGTTGGATAAGTGGTTAAGTGAACGGATAGATGGATATATATAAAAAAAGAGATTTTCTAAATTCAAAAGTAATACTGACAAGACGACTAATGTGTTAATCAATCGCAGGGAAGCTCACAACTCATTACATGCTTTACAGCATAGTCATGAATGAACAAGCCATACTTCCAACATTCAGCATTCATCCGAGCAGCATGACTGTCTCACAGTCTCTGAAAATAAATCTTTCAGAAAGAAACAATTCTTCAATTGAATCAGCAGATTTTTGCCAAAGGCTGTCTCGACTTCTTTGGTGGTGCTATTTTGAAAACATGTCAGTCCCCCCCTCCCCGATATCATTCAGTCCTCCTGGCACATCTCTCTGTGTGTTTTTGTAGCAGTCATCATTTCTGGTTAAGCCCCTCTTTGTTGCAATTGTGAAATCCAAACACTTAATGCTAACATTTGGAAATGAAAGCAATCTGTTTAGACTGGATCGGGAGAAAATATCTCAGGGATTTACAGCTGTGTTTAGATCGTAGTGATCTTGATGAGAAGATGTTAAGTTTCTGTTTTTTATTTCCAGTGGACAAACTAACAATAACAGAAACAAACATAGATGTGTGGAGATGAAGGGCTCAAATGGCTCCTCTGTGTTGACTGGGCAGTTTTTTGGGGTTTTATTTTAGCAAGCTTTGCAGATTTTCCACTTTGTTGCTGCTTCTTGCAGCACTTATGAAATGATGCAGTGACTATGCTGTAACACACAGAATCATATGTGTTGATATAAGGGGCCAGTTTGTTACGTAATGCAAATGGTAAAGTAGTCAGTTCACATTTATTCCTACTGTAGGTTTTCATTGTCGCTATCGTATAACCTCGCATTTAAATGAAAAGTAGAAGTTTGCTTCTCACTGATGTTTCTCTATGTTTATTTATGTCTTTTATTCATGTTATACGCGTCACTGTAACTATTAGATGAAGACCTCACAATGTCATTTAAAGATGATATACTGATACTTTCTAATGAGAAGTAATTATACATTGAAACATTAGCGATGCTTATATTAGTTGCCATTTATGCTCACATGAACAGCAATGGCAATATTGATCAGAACATCACGGGATATTCAATTCTTTGGCAAGTACAATTCTTATAAAAGATTTAAACACAGTGGTCCCTCGCTATAACGCGGTTCACTTTTCGCGGCCTCGCTGTTTTGCGGATTTTTTTTGTGCAATTTTGCATGCTTGGGTTTTTTTGTTGTTTTTTTTTTTTAACTTGCGTATTGTGTTCTGTGTCCTGATTGACACAGACACATCTGCGTCACATGGTTTGATCTTTGGTTTCATTCTGTAATACTGGACTTATTTTTCTACTAAGGTTTGAACTTTGAGAGAGTTTAAACAAGAGAGAAAAGTGTGAAAATGTTCATGCCTGTCTGAGAAAACTGTATAAAGTGTGTAGTGAGGGGGTTTTACAGCCTTAAAACATCTACAATAATTGTAAAAAATAAACTTGGCTACTTCGCGGATTTCACCGAGTGCGGGTTATTTTTAGAACGTAATTTTTAGAACGAATAAACGAGGGACCACTGTATAATAAATTCGAGAAAAGAGTTTGAAATTGGTCATACGTGTGCTGTCCTTCATGTCCTACTTTGTTGTCCTACTGTCTTCACTTATTTATTTTTTTATATTTTGGTTTAAGAAATAAAATGCATTCATTAGCTTTAATACAATCAAACCAACTTTAGAAAGAAATGTTATTCTAAAACAGAAACTGCAACACTGTGTCTTCATAATTTCAATCCTTCACAGAAATATTTCCACATAAGTAACTCTTCCTATTCAAGAATACAGCGCAGAGCAACGATTTTACATCAAAAGGAAAATAAAAAGGATAGCAGAGTTTTATTGTGTTGAAGTTTGTCATAATCACTTCTTCCTATCTTATCAGACCCTTATTTAATGACAGACAATGTACTTCTGTGAGCATTAGCAAATAGGACACTGAAAAAGAATTCAGTGAAGGAGAAACCAATCGTACGCAGTAACTCTAAATAGGATTATTATCGATGCTGTTGGACAAGCCTAACAATAAAATGGGGGTTGGGGGGTGGATTTACTTTGCATTGACCTATCTGCAAACTATTCTTGTTCTTCTTCTACATATTTCTTTGACTATTGTTACACAGTGATGTCGGTCTTTTATAACACTGAAAGCATCCTACTACCAGGGATCCTCCTGTGAATATGAGAGTGATAGCACATCAGCAAACCCACTTCATTTTCTGAATGCTATCCAAGCTATAATACAGCTCTCCTTATGTCTCTGCTAGCTCTCATCATTGTTCTCTCTCTTGTGCCTTTACTCATTGTCGATGGCTTTGGAAATAAAGCACTTTTTGATTACTCCCATATCTCCTCTTGAGTGACAGTTGAATTCTCAGACAAACAATGACTTCGAATGGTGTTCTATTTGCTCGTGATCAACCTCTATCAGGTATGTCTATTTTAGGAAAATATTGGACTAAAGGGCACAAAAAAGTGTAAACTGCAAAGGGCAAAAGTTCCCCAAGCTGTCTATCAGACGCAAAGATGCTGCTCCTCTTCATTGACATGTTTTCCAGCATGGTTAGACTGATCAGCGGCCCAAGTATGCTTCCAATGCTATCCGACATTCAAGGACAAGCAGAGAGTACCAATGGAGGATTGAATGTGACTGAGCGTTGCAACAGATTAGCTCTGCTTGTGACAAGCCCACTTATCCTTGCAGACAGGTGTGAAGAATGCTCTCGCCTTGTGGGCAAAAGCCACTGGTTGACACGGCTCGTCCCAAGCAAACCATCGCACGGGCATTAACGGTGAGTTACTTTCATATGTGCTATCTATCCTTTGTTCAGGGTCAAAAAAGTTGAAAGTGTAGATGACATAGCAGGTTGATGGAGGATAGAGGTCTTGATGTGGCACTCTAGAGTTTTATATGAGACCTCGGCTGGTTCGGGAGGGAGGCAGCCTCAGACTGCTACATCAGGAGTGAACCATGTGCCAAAAGTATCATGGCGCGCTGTTCTTCCTTGTGTGATCTAACACCTCCAGCTCTAGGCTTTGTTATTTCCTCTTGCCAGGATCTGTTGATTGGCTCCCCACAGGCTGAGCTCTCACAGCGACTTTACATTGGAAAGCTCTCAATTAACTGACCACAATCCATCTTTCATCACTGAAAAAGTAAAATAAGTGGGTTAAATGAGCTACTCATTTACTTCAACATTAATGGAAATCTTTCTATGGAGGGCTACAACAGCCCCCCAAAAAATGAAACTAAGTGGAAAAAAAATAACTACATAAATGAATTAAAATGCCCCAAAGAAATAATAAAATAATTGTTGGCCTTCATTTTTTGGGATCGGGACATACAGCCCATAATTCTCCTTTAATTTGCTTATATAAAAATTATAATATGAAGAAAAATGCTAGCTTAAATTCCCCCTCACCCTCCATGACTGTGGTATGTTTGTGTTCCTAAATTCTGGGTGCTCTGCGCAGTATTTAAAATTTACTAGGACTCTTCTGATCTGTTGGCGCCACTCTTACAGCTCGTAAGAACTCAATACTTTTATGGTGCAGAGAGCTGACCAGTCAAAGGTTAGCACTAAATTTAGCACAGTGCTGACACAACCATGTTTTGTCTAAAGCTATTAGCATTTACAGTAGCTCTTTATTTCACCTTTAGTCTCAGCACTGTCTATCAAATAGCCACCTGATGGGATCTTACACAGTCTACTAGACTGCCTTTAACACAGTGATGCAGCTCATTTGTTACCCATGTGCCTGACTGTGCCCCTGCCCTACAGTGTGCCTGAACTCAAGTGGAGTTCAGATAAAGTAATGTCCCAGACCCAAGGCCATTGAGAAAACCCCAAAAGGACCTCAGTCAAAATGCATCTGCCTGTCTGTTCATTAGCACTCCATCATCTCAGAATGAAGGCACATAAACTGAGAAAGAAATAGCAACTGAAACAAGTGTTTAAAATGATGGCTGCTCTTATGAGCTCTACTCGAGCGCACCCAAGGGTAAAATTAGACATGGGGAAAATGACCTTAAAGTGTGTCTAGCTTCATGGCAGCATTGCAGGGGTGTGCTTGTGAAGCGATGGAGGTAAACTCAGGGGGGTTAACTTTTGAAGGATTGCAGTTGGGTAAAAGCTGCCAGAATAACTCTCTCCTCTACGTCTCATCCCAGAGCAAGACTTATAGTTCAGTCTCATATCCAGACCATCATAAAGTCTTTGCTGTTTTATTTACAAGGACAAGTTAATGTTCTAGTTATTTAGTCACAAATCATTCGCTTTCACCAGAGAGTTCTCGAGAGGAGATGCACAAAAAAGTAAATAAATAAAATAAAAACTGAACAAAGAAGCAAAGATTTTATATGTGACCTTGATACATGAGTTTTAGTGGAAGAAAAGAAACAGCCTGGCTAAGACACTGCACTTTGCCGTGCAGTGTTAATAAACAGTGCAAAGCGACTTTGAAGACTCTGATGCTTTTCTTTCTTCGGGCTTTATTTGATTGCATCTCTTCTCTTAATTCTGCCTGCATCCTTCAGTATGGATATATGAGCTTGCCTCTTGAAGATATTAGCACTGACGCATAGGAAAATGTCATTTAAAAGCCGGAGAAATGCCTGATGTGATTCTACTTCTCTTTGCCTGACTTCTTTGTGCCACATGCGCTCAAGGAGAGAAATGGGATCAGAGATTTTGCACTGTCAGGTGGGATTTGAATAAATGGTCCTCTTCAAAGACTATTTTTCCTCATTTGTCTCCAGCGAAAGGGTTCATTTGTTTGGTAATTTGCAACAGGGCAGGTTGATGGGGGCAATAGATGAAGGAAAAGCACAGCAGGGGGTGGGTTTACTTCAGGTGTCTGTAAGACTTGTTGAGAGGTAATGGAGCAACCAAGATTATTCAGAATATATTGAACAGACAGGCCGGGCTTGACCTTTCATTAGCTTTTGTTGCTAATGGCTTTAAAGGGTTGTGCAGGGTAGATAAGGATAAAGCTTTTTTTCTAAGCGGATGCACAATGGCAAGGCTGTGTTAATGCTCCAATGGAAATGAATCAAAGAATGAAGTAATTTTTATTTTTTATCAAGAAACTAGCAAAAAGAGATTTTGTGTAAACTTGGCCATCCGCAAACTGCAACAGCTGACAACATGAGCAACACATCATGCATCGTTGAGGGCTTAGGGAGGTGTGGCTGCAGGTTTGCCTTCAGATCAACCAGGCTTACAGCTATTGGCATGCTCAGTGACACAGTGCTGTTATTCAGCCAGATTAGTGTTATACCATCTTCTTACTTCACATATCCAGCTATAATCATGAGCTGTCAGAGTTGTCATATAGCCGGGGATCATTTTGCAGACAGGTCACTGTATCAACTGCAGCAGAGCCAAAACATTTATTAAATCCCTCTTGCCTCTTTAATTATCGGAGTGTCCTCAAGAAGTGATGCAAGCCACCCTGTACTTGTGACATGCTGGCAGTATGCCTCATGACAGCTTGCATATATGAGTCTGAAGTGGCTCTGCGCACGCTGATGGTGGATGATGAACTGAGAGCTGAGTGAGCATGAAATGAAGTGAGAATTATTAAAAAGGTGTTTGATTTAACCCCACTAAAAGGTATGATGCAGTTTAAGCCTTTGCCAAGAGGGATTCCACTAAAAAGGCAAGATGAAAGAAGACGACTAAGCTTACTCAGCTTTAATGTCACAAGTCTGGAGTTCATCTCTTGATTAGAGAGGTAGAGTTCTATAGTGTCAGGCTATGAGGTCTCGGGCTCTATACCTACTTACTTATGGCTCTATAGCTAGGTAACATTGTGTCATTGTGTTCATACCTGTATTTTGTTTCATGATGATAACACAAACAGTTTTAAATATGTAGACACAAGCTGCTATGACAACTGTGTGCACAAAAACTGTGATTAACCACATTGTTGGACAGAAGAGTTCATTCTCACTAGCCACACCCAGGACTGATAACTGTCAGATCTGCTGAATCACGAAATCATTTAAACAATAGTGAGATGGGCTGAAAGATCTCAAAAAGCAACTCACTTCCCAGGAGTGGGAAGGTTCACCTACCTGCCAAAATTACCTAGCAAAATTACTGCTGGAGCACATTAATGACTCGTCCAGGAAGTCATAAAAGAACGCAGGCCTGACACTTCAATTAAGGTCAGAGTTCATGATTCAACAATATGAACAAGACTTGGCAAAAAATGAAATTCATGGGAGAGATTCAAGGTGAAAACCACTGCTGACTAAAAAAGGACACAAAGGCTCATTTGCCAAAAAAGTTTTGGCAAAATATTCTGTAGAGTGGCGAGACAAAAGCTCAACTATTTGGACGGTTTACTTCCTGCTACACCTGCTATAAACAAGAACACCAGTCAAACGTGGCATTAGGGTACTTTTCCCATTAATGAATCAAATCATGTAAAAACTGCATTTTGTATTTACTTGGGTTATCTTTGTTATCTTTCGAATGTTCAAAAATCTCTGAAGATCTTAAACTTGAAATAAGAAATCAGGAAGTGGAGGAAAAACTTTTTTCAGAAAACTGTCCATATGTTTTACTAGAGACTATTTCTTATCCCCACAACAACTTAATGACCACCTTTAGTCAGATTAAGTGATACAGTTGTTAGACAGCAGGTCAACAAAAATATCAAATGCATGTAAAGATGAGATCATCTTTACATGCATTTTCCAGACTGGTACATTTTTTATTAATATTTGTAATGTCTTAGTTGCTTTTACTATTTCGATAACTGGCCTTTAACTGAGCAACTTTTCTTTTCTTGGTTAGCAAAGTCTTTCATGCCCTACTTAGACTCATAAACAGACACAATGTGTTATCATCAATGTCAGCACACCAGAAAGATGAACGGTGAAAAAAAATAAAAGTAATTGAAAATATAAATACGGTGGGATCAGTAAAGAGAAAGACTGACAGTAAGTGTGAAATCCTGTTTTCTCTCAGAACACACTTCATTTAAAATAGGATGTAGAGAGAAGACTTGAATGGCATAATCCGCAGTGAAAGAGTGCAAGAAAAACAAAAATGGCAAAATTCCATAAGGCTGTCTGCAGAAAGTAGCAGACTATAGGAAAATAACAGCAACATGTTGGCAAAAAGAGTAGACGTGATGCTTGAAGGTCATCGGCGTTGTTCCCGGCTGTGAGCTACGACCACGTTCAATAGGCCTCCGGTTTTGAAAAAAGGCCTTTTTTTTCCATTAGTTAAACCATCTCTGCTAGTGGCAGTCTGGCATGCAAGGTGCATGACACTGTATTCAGCAAAGGGAGAAATGAACACACACAGAGTTCCAGCTGGGTATGATTGAATAACCTATTAAATGTGGGCAGTGACCTCTTAAGCCAGCACAGTGCTCTTAATGTTTCATTAATCTCACAGCTACTTTTAAAACAATAATTTACTCTAATTTTTTTCCTCCTGTCTGGGTGCATTCCAGTCATTGCCATGGGGTTAAAGAGAGTATTCATTTACCGTTTGATTTATTGGTTTACTCTATGTATTGTTTCCCCAACCATAAATTAAATCTATTAAAACAAAATGTCAAACACATTAGCAGCCGCTAATGTCACTGCAGAATGCTTGAGGATAAAAAAAAAAAAGATGAGCACGCATAGAGAGAAGAGGAAACTAGAGATGATTAACCTTAACCTGCCTATGGGCAATGTGCAGAAAAAGGCTATTTCTAGCAGAGAATAAAAGCACTCAAAGATTATGTGTGAAATGCAAAGGTCTGCACATACCACAAGTCTCACTGAGGCTGATGGTGTGAACCTAGATAATGTTGGGGGGGGGGGGCTTTTCTCCTTCATACAAATCACATTTTACATGATTGCATGTTGCATAATTAATGACGGTGGAAAAATAAAGGTGCACGGGTTTAAAAGATAAACATCCAGCTGAGGCGTCGAGTGTTTGGATATATCCGTCTACTTTTGTGCACTCTCTCAAAAGAAAGGAAAAAAAAAACCATTAGAAGTCAGGGATCAGAGAATCCAAACTTCAGAGGAAACATTGTGTATTCTGTCAGGTGTAAGAGAAACTTCCTCATGTTTTCCTCCATCATTTATTCATTATGAGGTATGGAGGGGGGGCTTTGTTCTCAAGTAATAATTAAGGGAGTCAATTTCAAAGCTGGTATTGATTTCTATGGGCCACTAAGGAATAGTTAGATTTTATTGGGTCGTACGCTTAAAGCTGCATGAAGAAAACAGCCAATTGTAGCTTAATATGAAACAGCTATTTTGTGTAATAATAAACATACTTTGGGAAGTATAATGCTACATTTGACAGCCAGTTAGCTTAGGTTCAGATTGGAAACAGAAGAATAACCTAAAATTGAAACAAAGTATTTTCTTACCAACAAGCTAGATGTTTCCACCTGCCTTTACGTTAGGGTACAACGGCTTGCTGCGAGCATTATCTTCATTATTTACTGTGCTGACATAGAACACAGACTTATGTTGTAATCTGGCTCTATTATAAGTGCAGTTAACCTATTTAATTTGAAATTAGGATTAATCCTCACACCCCTTTACTTAAAAAATATATTTTAAATGCTACATGTCAAACATTTTACATTATCAATTTCTCAACATGCATGTCTCCGATTCAAAAAAAGTTGGATTAATGTAAAAAAAAAAAAAAAAAAGCCAGTAGGTAATGACGTGAAGAGAGGTTATTTTGGATTTGATGGTAGTCTCATTTTGTCTGATTCAAGATTCCAGCTGCTCAACAGTCCTGGATCTTCTTTGCTGAATTTTTCATTTCATGATGTGCCAAATGTTTTAAAATGATGAAAGATCTGGGCTGCAGGCAGGACAGTCCAGCTGCTGGACTCTTCTGCTGTGAAGCCACACTGTTGTAATAGATGCAGTATATAGTCTGAGAATCCACTTGATAAAATATGTAAGGCCTTCCTTGAATAAGACATGGTCTGAATGGGAGCATATATTGACAGACATGCATGTCTCTAAAAACTGTATTGTTAAGTCTTTTCCAGATGTGCAAGCAGACCCGGATTTCTGGATGGTGTTCATATATGACTTCTTTTCTGTATGACGAAGCTTTAACCTGTGTTTATGGATAACACAAACAACTGTGTTTAACAATGGTGAACAACGATTTATGGATTTGTTCCTAAACCCACGCATTGATTTCTGTGACAAAATCATGTCGATTTTTAATGCGGTGCTTGAGGGACTGAAGATCATGGGCATCCAATGTTGATGGTCGGCTTTAACCCTTAGTTTTAATTATTTACTTTACCGATGTATATTATTCAGAATTATTATTATTGTAGGTATTGGTTTTTATAGATTGGAGAAAATCTGCCTCCTTAAGAAAGCCAATCATGTTACTGACCTGTTGACAAAAAATCTAATTAACTACAAAATTTTTCTCCAGCTGTTTTTTTACTACTCAAGAGAACATTTCCAGCCTTTTGTTGGCCCCCCAGCCCCGCTCACTTGAGATATCTAGCTGCCATCAAATTCAAAATGAGCTAATATTTCTCATAAAGAAGGAAGATTTCTCACTTTAACCATTCAATATGTTTCCCATACCCTATTGTGAATAAAATATGGGTTTATCAGATTTGCAAATCATTGCATTCAGTTTTTATTACATTTTACACAGTGCACAAACTTTGCTTTACTTACTTTCAACCAAAAGGTGGTACGGGTAAAACAATCCTATCAAATCTGGTAACAAGAATTTAACTCATTTTAAACAGCTGCTAATTTTAAACATGGATTGTTCTCTCAGAGGAGGAAAAATGAGGAACAAAGGCAGCTCCGGCATGTAATCATGCAACCTTGGATATGGGTCACTCTGCAGCAGCTGCCCTCCATCAACAGCCTGCATGGTGCCAATGAACTGGAGCTGGTAGGTAAGAGACATCCGTTTCATCTGACTTCATGTAGCTCAGCAACAACCTCTTTCATTAACTTTCACCATGAAAACTTGGTGCAGAATAATCAGTGGCAGCTTTCTACGCTGTTCAAGAGAATATTTTCCCACCTGCATCTGTGTTTTCAGCAAATAATTAGAACCCTTTGTGTCAGTCTTTAAAAGATTTTCTCGCAAGAAATGAAGGAAATTGTTGCTAAACGTCAGCATTCAAACAATATTTACATATGAGAGAATTGGATTTTTTATCTTTATGGATAGTTTTGTTACTTTTCTTTCTAAGAAGTCGGAAAAACAGGTATCACATAAACAGATGGATTACGCTGACATTCAGCTGTGTGAGACTGGCTGCCCAGTACAAGCATGGTCCCAAAGCATCCTCCTATTACAGATCAGATGAGCTGCAGCATCACGGGCTTGTGTATTCCTCTGTGGTTTCAAGAAGCAGGGGGGAGGATTCAATTTGGTGCAGTATGATCTAATCCGAGTCCTGCTGGGCGATAAGCTCTGCTGGTAGCGATGGCTTTCCATGGTTTCCGGAAGTAAGAGTAATAAAGCTCGGCAATAAGTAAGTTTACCTGATTCATGTCATTCAACAACTGACAGAGACTGCTGTGGGACAAGACTCCAGTAAGATGCGGGATGATCTAGAGCTGACCTTGGACCACAGATAGCTTGCATAATAGTGTTTTTCAAAGCTCGACCTCTGTAGATCACTTATACACCAACATTATCCTGCTGTATGCATACATGCGCTGTGAAGACAGAGAGATATCAAATGTATGCGCATCTGGCCACTCCTTTGGAGATGCCAGACAGAAGAGGCTGTCAAGGTGTTGCATGAAAAATGATATATTATTGGCGTCATTAAAAGGAGCTGGCTGAACAGTAATATGAGTAAGTAGCACTTTATCAGCAACAGTGTATCCAGTTCTTTATGCACAGCAGCCCTGTCGGAGATGTGGCATGTGCTTGGCAGAGCGTGTGAATTGTTCTGAATGTAGATATTAATCAGGATACGGTGTTAGACAGCTGCCACCCTGGGAGCCCACAGCTCTGGTGTCAAATCCCCTTCAGTGATCACAGAAGAAGAGGGATACTCTGCACTGGGAGGGTGTGTCCCTAAGCATCACACAGTATGCAATTGATGTTTTGGCAGATGCCCTTGTCACAGAATATCATAATGCGAGTGTGAATCAGTACACAGCTCAATCTCCTGTGTATTTTTTCAGAAGCAGCAGATACAGTGTTCCCTGGAAGGACCTGCTGTGATGCTGCCCAATCGGAATATCGCTCTGATGTATTGCAGGAGAAAAGCGAGGTAAAAGTTAATCTCGCTAGTAGAAAACCAAAGGAACAGGAAGAGGGACAGACTAGAAAAGTTGATAGTCTTTGCTGTGGGGCACACATTAATTTAGTGGACGTTTTATGACCACATTCTGATCGATAGCACATTTAGATGGAGCGTGGGGCCTTGGGTCTGGACTTAATTGTTCTCTGTGCTTCTCATCACTTCAGAATGCATTTAAAAAAATCTTTCCATTCAAAGGTTACGCTTAATTGCCCTCCATGTGTGGCGAGGTAAGAGATTAAAAGTTTGCTAGCATTGCAGGGAGCAAACACATTTATAATATTTGTCTGAGTAAAGCTTGGGAGGAGCATTTTCAATTTCAGGGAGAACAATAAGTGGTACCTTTTTTTTTATGATTATTGTTGTACACTTATTGGGGCTCTTCAACACACACGGTCAGAACCCAAAGCTAAAATGTGTTTGTTTATTTTATGAAGAGCAACACATGACATGTGCCTCAATCACAAACTCCGAGGGTGGTTATGTGCAGCCATTGTGAGCAATACTGCATGAGAAACAACAGGATGAACTCCCACTGCCCACTGTAGAATTTAATTAACAACAGTGGGGACTCTTTGCACACCTGTAAAAATCAGCCTTCCCCAACTCTCTGGGTTTACCCTCTTTGATTTCACGTGCTGGAGCCCTGCAGGTTTGATAATCACAACTGTGTGCGTGTGTGTGGCCTTTTTTGTTTTTGTTTTTTGAGTTTATTAACAGATGCCGTGAGCCGATGAAGAAATTAAATGAAAGCACAGTAACAGCGGCTGGTTTGACGCAAAAAGGCAGAGTTTTATTTGGGCACGAGGTTCTTTGAGAGCATTGTTCCGAACATTTAATTTAGGTGGGTTAATGTTGATGGATGGAAGTCGTGGAGCAACAATTATCAGGCTTTTGAATCAATTAAAAAAAAAAACACACAGATCAGGACACGATGAAGCACAATCGTCAAACAAACAAACAAGCAAACAAAACCCACACAAAAACAGCAACAACTGAAAAAACTTAAACAAGTTCTAAGTAATAGTGCCAGATGATCCTCCGTTCATTCTGACTAAATCTACTGAGTGTAACAAATAAATGTGAATGTGTCCTACCAAACTTGTAGCAAAAAACAAACAAATAGCATCTCTTTCTCAAAATGTTTAATCTTCCAAGGTCAGACAGTGATAGATCTCTACCCTGAATCTATTCAAATAAGCTAGTTACATTAAAATGCCTTAAAACATTAATCAGCATGAATAAAAACCAGTAATTTTACTGCATTTATAATTTAGATTCCAACAAACTACTGAAAGAGCTACTGTATAGAAATGGAGCTGCCCGACCCAACAGACTGCCTGCAGCTTGCTGTATCACGCAGTCAGCCTCTGAGAAGTGTTTAAGCTTTAACGAAACTCCAATCTTCTCATTTAAACACTATGCGTTAGCCTCGAGTGCCCTGGTGGGGGTGAACTGTTACACACAAAGACACACTGACACACCCAGAGAGAAGTAGAATAAAAAAAGAGATGACTAACCTAACCCACCTGAGCTCGGCTCACAGGGATCAATGTCCTCGTCATCGCTTGGACACTCGGCTGATGCCACCAGCAAGTCGTCAGTTGTCTGAAAAGAGAGAATTACACAGAGGAGTGGTGAGGGCACGGAATACTTAGCTGCATCTATGGGCTGAGAGGATTCCCACTCAAGTTAGGTTAGGTTAAAGAGAGCCAGGCAGTTGAGATGTGAATACAAGTGGCTAAACTAAACTTTTGGACTGGTGAAATCATCTGTCAACACAGGCACGAGCTCCCCGGCGCTGTAGCAGCTGCTACGCTGCTTTCCAGGAAGCGCTGTCTTTACATAAATGAGATCAGATTATTGGGGAACAGTGGGGGCTGAAGTTCACGGCACAACTGTCGACTCACATGCTCAATTTGCTTTTCATTGTGTAGCTTTGCATAGCCCTTCAAGCGATTGCTGAGAGCCATCACAAAACACCTCTGACATTTAGAGGACAACCAGCCATGAAAGCTTAAAAAACAAAAAGGACATAGGAAAACAAAAGCCAGCTCAACAGAGGCTTAAATCAATATTTTCTTCTTCTTTCTTTCAAAGCAATTCAGTATCTCTTTTTACAAAATAAGGATCCAAAATAAACCAAATCGTGGCATCTGCTGCCACATCGACTCTTATATCAAATCCATTTCAGACTGCTTTCAGCGCACTTCCTCACCTGCCAAACACGATACATTTTACCGTCCAGGAAAATGGGAAAGGGCAAACAATAGACCAGAAAAAAAGTACACTGTAAAACATTATACTGCAATGTTCTTTTATAGTCTTGCTTCAGGCCATTTGATCAGCTCGGCGTTAAAGGTCATTTCATTTAGGCATGGCGGCGTCTTCAGGGCCAGGTTAGATTTTTTTCTTTGTGGTGTGCTGCTAAGCAGAAAAACCTTCTCTTTTATATGTGGCATTACATCCTCACTTATCCTTTTTGGACTAATAATTTTAAGCCTTTAAGTGTACTTCCCGACAAGCCTTACTTTGTTCATACTGCAGGGGTTTGCATGTGTGACGGTGACAAACCAGACAAAGGAAAAAAAATGGGCAAGGAATGAATCAGGGTCCTAAAAATGAAGACAGACTTTGGCTTTTATCGAATTTGCTCTCTTATTTCACCGATGTTCTAATGCGCATTCAAAATATTTCGGCAAGTTGGATTAGTATCGACTCATGTTAAGGAAATTAAAGGTGATGTCATTTTGCTTAACATCCATTTGGCCGCGCATAATGTGATTCTATTGCGACTGTAACATCGTTTTGACATTCTGAACATGGACCAACATCATCTTTACATAATAGACCCGGAAATGATAGATCAAACCCATTAAGGAAGTTGTGGCGGAGGGCTGCTTTTGGTGCATCTGTGTTGGGTGAGGCCCGGGGAAGCCGTCCAAATGTAAATTTAATTTGCTGCGCATGAGGCTGATATACAGTGTCGGCCATCCAGATGGCAAAACCGCCGGATCCTGGAGTGCCACATCCATCACTTCAGCCTTGTGATTTGTTTTTCCTGGCGGGAGATCTTGACACTCTGCACTCACTGGCAGAGGTACGGGAATCAAGGAATCAATACTGCCTCTCTCTTCCCACCTCACCACTCTCTTTCTCTACTGCTCACATCCTTTTTTTCCTCATTTCGCTCTGTCCTTTAGGTTTATTTGAAACCAAGGAGGAGGAAGCGATGTAATGTGGGTGTACTAGATGTAGGTTAACTCCCCATAGGATAACCTAAGCGGAGGTGTATGCCCGTTCATATTTATACGTCTCTGTCTCCTCATTCAGGCTAGAAGGATATATAAAGGGGGCTTAAACTACATCATGACAATGAAATCCACAAAAACACAAGGTCGTTTAGATTTCCATTACAAACTAATCTTAAAGACAGAAAGTCAGTTTTTTGATGACATGGTGTCTTTTGTTTTGTTTGTGACTTTTTGGGCATGTCACTAAAGGGTTTGCAAATGAACAAAGTCTGATTTAGACTTAAAAATAAAAAACTGACCCTCCAAGGACAGCCAGGAGGATGTATAAGCCACGTCCATTTTTTTTTTCAATGAATCTTGTGTGTGCTGGATGTGACGTATGGCTCTGAATCAAAACTGAAATAAATTCACATGTTACTGAGCATCAGTCTGCCATCCAGGATTAGTGTGTAGGTCAACATTTTGATGTGGTCATGACCTGGTTGAAATCCAATAACATTAGCAATTTATGGTGTCCTCCACCAATGCTTGCCTTCTTTTTCACCCGTCACAATTCAACGCGGGCTATGTGAGAGGTTTACATGCAGTTTAGCCACTGTGATGAAAACTGACAGGTAGCCTGGCTGAGAAGCCAAAAAAAACCCAAACTGAAATGTCAGTATTTTATTTTATTTGTTCCCATATCTATGGATATGGGTGTCCTTGTGATTATTTTGACCATTCGAGGATTTTGAGTTCAAAATAACGCTACTGTGGGTTTCCTCGTCGAAATGGCATCTTTGTCTGAAGATTTCTAGAAACACTGTGGGCTTCAGGAAGGGTTTCATTAGCTCAGGAGTGTCAGGTGTACTGATGCAAACAGCATCATGCCCAAAGGAAAGATGCCCCAATAGATAAGCGTATAAACAAGATGTGCCTGTAGTTCACTTTATGAAGGTACTTCTAAAATGCTAAAAGCAAAGGCTCGGGGCTTGGAAGGCATCATTAATCTAGCGGTAAAGTGCTGAAGCCACGGTGAACCTACAGCACAGCTCATTTATCTGCCTCTGCTCAGAGCAGCAGAGCGAACACTTCTATGAGATGTACTAAGAAAACCTGGGGAGACAGTTGGGACCACGAAAAACACAAAAAGAGGAAGAAAGAGAAACACTGTCAAGAGAAACCTGCCTGTAGTGTTCATACCAAAGTGTATGAAAATGTTGATCGTTTGTAAGTGCAGTGCCATTTCCACTGCCTTAGGTGCCGCTGGGAGTTTTATACACAAATACATCTTGCTAAAGCTTTCAGAGAAGTAAAGCTATCGACTGACCTTGGCTCACGCACTGATTGAACCATCAAAGAGGATGCGGACCAGGAAATTCCAAACTGACTCAGCCAAAGGCACGTTGGTGCCTTCTTTAGCAGTGTCATGCCGGTTTTCGATCTTTGAGGATTGATAACGGTCCACCTTAATGAGATGTCCAAGCCAAGCCGTGCTCTGCATGTGCTTTCTAAAGCTTGGTCAGCAGTCTTGTTCCGCAGGACCTCTAGTTATTTACAACCACACAAACACTAACTTTTTCTGTTCCTTCAACTTCACTATGGTGTATAATCCCAATCTCTAAAAACTACTATATGGAGTAGGTTGCCTTTCATTTGTACACATCTAAATTGAATTCCCGTTTTCTCCCTCTTAATCCCAGCCTGTGTGGAGAGAAAGAGAGGGTGGGAGGGATGGAGGGGAGGGCTGCTCTTCAGGGAGGCTGCTGTGTGCTGCTGCCCCAGTGCTGGAGAGCAAGAGACACCTTCTCTGTGATAACCTGTCGGCACGTCTCGAGGGAGAGCTGCGGGTTTTCACATTGTTTTCTTTCTGGTCTAATTTGATGAATGCTCTCTGGCACACAACATGTCTCTTTGGAGACAAGCTGAAAGTCAGGAGGACACTGAAGGCATCTGAAGGGTTTATCCAAAGCATGCCTCCGCTGTCCTGGTAATGTATTCCACTGAGGATGCTGCTGTTTTCTGTTCCCTTTCTGTTTTTCAGTATTTTCTCCAGTAACTTTTTTTCTTCCCATTATAAGCTCTTGTTTTGCAAATCTTTCTCTCTCCCTTTTGTTTTTTACATGTAGTCTGTTGCAAAAATAAACCTGATATTTGTTACTGAGTGTCCGTAATCTGTTGCTTATTAAGATCTGGTCTTAATCCAAATACTTTCTTTTTTCACCCCGTAATGCCAAAAACAAATTTCTATCTTGATTAAAATATCACAGAGAAAACATTGCTTTGCTACACATAATCATTGCACACAAAAGCTTTGCTGTTTGTTAAACTGCACAGAAACCTGCAGATTTTCCCTCATAACTAATCTTCGCCTACATCTGTTCCTTCATGCTCATATTGCATGCGATCCATTAGATGCAAGCAACCTACTGAATAACAGTTCCCATGGGCTGTCACTATTTTCAGATAAGACCATACAAGAAAGAAACCACTGACAGCAGAGGTGGATTGTGTGAAATTCTCTCTACCCGACAATACTTCTAGTTTTTGTCATACTTCTTAATAAGAACACTTTATTCTAATCCAGTCTTTTATCCCAACAAAGTAGGTTTTAATATTTTTCAGATTAGAATAAATTGAGCTTCATATTTTGAGAACATCAGTATAATGCAAAACATGAATTTCATATTTTTTAACCTTCACTTAGTTGAAATATAAAAAGACTACCACAATATTTTTTCATGAAACTGCAGGATGATTTTTTTCTTCATATTTTCAGTCAAATCAGCAGCTTGGTACCAAACTGTTAAAGAGGGGGGGTCTCTTAGGGGTGACATGCTTTATCCCATCCCCCTTCAACAACCATTGGGGGATTTCCAATGACATCTCAGTAGGAAAACTCCCCAAAGGAGCCCCACTTGGGAAGCTTTGCAAAGCACACCAGCTGTTTTATGAGCATTCTTGTGAGGCATTGACATTTGATGTTATCCCTTGCTTTTTAAATACATAGACGTACTCACTTGTTGTGACTTACATGCAAGAGAAGCACACAGGGAATATAAGCACAACAGTCAGATTGTTCTTCTTGCCATTGTAATTATTATTATTTTTATTTTGACTGCTACCATACCATACTTACTGCTCATACCACACTTATTTCTTTCAGTTGTGACATCTACTAATAACTTTGAATAATCATACCAAGGTTTTCTACTTGATGAATCTGGCATTATTAAGGTTCAAATTGCATTTCATTTCCCAAAAATCCCCCAAAAAACACTGAAGAACCACTGAGTTAAATACGGGGAGTGCAGAATTATTAGGCAAGTTGTATTTTTGAGGAATAATTTTATTATTGAACAACAACCATGTTCTCAATGAACCCAAAAAACTCATTAATATCAAAGCTGAATGTTTTTGGAAGTAGTTTTTAGTTTGTTTTTAGTTTTAGCTATTTTAGGGGGATATCTGTGTGTGCAGGTGACTATTACTGTGCATAATTATTAGGCAACTTAACAAAAAACAAATATATACCCATTTCAATTATTTATTTTTACCAGTGAAACCAATATAACATCTCCACATTCACAAATATACATTTCTGACATTCAAAAACAAAACAAAAACAAATCAGCACCAATATAGCCACCTTTCTTTGCAAGGACACTCAAAAGCCTGCCATCCATGGATTCTGTCAGTGTTTTGATCTGTTCACCATCAACATTGCGTGCAGCAGCAACCACAGCCTCCCAGACACTGTTCAGAGAGGTGTACTGTTTTCCCTCCTTGTAAATCTCACATTTGATGATGGACCACAGGTTCTCAATGGGGTTCAGATCAGGTGAACAAGGGGCCATGTCATTAGTTTTTCTTCTTTTATACCCTTTCTTGCCAGCCACGCTGTGGAGTACTTGGACGCGTGTGATGGAGCATTGTCCTGCATGAAAATCATGTTTTTCTTGAAGGATGCAGACTTCTTCCTGTACCACTGCTTGAAGAAGGTGTCTTCCAGAAACTGGCAGTAGGACTGGGAGTTGAGCTTGACTCCATCCTCAACCCGAAAAGGCCCCACAAGCTCATCTTTGATGATACCAGCCCAAACCAGTACTCCACCTCCACCTTGCTGGCGTCTGAGTCGGACTGGAGCTCTCTGCCCTTTACCAATCCAGCCACGGCCCTCGGCCCATCAAGACTCACTCTCATTTCATCAGTCCATAAAACCTTAGAAAAACCAGTCTTGAGATATTTCTTGGCCCAGTCTTGACGTTTCAGCTTGTGTGTCTTGTTCAGTGGTGGTCGTCTTTCAGCCTTTCTTACCTTGGCCATGTCTCTGAGTATTGCACACCTTGTGCTTTTGGGCACTCCAGTGATGTTGCAGCTCTGAAATATGGCCAAACTGGTGGCAAGTGGCATCTTGGCAGCTGCACGCTTGACTTTTCTCAGTTCATGGGCAGTTATTTTGCGCCTTGGTTTTTCCACACGCTTCTTGCGACCCTGTTGACTATTTTGAATGAAACGCTTGATTGTTCGATGATCACGCTTCAGAAGCTTTGCAATTTTGAGACTGCTGCATCCCTCTGCAAGATATCTCACTATTTTTGACTTTTCTGAGCCTGTCAAGTCCTTCTTTTGACCCATTTTGCCAAAGGAAAGGACGTTGCCTAATAATTATGCACACCTGATATAGGGTGTTGATGTCATTAGACCACACCCCTTCTCATTACAGAGATGCACATCACCTAATATGCTTAATTGGTAGTAGGCTTTCGAGCCTCTTGGAGTAAGACAACATGCATGAAGAGGATGATGTGGACAAAATACTCATTTGCCTAATAATTCTGCACTCCCTGTATAGTCCCAATTCTTTCAGCCCCAGAAGAATGATCAGTACGGCTGTTCTTCCAGGTGTTACAATAAAGTTTAAAATTACAAAAGAGGATTTACACTCAGCAGGAAATTAGATTAGATTTTGAAAATTTAAAGCCTGTTTTTAAGGCTACATCGTGCTACCTGGTGGCTAGCCACAGAGCTATTGCAAGGCTAATAAATTATTCTCAGCAAAAATTCCTGTAGCATCATGTAGCAGGAAGTAGACTCCAAAAAAAGACCAAATTTCAGTCAAAGAACATCTGAGGTGAGCCCATCAACAGCACGAGATTAATACACTGCTGCAGGTGATGGATTACTCAAAATAAAAAAAAGTTAATTTCATAACATTAATGTCCACACTGAACTCACAGTCGACCCAAAAGTGACTGTTTTATGAATATATATATCTGAATATGTACTGTGAGCCCATAGGCTGTAGCATACACCGTGAGGTTTTTAAAACCTGCTTAACTGCACATGAATACTGCTAATAAAAAGCCAGAGAAGCCAAGAATGATCACAAACTATATTTTTTTGGGGGGGGGATTAAATGTATAGTTAAATAAGATCAAACACAAAGCATCACACAATGTTTAAAAGACGAAAGCCTCAATCAGTACAGTAGACACTTAACCCCCGGGCCACAGACCAGTACCAGTCCGTGAGTCATTTGGTACTGGGCCGCGAGAGTTGACGCTCAGGTGTGAAATTTATGGTTTTCAGGGTTTTTATCGGTTTTCAGCATTTTGGTTTTTTTAATCGTTTTTTATCATTAACTCGGTTTCCCTGGGTCTTTTTTTCTTCTTTTTTTGGTACTGGTACTGGTTTTTATTTTGTTGTATTTATCCGCGACACCGTAAAGGCTGGACATAAATTGTCGGACATAAATTGGTCGGTGGCGCATAAAAGGTTTTGGGACCTCTCCTTTAGTGTATACAAACAAAAAGTGTATCCTAAAGAATCTGAAATCAGTATTGTCTGCATGATCCTGCTCACAACAATGTGCAATTATTTCCCGTGCTCACGCTGACATGCTTTACACTGACAATGGCCTGCTAGGGTCCATAACTGGCCAGAGTTGTTGTGTGCACAGACTAATTGGGAGGAGTTTGTTGTCCTAAGCTTCAGTCTTGCAGCAACACATCATTAGTGGTGCAGTGAAAGAGGCGGAAGAAGGCGACGGGACAGCAGATAGAAAGGCCTCGTAGTTAGAAATGGGATGAAGAAATTACTCCCCATTCTTACATTGAGCCCAACGCACCTAAAGGCTCAGTTGTTCAAAACTACACAGTATAAAACTCAAGTAATGGCTAGTACTCTTTGTGATCCAGGCACATACTGTGTATTTACCCATGGCAGATATCACACTGCAGCAGCAGGTCTTATCAGAACGCCTGATGACATCCAAGTATCTAACTTAGCACCCTGGAACTAGGTCGATGTTGATGAATAATTTAGTCCCAGATGCTCAATAGATTCCAACTGAATAATGAAGGCGTGTGGGCCTCTCAGACTGTGAGTTCAGCTCAGTGTATTGCCTGGCCTTCGCCCACACTCTTCCTACTGCTGGCCTGCCAAGCTGTCAACCTCGTGGACTCACACAGATACAGACTCGCAAGGCTGAAAGACAATGGAATGGCATTATCACTATTGCAGCTGTGCAGCAAACACTGGTGGGATAGGTACTGTATAAATTCTGAACACCGTGTTCCTGACATCTTGATCTTTAACAGCTATTTAAGAAAGGCGCTGACACAAGGGTTACGTGGTGATGCCACAGTTTGCCACCGTGCCTCACAGTACAGTGATGAACAAAAGAGAACAAATACCTAAGGAAAAAGTGAGCTGTTTATCGATATACAAAATGGATATAAAAATATACAATTCATTAAAGTTTTTAGGCAAAAGTTGATTTTAAAAATACATCCCATCCTCATAATTTTATGCTAAACAAAACTGGCCTTAAAAGCAATTCTGACTTTTTTAACATCACCTAATTTAATGAACACAGAATCAAAGCGTCACATCGTGTAATTGTTCAAAGTGATAAGCAGTAAATCGAGACTTTATGCAATGGCTTTCATAATTCTTTTAAATGTGAACAAGATTTGTAAAGGAAAAAAATCACCTTACAGGACTTTTTAGCCATGGCTTTGATTTGTTGTATATTCCATAATGTAAAAAATGGCCGTGGTGGTAAGCTGCATGTCTTTCCTTGCTCTGTTTTGAGACGCTGTGCATTTCTGAGAGAAAGGCTTTGCTTTATTTAAAACGGAGCAGCTGCTGCTGCAACTGGACCTCGGGCTGAGTAAGGGAGTGTCATTAAAAAAAGAGTGGTCAGAGGCTCTCCCGTCTCCTCCCCTGGTACCCACATGTTCCTGTCTTGCCATACATCTTCCTCAAGGCTTACAACGCTGCATCCCAGACAACTGAACAAGATGCTGGGAGGCAGCTTCACCCTCCTGGTGCATCCACAGCGTGCAGTGTGGAAACACGAGTACAGCGTCACACGGAGACGTGCACATATTCTCAGTTAAGATGAACTCGGAATAGGGATTTAAAAACTTTTATTTGGTTATTATTAAGGCATGCATGTTAGTGTTCTCATTGCATAAGGACAGTCGGGGGGGATGGACATATTTAGCTACTAGAAAAGCAATGAATAAGCGAGCAGTGGCAGGTGAACTTGGAGTTCGGTCAATAGAACTACAACAGCTTCTGCTGTATAAAATACAGGCTGCATTTACGAGAGTGATGTGCAGGAACACGAAGGAGCTAATGCGTAAAGTGTAAAGGTGTACAGTACAAGACAGTGTAGATATGAAGTAATTACAGAGCTGCTTTAAAATGTACACATGCCTCTGCCCTCATTAAACATACTGCCTCTCAGGGACCCGAGAACACTGCGGTGAGATGACTCCTTTTAATGTGGCTGCTCGAAGGCACCGCTTTGTAGATATTCCTCAAGCCCCCCCACCCCCACCCCCCCTCCCCCCAAGGACCCCGTTCTGCTTATTTCCCAGAAACAGTCATCTGCACGGCCCTCAGAACTTACCGCAGCGCGTGATATGGCTCAGCCACCAAAAAGAACCAGGAAAGTTGTGGCTGCGTGGGAGGAGACATGAAGTCCATTTCCCAGTCAGCGTCTGCGTCACACTCTCACCATGTCAGTCACTGACTCAGAGTGAACCATGTGTGACTGGTGCCTAATTCATCCCCCCCCCAGACAACATCAGACATCCTGCACGACGTACGATAAACAGTTGATATTTTGATTCCAATTAAACATGGTGCTTGTTTTTTTATTACTGGAGACGTATAAATAATGTGCACACAATATGGACGGATGCCTGTAGTCAACTCACAGCGCTGAGAGAGCGCATATTGAGCTGCTGCCATGTAGTAGACAGCTCCGAGCCGATTACACGGGAGAAGGCTGGATGCCTTCTGTTAGCTACATGCTCTAAATGATAAAATCTTAATATGATATTCATAAGACACTATCTGCTGCTATCTGCCTCCTACGCTCCCCCCTCATGTTCTCTCATTTCTTCTTTCTCTTGCCTATGCATAAACAGAGCTCCATAGAAGTATATTACATGGTTGACTTTGTGCCTCCCCCTTATCCTTGCTTTCACACTTCTCAGATAAATGAAATCTGTCTGCACTGAAGCATTTTTCCCTCTGGATGCCCTGATATTTTCGTTATCTGAAATCGAATCTGGAGCTCTGTGCGTGCCTCTACCTCGCCTTGGTAGTAATCTGGCCTGAGAGCAGGGAACTGCCCAGGAGGAATATCATACACTAAGGATAAGCTGAGGAATAAGGGAAGCATAACAATTACCAGAGAATGGCTTGTAATCACGGTGCTTTCTATCTAAATGCTAACCACAAATGCTTGTGATTGTGGGGAACGTAGTTTGTTTCAATCCGAAGAGACCATACAATTCTTCATTTTCATGTTTTCCTCAAAGTCTAAAAATAGATGGCAAAACTAAGCGTGTGCCTGTGCGTGTTTTGAGAAAGCGATTGCAGGAGTGGGAAGAGATACGCAGCTTGGCCACAAATCACTGCCTTCCTGACTTTACCTGCATCTTGACATGCAGTCCCAGTCCCTCGTGAGGTGACAGGAACAAATTTGTCATCCTAATATAGATGCCATCATTGCTGAGATGAATGTACTGAGGTCTAATTCCCAAGTGTAACGTTTGCAAAAACATGACATGAGGAAGGAGGAAGAGCAGCTTTGCCCTACAACAGCACACCAGGTCACCTGTAGCTCCCAGAGAGCATCACCATAATCTGATTCTTGTATTCCAGGTGGGGATTTGTCATTCACAAAGGGGTGAGCGCGAGCGCTACAAGCTAATGAGCGAGGCTCTGGTTCGGCACAAAGGAAACAAAAACCACACTGCAATAAAAATCAGGTGGAAATCGTTTATGAACTCTCTCAAGCACAATTGATTTTTCATCACTAATCCATCCCTGCAGCAATGCTGTTGTGCCAGAGTTCAGGACTGCAATTCATGGCTAGATTTTCTCTTAATAAATTATCAATTTTTTTTTTACTTGACCTGTCATTTCCTGCAGCTCTCGGCTTGTAAAGACTTTATAGTTTGCACAATGACTGCACACAAAGGGGAACAAATATCTTGAGTCTATCAAAAGATATCATAGCGTAATGGAAATGTAAAAGCACTTCTGTGGTAGTTATTGCACTTTGTCGAGAACAACTCACACAGAACATCACATCTTCTTTTGTGCAGATTAAAACATCCAAGATTGGTCTTTTCCCCCCTCATTTATGGTATTTAGCTTTGAGTTTCTTTTACATACACAAGAGTATTATCAATCTTCTGATCTTACTCTCTCAAAGAAAACAAACAAATCTAGTTTTCAAAATGTTAAACTCTTACTTCAAATGAATTTACCTCCTTCCCGAACCAATTTCTCCATTCTCCATTGCCCTTTGTCTCATGTCCACTTGTGTGACAAGCTAAAAGGCTTTATCTGCAGGCATGCAGCGTTCTTTATTTTATTTCTGCAGCATCTGGAATTTGTTTTATCTTAATTTAATCTGGTAATGATATTACTTCATATTGTGTTCCAGTCCATCCCTAAACTGCCTTTATCGTACTTATCAAGTGCCAAGATGGCTGCTCCCTGAACACAGCTAGCCATCTTGAAATTGAAATGTATACATTATGATGCTAATCTAACGCTCGCTATAGCTGTAGACTCAATTACCAAACCGTTATCAAGTTTGAGGTACACTGCATTTGTTTTATACACCCGAAAGGAAAATTTACTGGCTTCATCCGAGGACAGAGGAAGCATGTGATTTCTCTTCGGTGAGAATGAAAATGTCAAATTTGACTAGCACTACTTGCATTCATTAATAAAGGAGCTTTTATGGATGCGTGAGCCAGTTTGTGCCGAACACTTCCTATTTGCTTTGAGTAAAATTACTTTTAAAAATAGAGGGAGCTCTGCATAGCTCAACGAGCAGTTGGCACAGAGCTCGTGTTCATGAATGTTAATGTAAACTAGCTGATCTCCGAATCTTGCAGGTGGGGGCAACACACTGTAGGACAAATTTGTCTCTTGTGTACAACAGTTTGCCTAGGACTATATTCTGTATACAAATCATAAAAGCAAAGGTCCTAAGAGACAACAATGTGGTCTATAAAACAAGCTGTAAAGCTGTCACAAGAGCCAGCCTTTAACAAACAACAGAGACGACATTCACACTGCGTAGGTTTCATTCTTGTCATCCAAACTGTCTTAGTGGAACAATCTGTATTTCTCAGCACTGCTGGCAGTTAGTGTGAAACCTGCAAAAGTAAACATGCTTTCTTTTTTTCAGTCCTTTAATAACGGCACGATGATAAACTTGGCTGAAACAACTTTAGAAAAAAAAAACTAATTCCAAATAAATCATCAAAGGAAGACGCGACGTCCTGTCTCAGCTGGCTAATGTGACGATCGTCTTCCTGGTGCAGTCGAGCCTGTCTCTGCTGTCAGCTCTCGAATAATACAAGCATTCATCAAATCAAGCCAACACGTGTCGACAAGCTGGCATGTACCCCCGATAAGGTGGACTGGATCAGTGAGTCACATGGACTCTACAACACAATGTTGAAGGGCAGTTTCTATAATAGCCCCTGGTGAGCGTGAGATGATGGATATGGTCTGTTGCTGGGAGTGAACGTCACAGGGCTCGGGCCACTGCAGGTCCACGGCGTTACCTTCTGTGCCATCTGTCAGCACTGGGTGGGCACAAAACCATGATGGGGTCTGGGGCAGCGCACTCCAGGACCACCAAAAAACAACAGGCAACTGACTTTAGGGAGAAGGTGGGGGAGGTCAGGAACACAAACAAGTGCTGCAGAGGAGAGCTGTCCATCTCCACATCACGTGTTCAAACTAATTCTGCTCTCGTGAAATCATTGGAGTTGTATTATCCACTAGTGCTTTTCCTTTTATTCCATAGCAGGTGGTGGTAGCAGGATTTTTAATAAGATATAGAAAAGATAATAAACTTAGAAAAATCAATAGCGCACCTGTCAGTGAAGTAAGATCTTTGATACCTATTACTTTATCCTCAAGCTTATAGTATCTCGGTAGCATGACGGTCAATCCCATATATCTGCATTGCAGGGGAAATCTTATCCCGAGGATGTTTTCTTTCTCTGAATAATTGAACACGACCTTACAGGGCGCTGACACTCACACTAAACACTGCAGTATGTTTGTAGGTCCATGAGACAGTTTGATTTAATATCTGGAATGAAATAAGACTCATCCAACATGGCTGCACTGTTGCTGAATAATCACTCTCGTTTATTAATGGAGAACATCCTCTGTTTCCTTAGTAACCTCTCAGTTCTCTATGCATGTGTCTGTTTTTCTAATTGAAAAGCGCACAAATGCAAAATTTAAGGGGGGAAAAAAGGGTTGGCTGGTTTTCATTTTACAATGAGATCTGCCTCTAGATGAGTTGAAGGAAACAGTTCCACTTGGTTAAGAAAGTGACAAACAATTCCCGATACAAATATGAAAAGGAAACTTGATAGAAAAAAATGTAATTATTTTACAAATCAGTAACTTCCCATTTGTTTCTACCCAGTCTCGAAATATCAATAAAAGAGAGAAACAGGCTCTGATTAGGTATATTGTGTGAAGATGTAATTACTTTTCATAAAGATTTAAAACTTCAATGAGCTGAATTTTTGTGAAAAAGTCATGCGTAATATCTATCTGATACTGTAATGATAATGCTTTATTTATATTTATATATGTATACGATCCATTGGCAGTGGATCCACATGTGTAGCATCCCTACATCTGTTTGAAGAAAAAGCTGCATGGATTTTTAAGTATCTGTTGTATGAATTTATTAGTGCTTCAAGAAATGTAGCTTAAAAAATAAATAATATCCCATGTTTGACAGCAGTGACATTAATTTTACAGTAGTTGCACTGTGAAAACCCGTCAATCAAAAGCAAACTTACTATGCTGTTGTCAGCGTGTGCTGCTCCGTAACGTGCGAGAGACAACTGATGACCTCATCCCTTTTAGAGAAGACGGCCAGGATAAAAAGCAAAAAGGCTGATTTCATAACAGGTAAATGGACCGATTACCTACTTTGGCTATACAAATGTAATAATCTCTAAGTAAAGGCTCTATTTTTACAGGCTCTGCTTTTTTTCTATTATTCTATTCCCACTGTTGAGTGTGTTACTAAACCTTAACTTTAGCACTGCTTAAGAGGACATACCAAACTCAGTTTAAACATGTTATATTAAGTTATATTTATACAAATATATTCACGTTATAGTTACATACAAGTTATTCATGCTATGTAAAATGTAAAAGTGAAATTACATTACTCTAGTATTCGCAGCCTTACACTAGCTCCCCGTGCATTAGCGAATCTAATATAAAGTGGCACTGATTGTATTTAAAGTCATGAATGGACTTGCACCTGCAAATGTGGTAAATAAGTGCATCCATACACAATTTTGGATAGGTCCTTAATGTCTGCTTCCCAATCTGTACAAAACCATTTTGTACTTGCGCTGTCGTTATTCCGAGACTCTGGAATAATCTCCCAAATGACCTGAGACAAGCATCAACTGTGACTGTCTTCAGGTCTAAGCTGAAGACAAAGCTTTTTTGTCAAGCTTTCAGAAACTGCTGATCTTTGAAACTCTATGTGGAGAGAATATTAGGAAAACTTTATTTATTTTTACTATTTATTGTTTGCTTGTATTGTATAGCACGTTGGTTTTAAGTGTGCTATATAAGTAAAATGGACTTACTATATGCCAGAATAGTTTGAATTTGTTATGGAAAGAAATGAAACAGCAACAGTAACATTATAGCAGTATATAGTGTTTTCATAGTGCAATGAAGTCTGTTTCAGTGTAATACAAGTCATGTTTTCCACTGAACAGTGAGCAGTAGTCAAATTCTACACAGCTGCAATTCTTCTCTTAAGAAATGCTCAGACATGATGTTCCACCTCCGTCTTCTCCATCATAAGAACAGCAACTGTTTCTGTTTATGGGAAGCTCCAAGTGACAGCTTGTTATGGCTCTTGTTGTTTATTCTTTGTTATAAAAGACCAAAAAAAAGGAGTGGTAAGTGACCTAAAAAAGTTAAATTTTAATACTGGAGCCACATCAGCTTCATTAGTGCACTGAGAAAAAGAAAGGCGACACAGTGAAATACTTTTTCATCGCCGTTAACTGGACATTTATGATCTTAAACTGGGATGGGAGCTGTAACATGAAACTGTGCAATTGAACTACTGATGACAAATTTCAGACAATTGATTCAGAATGATACCCATATTAAGATTTATAAAGACTTATTCGAATTTATATAAAAAATGTGAAGGCAGTTATCATGTATCTCAAACTAAATGAAGACAGAAGAACAAGATTTAGCATCATTTGCAGGATAATTAAAGAAGCACAATCTCAATCAAACTCCAGACGTCTGTCTGAATAGGGACACATGCGTGATTAGTCTTAAATCTTGGCTTTAAAGATTTATTCTAGCCTCAATTTGTAAAACAATTATTTCTACCAATATAAACCACGCGGTGAGGTAGTATAAAACACAATAAAGACACATAGTGCAAGGATGTTAATTAAATAAAAGAAGGTGCAGACTGAGCAGTCATTGAGTAGTAAGTTACAGAAGATTTTTCACCGCAAGATTTTTGTGACACTAAGGTAATTATAGTGTGTTCTGTGAGAGTCAGCAAGGGAGACAAGAAGGTAGCCAAACACCGCACTAAAGGTGTAGCAGTGCAGCATGTCAAATCTTCGATTATCCCTGAGAATTATAGCGAGGTCAGGTTTTGGCCCCTTGTCTCAGGGACCAAGATAAACAGAGCCACTATAAGCCAGTTCAGCTGGAACTGAACCATGTGCTGTGAGTGCAAATGAAATGGCCCACACAATGTGTTTTGAATGTTCCTCGCTTCCTCTGAATGGCCATTACACCCACCTCACCCAGGGTTAATTCAGAAATAGTGGGGGCAATTGGCTATTTGGTGGCAATGATGTGACATACTGGCCATTCATTCTCCCTAGGAACAGGCTATAATCTGCATTTCTTGATTTTTCACCAGCAACAAGCTATAAAACTGAAATTGTACAATGCAAAAAGGTTATGAAAGAAACATAGCAAGCGTGAAATGTCATATGACATCCAAAATTACTGCTATGTTTCTGTAAGGTTTTCCCATATCTGATATTAAAGGTCCCTAGAGCAGAAATTTAAATGACTTGAGCAATCCTGTGAGTTTTCTTTTAGCGCCATCATTAGGTAAAAGTTTTCATTTCTTTAGGGGAAAAGCTTAACATCTCCCGTATGGCCTGACACAAAATTAGTTCTTATAATCATGGATGCCAGACAGTGTGTCCTACTTATATTATTATGAACCTTTTACGTTTTCTCCATTTTCTAACGTATGCGAAAGGAAAAAACAAGCTTCAGAAATTTGAATCACCATATGTAAAACCAATAGAAAGAAACTAGAGGTTCTTTATACCAAACTGAAGGTCACATATGTGTAACATGGCTTTGAACTGTACATATTTCTGCTGGAAGATTGTGTCCTTGTGTCTCCCCTGCAGCCATTACCAACTCTGGAGGATGTTGCTGGAGGACAACATTGGTGGATGGTGGATGGCAGCCCCACACTAGGAAAGCTTCAGAGATTTATATACATATGCACTGGCCAGGGTTGATAATACAGAGCGGTGCAGGTGAGGATCCATCACTGTCACAAGCACTCAATGGCTCTGGTAGATAGCAGTATTTATCTTTTTGTTTCCCCCCTTTGTTCTTTTTTCTATTCTTTTCTTTTTGGAGCTGGTAGGTAAATAGCATTCAGTACTCAGTGGTTTGAATGAAGCATTAACTAAGTACGAATAATTATTTCTTATTTAAGATGCTGTTATATCCCAAACTGCCATCAGACATAATTAAATGTTTTTATTAAGGAGGAGATGATACTGAAAAGATCTAATTTACAAACACTGAGCAGTGCCTGACCACTGGCTGCTAGTTTTACCTTTAGACCTCTGTGTGTGGGCAGCTTGGGGTCAAAAGGACATCAGTACATATAAAAACATACGTGCACACACACACACACACACACACACACTATATCTCTTTTTTTCAATTTACACAAAGTTCAGCTCTGTTCAGTAATTGGTGGAAAGGGTTAGGGGACTGAGTGGGACAAAAATGAAGATGGATTTAAAATAGTTCAAATCTGACAAGTGAAAGCTGTGCCGTTGTTTGTGAATGCTTACACAAGTTCATTACTGTTTAATTGGATGTTACCAGGCACCACTGCAGGGAGCAGACACTTTATCAAAACACGACAGTCCAGTGCTTACAATCAGCTCCCTTCCCCTCACAAGCCACAATCTGACACCCAAGCGTTTAATATCTTGGTCGGGGAAGCTCGTCAGATTGATCGTATGATCAAAATAAAAACAAGATCATATCTGGTTCTTTTGTACTGGAGTGGCCCTAAAATTTGTATTAATCCAATTATGTTTTAGGCAGATGTAAAATTTGCATCACAATTAAAATAACAATTCTGACTCATCAGCTTTTTTCCCATGGTGAACTTCTTTCCTGATTATGCCAGTGTGCTCTAAGACGATAATAGCCGTGTTAATAAAGCAAGTGTGGACACCCAGTGACTTGAGAAGAATGACTATAATGTAATGTTACCCATAAGTCAAGGCCTTCGGCATTCAATCACCATATAACCCCAGTCAAGCATTTTTGATAGGGCACCTGAGAAGACAGACCCTTTAAAATCATTATTATAATGACCACTAGCAGGATCTTCCCCCTAGGAAGTAACCAGGCCGAGGCAAGAAGACACACCCTAAGTCTGCAGAGCCGATGTCACTGAAAGGTTTCACTGTGCTTGAATTTTCACAACATGTGCACAGCAGGGCTGCATGGCCGAATACAGACATTCTGTTTATTAGGCAGGTATTGAGTATGAACGACCATATGAGGTAAGCATAAGACATTATAGTGATAACCCTAACCCTGTTGAGCTCTCTTGGAGAAAGTCAAAACAGACTGTTTTCTTTCTTTTAGGACAAAAAAAAAGTTAATAAATAGTTTTGACCATTAATTAGTTTAATTCACATTCTTAAGCTGTAGCCATTTATTAATAATCCAGTCAAATAATAAAAGACTGGATGGATTGCACCATCCTAAGTTACATTATGAAGGCTATTGCTGCTACTTTCCTAAGAAATTTAGTGCTGTAGGTTGCAGCCACTTACAAATCTAACTACACTTTTTTGTGGTTTGAGTCATCACTTCGCATCGCTAGGCATGTGTATAAAAGGTCTCAGATATGTTTTTCTTAATATTTTGGATCCAACTGCTCCTTTTGACAGTCTGGCCGGCATTTTCCAGAGCACCTTTTTCACCGAGGTTCAGTGGTTATAGCCTGATACTGCCACTGCCTGCGTTAGCCATTTTATATCCACTGGGACCTGCCATACTAAAAATGTATGTGTCCCAGTAATGTGAGGCTCTTAGGATATAAAAGCATTCGGTGAATTGCATTCGACATCAGAGGGGAGATGGAACAGCTGGACAATGAATAAATGCTGACTATTCAACAGAAAGGACAGTGAATGCACCATCTCTTTTTACTGTAGTGTCCTGAGACAGTAATGTCGTACCGCAGGAGCTCGCCATAGGAAGGCTGTCACATTGAATCAAACCGAACGCGTTGACATCTCCCAATGCACACATTTTTGCATGCCTCATTCATCTCTCCACCTACATCGCTGAACCGCTCTTTAGTTGACTTGACTATTTTCTTACTTCCAGTCCTTCTTTACCACCTTATAGGTGAGCTTGCAAGCATAACACGATGATACAATGCCTGTCTCTAAATATGAATATGCATCACCACTAATCAACCTTAAGCCTTGCAGCCATACTGTATACTTTTAAAACAATAACAATAAGATGATCTGGACACTGCTCAACAATAATAACTATACATCTACTTTCCACAAGGTTAATTGTTATTGATAAAAACAGTAAAGCAGAATCCCATTAACAAAATAGCATAATGTCAGTTATCTATGTTTCCAGATGCCTTGCACATAATGCCTCTCTTTGTAATTTGCTATACTTCTAATTTGTCATGGTCCTTTAAATCACCTTTTTTAACTCCAGATGAAAAGGCCAAGGAAAAAAGGGGCATCCATCCTATCAAGGCTATTCCTTTCTGCCAATCTCTTGGTTCCTTGGTGGCAATTTATATCACCGCATGGAGCTGGGATATAATTATAGTCTATTGTCTGATATTTCACCTGCATTACATGCTATTGCAACGGTTCAGGAACCATGCTGAGTCCGAGAGAAAGCCATTCCACGCGGATCAATATTTATGATTGTATTATTTGTCAGCAACTGCGGACCCTTGCACAAACTATTATGCCGGTCTCAGGTCAGAGAGAGTTAGGTGACAAGAGGTAATGTATAATCTTTACTGTGCTAAGTCGAAGGTAAGGTGCATGTTATCTGTAGGAGTCTGTCATTTCATAAAATGAGCAGTGGGTTTAGTAGTCTGCTAACGTTACAGAACAGCGTGATATTTTAATTTGCTGTTTGATTAAATATAGCTGATATTTCGCAGTAAAGAGCTTAATTTTGCTTTCACAGATGCATCAACGTTAAAGGTTAAAGGCGTTTTCACACTAATTTTTAGATGAAGACAACAATAGGCCTAATGTGAAAACTAATTAAATGGGTTTCTTTTTAACAATGAAAGTCATCACTGTTACACTGTGAAGGCACTCAGACGTTTTCTTTTAAAATAGACTGAGGCATGCGTCTATTAACTGTTGTCTCAGTGAAACTGTGAAGACAGACAAGTTATACAAAGAGGAATTAAAATCAAATCATTTGTGTGAAGATTTTTCAGTGAAGTTAAATCCACCACTCCTCGGGATGCTATGATCTCCCTGTACCCAACGCGACTAATCCAAAAATTATTTTAAAATATATTTGTAACAGCTCTGATCTAAGGGATGTTTTAGCTTACAGCAGCTATGCATGCTTTTAATACATCTGACCCTCAAATTATTTGAAATTTTGACAATCACTTTAACTTTGCATGCATTCAGTTCATGTTCCACCCAACCCCCCTTTTCTTTTTTTGCTGTGAGCGTTTAATATAATGTAAAATGCCCAATTAATTTTGAAAACTATCACAGAGTAGCTTTGGCTCAGTTTAAGCACATTTCTCCAATTAGTGAGGTGAGGCTGGCTTTTGATTGTTTATACAACTTGAAACCGTCCCCTGGGTCACGCTGCTTCTAGTTTAGTTTTGTACCAACAAAACATGAAAGCATTTCCAACATTCCAGTCTTGTTTATGCTGTGAAAATGAAATACAGCCACTGCAACTCTTCCTTTTAATGACCTATATGAGAATATATAGTAACATGTATTGTCAATTAAGCAGGTCTTCCAGAATCACTGACATGGCTTTTAAATTCAGTCCAATTTAAAGGAGAAGACTTAAATTCCCAATTTACATTTTTAAAACATCTATAACACATGAGCAAAACTGGGCCCGTGGGACAGAATCCACCAGTTAGGGGCAGAGAGCTTTGCAAAACAGACACACCCACACTTTGTTGCTTACATTAGGAAAATATACAGTACATAATTTGTGACAATAAATAGAGCAAATAGCTGTCTCTTAACTGTATATCATTCAATCCTAGACTGTGTCCATCTTAGGTTTTTTCATGTTAGTCCGTGTTTTGTTTTGCAGCTTGTGCATAATACTAATAATAGGATAAGACTTCTTGGGGATCCCCACAACATCAATCTGCTCAGCTTACAGCTAGGAAAACACAAGATGAAAAGGGCCACAGCTAGCCAACTGAAATTTCAAATTAAGAGTGAATGGATTGCCCTTTGATAAAATAATTACACAGTCGCACCAATCATTCACAAAATATACTTGGCAAGGTTGTAGAAAAAATACGAGTACTACACAACTAAGGTATAGTAAATATTATCCCAATTTGTTTATTTTATTTGGGTATACAGATCTGTACTCTAACTCAAGTATAAGCTAATGCACAAAGAATGCAGCGGTCATAAGAAAACACAAAACTATGTGAGTGAATTAAAATTCATAAATATGATGTGCATACTTGATGATGTGGATAGTGAGTGAAACAATGGTAAAAGTATTCTAAAAGGCATGACAGTTCATTTTTCAAGTGTTTTTCATTTCCAATTCATGGCCGCTGATGTATTGTGAGGCGTTTAAAATGCAATGTCTTCTGTTTTTGGCAGAGACTATGCAAGAATGGTCTGATCACCACTCCATTGGATAGGACACATATTTCGCGTTGCATTGTTTAGTCCCACATTGTGACATCTGAGAAGTAATATGCTCCAGCAGATGCTGCACCACTCATGCAGGACCGATAAAGATGATGGAGGACCTCGATGATGGTTATCACTGTAACACAGACACACCTCATGGGGCCATATCTGATTGCAAACAGGAGCAATGCTCAACAGTGTGTTGCAGCTCCCAATTGTGAAACAATGTGCTTATTTTCCCTCAGTTTTTAGGGCGGAGGCCTCAAGGAGAAAAAAAGGCATGACGGGCGGAATAAAACGGAGCATTCTTCACGTGGCTGTCACGATGAAACGTACTATATTAATCCAGGATGCGCTTATCTTGCTATGCATTACTTTGCATTGAGAGCATTACAATAAGGATCAAACAGAGTATAGACATGGAAAAGAAGAGACTTGAAAAAGAATTATTTAAAAGAGATCTTACTTGCTGAGGCTCTCGTGGTGTTGTCAGCTTTACTCTCCTGCTGGACGCTGTGGTGGTGGTGATCTCCATGATGGATGTGGATGTCTCTGAGCGATTGGCTGTGGTACTTGACTGTGGGGTGATAGAGGAGGGTGACTCCCCCACAAGCCGCACACTGCCTTGGATCCTTATATTGGGATCCCCCTCTGCGGCCATGTTGAAGACCTTCAAGCCATTATAGTAGAGGCCTGAAAGCTGGCCCTGAAAGGATCGACTGCGATCTCGCTCCCAGCCCCCAATCTGTATAGTGGTTTGGCTGTTGAAGATTGTAAGCTGTCGCCCTGCGGGAAAACAATGTTACATATATACAAGAATGTTGAACTGTGGACTCGGCCACTTTTACAAAGCAAGATAAAAGAACAGAAAGACTGATTTTTTTGCCCAGTGGCTAATGAGAACAATAAATTACGGGTTGTAGAGCAAACCCTGTTAATTTATTGTAGTTAAACGATGAGATGCCTATGAAAAGAAAAACATAAAGTATAAACACAGGATATAGAAAATCAATGTAGCTTTGCTAAAAGGTCAGTCTAATCTGGAATGGCATGGAAAAAAAGATTAAGAAAAAGTAGCACTGTTATGGGAATGCAATAGATTTAACTACATAAAACATATGATAACATAATCTTGAAAGGACTAAATGGATCATTTGTTTGCAGGAAATTGCCTGGAAATAAAACTGAACAAAATTGGATAACAAAGCTAAAAAGATATATGTAACTAAGTTATCTTTCAGTTTTTCTTCAAATTTTAGCATTTATGGACCTCGAAAGCATGAAAAAAAGAAGAAAAACAAGAAAGCTTCATGTGTGGCTGCAGTCTGTGAGAAGTGGACTGGAAGGTTCTCACAGGAGGCAAGAGACACTTCACTGTTATTGTTCATCCTTTTAGCAAAAGCAACCAAATTAAAACAAACAAATAAAATAAAAATGGTTGGAAAGAAATTAAATTTAAAACAGAACTTTTTATGACACAATTTCAATGGAAAACTGAAAAAAAAGAATTAATATAAAAAAAAACAGAACGCTAATTTCACATTGAGTGAAGATAGAAATTAGGTATTTAACTACAAGAAAAAAAATAAAGAAAATCGAAACAAAAAAACAAAGCATGCACTCAGCTTGTTTTATGTTACAGTTCCTTGATCTAAAGTCCTGCATACATATATATATATATGTATATATATTTACAATATATGTTAAAGGGACTCAAAATGCTGATGCCAATTGATATTGCACACTATTTATCTTTGCTAACAGTTTAATCAAAATAGATCAAATGACACTAAAGTAATGTGCTGTACTGTAAATGCATGTTTCAAAAGTGTTTCAAAATAACACTTAGCAACGAATGAACAACTGATGTAGAACTTTTAATTTGTAATTTATGTTTACAGCAAAAAGCGACATGAATTTATAGACATTTTAAAAATGCTGATATTACTTCAGTAAGTGGATTTATATTCATATTTACAGTCCCTTTAACCGTAAGTTGACAATAAACACGTATTAAAAAAAGCTTACATCTATAAAATGAATACATTATTATAAAAAAAACTAAATTTAACTGTTCAAATCATTTTAATTTTAAAGTTTTACTGAACATTTATTTTTAAGGTTTATTATTTACAAAATAATGCTACAACTTGGTTATGATCAAATTATTTTATTTAAAATTTTAATCAGGTTTTTTACCTTTGTCGAGTAGCCATTCGTCAACTACTCGACCAAGTCGGTATGGGATTCGCTGTCTAGCAATCGCCAGGCGTTCGTTATCATTGTTGCCTTTAAAGTTTAAAGAGACATTTCATTGGTTACAATCTGTAAGGTCAAAGGTTAAATATCCATACTTAATGCTAGAGCTATACAACTGCACAAGGTTTTTATATTTAAAAACGTTTTGTATGTTTAAAAAAACAGTATTAACTAAAACATTATTTGACCAAACTTCACTCTTTTTATTTTAATTTTAACCAACAAATTAGGCCTATATTAATTGAAAATAAGAGGACTAGCATATAAATGTTTCATCTAAGTTAATAAACCTATGTTAAAAACCAACCAAAATCACAAATTTATACATCCATTACAATATCTTTACCCAATATTTCCATCCCCATTTATCATTTCCCTCTGTTTTTATCTGACTTTTAAACTGGTTACATTTATACAGCTTCAAAAAGGAACATCATTTGAATTTATTATTAAATAAACCGTTTATGGTTTAAAGGAGAGAACCATTTAACTTTCACATATTACAAATGCCCACCCCATTTATAAAAACACTAATTGACAAGTAATAATAAACTATTTGCCATATAAAACCTAACAGTAAATTCTCTAACGCTTCTAATCAGAGAGAAATCAGAAGACAAAGTAGATACATACACTGTAAACCTTCAAGAACATGGCTTTGACAAAAGCTACAAGTCATAAAGAAGAAAAAGTCACAAGCTTGAGCGAGTGTAGCGTCGCATACATGTGTTTCAATGACAGTCAAGTGTTTTTAGAGCATAAAGTCAAATAAGTGACATAAATGAGAAAGAAGAGCTACAAAAAAACGACCCTCTGTATTGGAGGGTCACTTTGGCATTAATGAGGGCAAACTCTGCATCACCCTTTTGTCAACGCCAATAACCTCTCCAGAACAGAAGACTTTCAGCAAAGTGGCACTGTCTCTGAGTGCTTTTCCCCTGGTATTGTCTGCTGAGATTGAATTCAGTCGGCCCCATTCTTCTGGCAGATTGACAATGTTTGTTCCATCAACTATATTAATTCAGTTCTGGCAGATAAAAGATCCGGTAGCTAACAATGATTCGGTGGAGAATAGCTTCTTAGAGGAGAGGTCTGCTAAGAAAAGGAGGTAACCTTGTAAAAGACACACACCTCTTCTAATAAAAGATCTTATAAGTAAGAGCATACATAAAAATATATTTTTTAATCACATCAGCTTGAATTACTGTTGAAGACCAGCTAAACAAGAAAAAAACCCAGTTTGAATCTTATCTATACCCCTAATGAAATTTGGTTGCGGATGACCGTGCCTGGGTGGAGCACATAGCATTGTGAAGAAGATTTAGCAACACTTTTCCTTTATGCTGATTGGACAGATACAGTCCAGATTACAGCAAACCCACACAGGAAGGTAATGGGTAACATTTGATAGGACTGGTTTAGGAAGGAAGATGAAGTTTGTAATGGACAAACTCTCTTGTAGAGCACATACATCAAGTTTCTGCACTTTTTCTACATTTTTCTTAAAAAGTATTTTAAACTTGTAAACTTGCAAATGCATGTCAACTTCAATTTGTCATTTCTTGTGAAACTTAACTGTGACTACTCAACTTGTTTCACTAAAAAAAGAGGACTTAATGAGCTCCTCGAGAAGTCGTGTAGTGCAGTTTTTAGCATACGTCACTCAAGCAGGAGTAAATAGCGCATTTGTTGAGTCAAGCATGCACAAACGCAGACACAGCTGTGCTTCCTATCATTTTGAATGTGATAAATTAATGAATAATTCTTCATTGCTGTTGCAATGGAACATTTGAGGGCTTTGTCAATTCCTGTCATCTCCATTTCTTAGTCATGGGGTGTTGGTTATGTCACCTCACCATTCCCTGCTACTCTGACACCTCATCTGAGGAGAGGTCAGCATCAAACGGGGCCCTGGAGAACATTTATCCTACAGCTGTTGCGAGGACAGCGAGGACATCTGAGTTTAGAGTGAAAAAGAGAAACACCTATTAATACCTTCCTTTTTTAAATGATGTTCATTGATTAATGCTCATTTCTAACTATGCTATATAAGTTACTTGATGGTTGCAGTATGACGTGTTTTTGATGTATTCTAAGCTTTATTCAAAAAATAGTTTTAGTATAGGCTTACATGTTGGTGTCAGAGTTTTAGCGCAAATGACAGTTTGTTGAAGAAGTATGCAAGGAAACTAATAGAAAGGCACAGAGGAGTGTCAGCTCCAGGCGCATAGATACCCAAGAAGCACGCACACATATTCATGCACACTTATCCTCACACACAGCGTGCCACTGTGCCAAAATCCTCTACTTTTGTGCAAAAACATGCTCCATTTTCAAAGACGGCTGCGCTTTATCTGTTTGGCTACGTACCCCATGGCACACTGAGTCTATCCTTATACTGAGGTTAATTAAGTGTGCATATAATCAAGGTCTGATCGTGTATTGATTCCCACTGTGGGACACCGAAGTGTTAAACAATGCTATCCCCTGGGCTTTGATGCAGCAACAGAGCCCATTCATCCTGCCTGTGAGCGGCGCCTGTGACTGCTGCTGAGTGGTGATTTGGTTTGGTGTGGGACAGCCTGGCTTATCTCCTCTGCCAGACAGCAGCGATTCAGCTGAGCCATCCCAACCGACCTGCTTTACCCTCGCTCGCTTGTATTCTTTTTTTTTTTGTTAATAAAGTGGTCAGATAAGGTGGGAGCTTTATCTCATTACAAGCCCTAGGACACTCACCACATTAAATGAACAAATATGCAAATGCTTCCTCTGTTCATGGAGCCGGGAGAATTAAAAAAGAACAAAAAAAAGGAGGAACCTACACAAATCGCACTATTATTTTTATTATTCTGCCCTCCCTTTTCTCTAACTGCGCTATTTTTTAAATATCCTCGGTGTTGAGAGCTTGCACAATAGGCTCAATAAGCTCACGGATAGAACAAAGGTAAAAACAGAGCAGATAGGACGGAGCTTTGATGGATAAAGCTAACCATCCTTCCCTTGTATCCCATAAATCAGACTCCACACCACAAGCGGGAAAAAGAGGACAGGGGGTGAGATCGACACGGAGGCAGACGTGGACAGATAGAGGTAAAAAGGACAGGAAAAGAGCGAACTCGGAGCTCGGGAGAGTGGAGTGAGAGACGGTGAGCTCTGTAAGTGCACCACGCTCTGATAACAGTAAAAGAATAAGGCCAGGGACTTCTCCATTATCTTTGTGTGCAGCGTGTGTTCATTGGGTGCTCCGATAGGACACTGCACTGTACCCTGCAGGCCTGGCAGCACCATTGTGATGGTATTACTTCCATGGCCAAGGCTCAGGAGAAGGGGTTGATTTTTTTTCCTTTTTTTTGTTGCTGCTGAGCCTTTTGTGTGTGATGCAGAATGAAGGCAGGGACAGGATAAAAGAAGGAGAGCTAAACTACAGCAAATAGTCGCCTAGTTGTGTGTCTGCGTATGTATTTTGCATTTTAGATTCTAATAATTGTACTAAAGACTTTTAATGACCCATAAGTATGCAGTACGAGACTTTTTAATGAGATTACCAGGGCAGCAATAGAGGCTCTGGCAAAGCAATTATTTCCTTGCTTTAAGAACGATCGCTCCCTCCCCTATAAACTCCTCCTCTCTATCTTTCTCACTCTCTAGCCATCATTTTTATCTTTGCTGTCTACTCTTATTATAATCATTGTTGATCTGTGAGTGGCCTAAGAGTGGCTGAGGGCTGCTATTATGAGTGCGTTAGAGGCATACATGGATACTAATCAAACTACAGGCGAGCTGAGAGAATAATAGCTTTGTGTGCTGGGGGTGCAGGGAGGAACTGCGCAGTAATTGTGATTAGATGTAATTAGTCTGCAACGAGCTTAATAAGGTAGCTGGACTTGGCATTGTCACTGACGCATGATTGGTGGGGATGAGATAGGTCACTTTTCCCTGCAGCAGTTATAACTCATCACTTAGCATAACAGGACAGTCTTGTATCATTCTTATGCTTTTCTGCATTTTCTGCAGTACTGCACGACTTTCTACTACCAAATATGTGTTGTAATGTAATGTACATTGTTGAAAAATGCATAGCAGCAAACCTTTGTCTGTATAATATCAGCACTGATGTATACTACAACAACAACAACAACAAGTTGTTTTCGCCAACTTCTTTGAATTTATGTGCATGACATGAGTACGAGTATGTATCATCAGGCTTTCGCTGGTCTGCGGGTGTTTGTCGTTTGAAGACTGAGACGGGATGCGGGAATTTAACCCTGCTGTATATTCGGCCCTATCCACAACATGTCAAAAGCCATTAGTTTCTCTTTTCCACCTGAGGCAAGCAGGGAGGGTTGAGTCCAAGTCATAAAAACCATCTTTCATTTGGATGAATGCACTGGTCATAGCTAAAAAGGTCACCAAACATTATGCAAAAGAGGAGCGACAGGTTCAATTTGTCTTCTGTTTGTCTGGTTGCCCACTCATTTTATGCGTGCTCAAAATCTAACAAATGTTTTGCATTTAGTGCTGCAGTTTTTTCTCTCATGGGAAAAAAAACAAATAAGAAAACAACAACAACAACAAAAAAACCCCCACTACACGTGTCCATACAGTAATTTTGCTGTTTGCATTCTCAACAGTCATTTACGCACTCCTTTATTCATCTATAGCTTTTGTCAAAGCCTTTAACAAGTTAAAAATGTCATCAAGTTCAACAACACAGGCAGAAGCATCAATATCTGTATATTCTACTCTATATTCTGCATACATTCTACACAAATATACCAGTGTTGTTGAGTTGTTGCTGAGTTAGATTACTATAGATTTCCTCTCACAAATGTGTTGACACAGAGATTGCTTTGTTTTTTTTCCCCAATCGATCAAAAGATTCCCTCACAACATTGAGTCCACAGTATATTACATCATCAGTAACCAGTAAACTATAAAAGAAAGTGCCAGCAAAACTATTCCAGTCTTATAATGTTAAACTACTAAAATACATTACTCTTTTTCAGTTACTAAATGCCTATTACACAGGGCAGTAATTACCAAATTCATCCTCTACTGTCATGTAAACTGTGTTTATGAGAAGTGTTACACAATTTAAATTATTAGTAACACTATTGGCCAGGAAAATTAATCCGGCTTGCTTTTAGTCTGTGAGTAATTGTAGTGTATGCTGTGAAAATTATTAATATCAAAGTGTATTTTTATGGCTAAACAAGATGCTGTAATGAAGCTGATCATCTGGTATTTAATTGTGAGTAAGCAACAGATTTACTTTGACAGTGTTATTACAGGTCCGTCTCCCCGGTGACCTTAATTCAATCAATCTGCTATATTGGCAGACACATAAATACTGAAACCGCACACAATTACTTGCTACAAAAAACTGGTAATTTGTCTGTGGATTGTCTAATGATTTGGGTTACTGTGAGTATACACTGTGCATTGACAATTAGGTATATGGGGGATGTAATGCAGACATGTAGACAGGTTGGGTGGTTGCACTTGTAGGCAGACATATGAGTCTATCAGCCCTCAGGTTTATCAGATTGATGCACCACAAAGATCAAAGATTTCGTGAAAAGACAACTCAACAACACTGGTGTTTACTCTCAAAAGCTGCTGGAAACCGAAACATAAAAAGCAATTAAAGCACATGCCAAGTCAACATAAGAACATCCTAACAGATAAGGCTTTAATAGCTTGCTTGATAATATCTGGGTCATTTTATCGCCTCTAGGAGGCGGCAGATGTAATTAAAGGCAAAGTGGGTGACTCACCTGTGGGGTAGCGCTCAATGACTGGCAGGTCATCCACCTGCAGAGTGGCATTACCCCCACTCCTCGTAAACTTCACTATATGGTACTTTCCATCATTTACAAACTTTGACGTCTCCTCAATATTAATGTCATCTGTACCGACATTAAATACAACGGCAATGTTTCCTTTCTCCTGAAAAGAGAAGAACACAAAAAACACTTTCTTTTTTAGTAATCAGTAAACATTGTTGTGAACAGTATTGCTAAGGGACTGTAGCGAAATTAGAGCAGGTGGTTTCAGGAAAGGTAGAGAGCTGTGATTTTTATAAGACAATCAGGCCAGTGGCCTATAATTCTTTAAGCACTTTCACTTTTTATAATGAATTAACACTAACTACTTTATAAATGAGTAGTGCTATGAGAATCCAGTAAAAAGAAAAAATATTTTAAAAAAGTATCAGCTGAAATTTTTCATTGTACATCAGTATGGACTAAGAAAACACAATGAAACTATGAATGAAGTCGTTAGCATAGCTTTTCTCATAAAGGGGTAATCAGGTGTACTTTTCAAAACGTGCTTATTGGAACTTTTGTTAGCTCTGCATATACAATGTTTAATATGATTTAGTGTCTATTTATTAAACTACAAGACCTGCTGGGTTGACCATAAGACAGATTACTGTATGGCTGTTTGGATTATTGCACTGGCAGCCGTATCAACACAACATATGTGTTTTTCTCGGATGTGGTATCACTCCTGGAAGTTGCAGTCTTCGAAAAAAAAGAAACAAAAAATAAAACACAAATATGTGCATTGTGTCTTTTGTTGTGTCAAAAAAATCACTTCAGGCAATTATAGGGTTATTTGTTAAGTTTTCCCTTGAGCTGCATATGCTGTGTGCTGGCTGATGCCCTCTGCACGATGCTGACATCTGGTTTTTTAAAGTACAATAAACATGCAGTATGCTATTTATTTCATTCACCCATTCATCCATCGCACAAACACATTCAGTCCTGAATGATATGACTGATTGTGAGCCCTTTGTTAGACTGAATCAGTGCTTGAACACTGGCATCTTTACAGTGACTTAAAAAAACATAAGAGCAGAAAAATCAAGCAAAAGTCTCAAAGGAAGTTTTTTCCAGCTTAGCCGCAGACTCCTTCACATGATTGATTCACGTGATGCCTATCTATTCTAATAAGCTTTGTTACAGTTCATGATCGAAGTCCCTGAATCCTACTGCTTAATCCAGCTAAGATGAGAGCGTATGTTGGTGCAGCTTCTCTCTCTATGCTTAGGAGCTGCAGTGAAAGGAGCATCTGGTTGGAGGCTCAACCTACTGTAGCAGCACAGCACTCTGCATGTCATTATCCAGTCAGCATAGCCAATACTACACTGCATCCCTAACGTGCCCATATGCACAAACTGCTTTTTCAAGACCCCACCCCTCACACACACACACACACACACACACACACACACACACACACACTCTTACAGAGCCCAGATGCCTTAAAGTGCAGAATGAGTAGAGCGTGTCTCAAGAGCCAGGAGCTAAAGTGCAATTAAAACCATTTGTAATGTGTCACACCACGTTACCAAAACTAGGACAATTGTATGCTTTGTAATGTAATTTCAACAGATTATATAATCTAATGCATTAAAGCTACAGTAGCAAAACAGTTTACTGACTGCTTGCAGGCCTAAACACCAACCGAGAAAAAAAATGAAATCTAGATGGCAACAGCGACACCAGCTCGTCTCGGGGTTTTTTTTTAGATCTCAATGGGTGTGGGGATGATCTTTATACACTTGTTAGTACTCAAATCTTGTGGTAGTTGTAATCTGTCCTGCATTGCATCCTCTTGAAAGAATTCAGAAAGAGTCATAGAGACTGCAGGCCCTCAGCAGAGCTAAATGTAACTAGAGAGACAGGACATACAAGACCTCTCGCTAATGTGGATATTACTTTATTTTAAGCATATAGTGTGAAATCTAACATGAAACTAGAGTTTTTCATTTCAAAGGGGCGAGCATGCACTCAACAGACTAATTCTGGAGTTTTTTTTAGTGTCATTGCTCTTAGAAAAAGAGAGACAGAAAAAATGTTTTAATGGACCGACCAACCCAATTAAAATCCTTCTTTTAATAGCCTCCTTCAATTGACTTCTAATGCTCCCCATGGTCTTGTTAATAAATTTACTGCATTTAGTCACAAACTGCCAACTCAAATTTCCCATAGCATAAAAAAAAAGCCTTGAAAGAGATGAAGGGATAGATGAAAGCGAGTGGAAGACAAAGGACAGAAACCACACCATGAGATTTTGGAAGTCAAATGTCAGATAAAAGATAAGAGCTTGAGTATTCAAGCTGAGTAAATGGAGAGCCATTTTGACATGGTGTCTCCCATATTAAAGTAATTAACTTTGACTGTTATTGCCTCCGCCTTCTGAGGATTTGCTTTATTATTTTTTTCCCCCAAATAATAATAATGCATTACATTTCAGCATTTCTTAAAATTCGATCAACTCAGACAAGCAGTTTCTCAGTTTAGTTCAGCAATGAGAGGAGCCTAATCCTGGTGCTCTAATAGGGTGCAGGCTTATGTCAGATAGTGATTGATAGCTGCTTACATAAACTCAACCCATTACACCCTGCAAAATTTTGGGGCTTCTCACTTGGTAAGTGCTGCTCCCCACAGGGCTGCTCCCCTTGGGAACATACTGTACGGTGCACACATCTCACATCCGAAGAACTCAGCCCTGCCTGACACTCGGCACGCCGCCTTGATTAATTGCTCATCAAGCTGCAATAGAGTTTAATTAACTGATGAAGTTGATCCACCATTCTCCTATAATCTGCTCTTTTTTATGCTTCTCATCCTTTCAGCTGGAGGGTGGTGGAATAGCTTCAGAAATACTCAGGGTGTCAGTTTCTTGTTAAAACTCCCCATCTGCCCTCATTTTACCACCACCGAGATTCTTGCAGTGCTAACCATAAAGCTGCAAAACACTCTGCAGACCGACTCGTCTTTATCGTTATTTTTTCTCAAATTTTCAGTAGCACGGAGAAGCATAATTCTTCTTCTTAAGTATGTCAACAAAACCACATTTGAACAGATATATGAGAAAGCCAATAAAACTACCTTAATGGCGGCTTAGATAAAACTTACTTAGCGGTCTTGGTAACAGTGTTCTCATAAATAATACATTGATAAATAAATAAACCATATTTTCCCATTAATATTCCCAGTGAAAGAATATAGTGTGTTGCTCATAATCTGCCTGAGGATCAAGCAGATCAGGCAGAATGATCCGCTGACGTTTGAAATAGTTTACTGAAGTGAGTTTATTTCCCCGACCCACGTAAACAGAGTTAGAAGTGATATTTGAGATGGTGTTGGGCCTCCTCTCCCATCTCGGCAAAAATGAACACCGCGGTGTAAGCCACCCTAATGTTTAGCTTGTTTATGAGTCATTCACGATGACAAGCATTGTGCACCCGTCACATTTCATATCTCACAAGTCTGACGCCACGGCACTGCAACACATCTCCCTTCAGTGCACATGTCTACGAGGGCTCCGCTGGCAGGTGGGAGAGCACCTCCGTCATTCCCTCGCTGTGTCAGATGTGTGTACACATGCTGAGGGGCTATTACGCTCTTAATGTAGAAGCTAAATGTCTTAATGCAGCTAAGGCAGGCAGCCTGTACTGTTCACCTTATCTTTTAATTACCTCTGAGTCTTGGCTTCTCCCTTTTTCTTTTTTTTTTCTTCTCAAAGCTTGGTTAATGAAATTACACAAGTAATGGAATAATTAGGAGATAGAAAATGGATTTTTTTTCCTTGAAGCATGTGGTCCATATACTTTAGATTATGCAATAATTCAATGATATACCTGCATTTATGAATCCAACATATACAGGCACACAAACAAGCGTATATTGAATGACATACATTATTTTTTTAGTGCTGTGACTTCACAAAAAAGAAAATGCTGTAAATACACACATACAAAAAGGAGATTTTATCCTGGTAGAAGCACCGTATGATACATTAACTTCCTAATATCTCAAACAATTTAATGACGTTATGGACTGTAGCAAAGCAATTGTCTCCAGTCGGGCCTGCATATTCAATTTTATTTTATGCTTTGATCTTGTGAAAACCTCTTTGACTCTCTCTTACAGAACCACACACACACACACACACCCCTTATATCTATCTTTATCTATCTTTAGAGTATTTATTTCTATTTGCACAAATAGCCTGATGTGCAGCTGCTAATATAGTGATAAAAACATGATTGACACTACTAATCACACATTAATATCCCCAAATGGAAACAATTTAAACAATTATAAGTCTATTAATCAGACATTATTATCTAGTAATCATATTTTATACAATAATAAAATCAATAAATAAAAAAAAACTTGACACTTATTGATAATGCATGATGCATACTGTGTGATTTTCTGTATTTTCATTATGTTTATCGGCTGTGTGTGTGTGAAAGCTAAGACACTGGGCCTCACCGTTTACATTTACACTACTTCACCTTAAACCAAATGCAGGAACCTGATTTTCTGTTCTCCTTACATCTAAATACCACTGCACCACACTTAACAATAAATCACCAGTGTAGATGAAATTAAGAGGCACAGTGCATTAAAAATATTTAACTGCCTTGATAAGGAACTACAGCTTTGCATAATTTAAACAAAAAGGATATAGTATACCACTGTGCCTGCCATAATAAGGAAAAAAGTGTGTTAACCACCTGCATGGCCTCACAGGCATACCAATTTACAGTATATATTTATAACAGAGCTTTCTGTATAAAAAAAAAGGTGTAGGTAAGAATATACATCCTTCTTATTATCTCCATTAACTGTGGATGCACTTCCTAAAGGCTCGAAGATAACATTTGGAAGCCTATATCTAAGCTTAATGTAAGCCAGTGGAGTAAATGCTCTTAGATTGCTTCTAAAACTTGAAACAAAGTCGTTCTGCAAGGTTCTCCTCCCCCTTCATTTAACCACTGCCTTAAAGAATCACCAGTGTGGCGAGGTATAACTGCATTGGCTGGAAATTGTGTTTTTTTCAAAATCAAGTCCGCCAGCTGAAGTGCCTAATTATCTGTGAAGTTGGCTTGAAATTGTTTCCATTGCTAGGAGTCTCTATCAAGCCGGTTTTCTGTGGGATAGCTTCCCAGTTAATAAATCATCAAGCCAGCTCTAGCAGTGGCTGAAAGGCGCGTGCTGAGAGAGTAGCAGGAGACATAAGGCTATTGTACAATTACAAGGGAATCTGAAAACATTCGGTTAAAGCTTCGACACAATACAGCCACAATTTGTTTGTCAAATGCACCAAAGAAACATGTAAAAATTATCATTTTTTCATGATTTATTGGAGATTATAAACTGTGCAATCAGTTGGAAGAAGTTAGCAAGTGCACTTTTCAAAAGGCACTGCTTGTCTTTTACTTAAATGACATTTGCTGTCTGTCTGAGCTCTTTCTCTCACTCCATCTTTGGCCTCTCATGACACATTCCATCAAGGGAGGTCAACAGATATCTGAAATTTCGTTCTCTCTCACTCAAAGAAATCAATTCAGGTTTCAGGTGATTCTCCTGTCTGTCCACTTATGACAGCTGGCGCGCAGTCAGTGTGAATTGACCTTCATCTCTGTCCTCTCCGTCAGGACTTCCTGCGTGCCCCTGAGCACAGTCCGGCTCGCTTCGTCTGTACAATTCATACCGCATGGCTTTCTGGCTAATATTATTAAGTGCACATCTGGGAAGAATGGTAAGTTTTTTTAAAAGTATAAGTCAAGTAAAACCAGGGGCAGATGACTGTTATTATGGAGCATATGGCCCGAATGACCCTTAAGTCGCAAAATGTGGAGCCACAAAACTTTTTTTTGGACTTTTTTCAGGAGAGCAAAAACAACAGAGTTTATTCTCTTTTTTCTGCAAATGCTGTTGCAAAATCAAATTTGTGGATTGTAAAAGTCTTACAATACTTTGGAGACGGTGTTATGATTTAGAAGGTTCTCACTGAGGAAGGTTTGCAGTTATAATGAGATGATTTCTCATTAATGTGCAAGCCTTTCTTTTTCTACTGAGATCTGTTCCACCATGTTTTCTCACCGTACGCACTCTTCTTGCAATTATGCGACAGGTTTACTAATCTCGTAAAAGGTGTCACACATATCTCACCTCAGTAATCCAGAATGCAATTTTCAACACAGTTTGGTTAAAGTGTGTCACATTTCCATAATTGCCCCCATTAATTTATAGAACACTGCATGTGTCACTAGATTTCATGAATTTGTAAATGTGGCACAATGGAGATGAAAGTGGGGAAAAGGTGCAGCTGATGACTATTTTCTTGGGACAGCTGAAAATCATTCTCGCTATGAAGTGCCATAAAACTCTCAAAATGATTCTCAGTTTTCTCATAGCTCCACGTTTGGGTCTGTTCAAGATAGAAAACCCAAGTGGAACTAATACAACGAGAAAAGCTTGAGTCTGTCCTTATAACGGTCACATTGGTGGACTAAAATAACCCGACTCCCAGTGTGAAGTGGCAAGGTTGCAATCAGGGGCACATTTGCTTGCTGTTAGTGAGAGATGTAAAGATTCAGTGGGAAAATGTAGTTTATGATTTGAAAAATTAAATGCAAAAAGGCTTAAAATTAAGCAAAACATCTCTTTGGTCTTTGTTTATTTTGTAGGCATAAAAGTCATAGTAATTGTTGTAGGTAAATGTTGCTAAACATGTCAAACCACATTAGCTCCTGATATATTTGCAACATATCCACCTTTATTATATATATATATATTTTTTTTTTTTACTTTAATTAAGATGCCATATCACAGTTTGAATTAATCTCACTTCTATGAACTCTCCTACTGAGAAAAGAGTTTATTAAGAAAAAAAAAGCAAACCAATCTTTCTCTTTTTGTTTTTGACTGTAGCGAACAGAAAAGGTGTGACACATTTATAATTATAACTAATATAATGCTGAACACTGTGGATCAACTTCTACAGAACCAAACCTAATTCAGTGCTTGGTATGGTTTGATACACACAAATCCTTTCACCTGCATTTTCTTTCCTTACACCTTGCCTTCATGAAACAGGCAGCTGGAAGCCTTATGTAATGAAACCAGTACATATGTAAATGCATTTCAATTAGTCTGAAATGCTAACACATTCTATTTCTAATCTATATTTTCTCTCTCCTTTTTTTGATGCAATGAAAATGTTGCACAGGGGAAATTACAATGGATGAAGAATGCATGGGAATAGTGAGCAGGAGCTACTAACTATGGAACTGGGATAATGCTGTGACATGTTTGCAGAGAGAATTCATATGGGAAAACTGTAATGTTTCCATCGCAGCCGACGAAAGGGAAGCAGAAAATACATTGCTACCCAGCGCGCACAAAACACAGAGACAATGCAATTACAACCAAACGGTTAAGATCTCTTTGTTTGGTAATGCTTTGCATTCTTGTCCACAGTTATTCAGATAAAGACATGCTCAAAGCAGTGCTTGCAAAGGAAAGCTTGTCACAATATTTGGGCTTTTGTTATACGGGCCTGTTGCAAATCCAATTCCAATTATTAAAAAAAAAAAAGTCCAATTATTTATTTCTTAAGCTCTGTGAGAAAATGGCAATTAATGAATTCAGTTATCAGCTGCTAGCCTATTGGTTAGAGCTTACAAGCCCTTTGAGATTCTTGAATTAAGTTAATTATGTGGTAAAAATGTACTGTTGTGGTTGTAGGGTGAAGGGGAAGAACTAGGTTTTGGAGCCTATAACCTATGATATTTATTTTTTCTAAGTACCCTGAAACTAACATAAGATTTCTATTTTCATGAAGGAAAAACGTGTTGTTGTTGTTTTTTTAATTGAGGATCTGTAAACAAAAAATAACATTAAGTGATGGAAACAACCTCAAAGTCTCCATACTGCACAAGTTCCACCGTAGTCACCTCTAAATGAGACTAGTATGTTGTCGGATTTAGAGCAGTGGATGAAGTCCAACAATTTTCAGCACCACCATTAACTGCTACTTTGAAGCTATCTTACATTTGGCACCAGGAAATAGACACGCTTGCCTGCTACACAAACAGTGCAAATTAAACTTAGGACTTGCTACTTTTAGAACGCTATCAGAAACAGAAGCAGCACCAGCCTTTTACTGAGCTGTGAACACATCAATAAAAGGTGGAACTTTGACACTGAATATACTGTTTGTAATATTCATCTGGTGTTGTTGAAGTTATTTATGACTGCTTTCTGGTTGTAATTAGAGAATTATGTTTAAATGCTCCAGACGTATCAAGCTACTTGTTGGGTATTTCATTTATTTTTTTTTTTGAGTCCATAACACATAGAGCACTTTTGTTTTTCAAATAACAGTTCAAGCCTCTCTAGAGTTAAGTCTCTATATTATAGACATTATAATTAGGTAACATTAAGGAAATAGCTTATCACACATTATATTTGTCATTTTCCAATACGAAAAGTCACATGTGTTAAAAATTACACTGAAAAACAATATTTTTGCTATTTTACTCGTCATCTGTTTATATAGCATTTATTTAAGGTTTCCTACAGCAGACGTTACTGTTGAATAAATTAGGAAATTATTAACTCTGATTTATTATTTAGTGTGAATCACTCCTTAAATTTTTGTAAATAAAAGCTATAAAGAGGGGTTTTTTTCGAACGTAGAAATTGTTGACTTAATCATTTTTTTCCCCGGTGTACAAATATTAATAAATTACTATTTTTAATCTATATACAATATCTAATATCAAACCTAAAAATCAATCCCACAGCTGTTGTTACTAATTGAAAGCTTTCTGAATTTTTATTTTTACATTTTATTTGTTATAACACTACACACAGCTGTAGTGAGCAATTATAATATTGGGATAGTTTCTAGCAGGAATAATAAAAACACACTATCAAACAATAAAACTGAACAAAGAATGTATATTGCCAATAGATGTCATTTAACTTGTTTTTTTAAAGTGTTTTAAGGTGCATTTTTCCTTTAAGAGCACCCCGGAGTACTTGTTTCTAATACTTCCACAGAACTGGGAAACTGCCAAGCTTTAAAATTGCCACCATCAATCAAGAGGTTTTAAAGGATGCAACAAGCAATTTCATGGATGACTTTTTTTTTTCCAACTTCTTCAACATTATTCCCCATCACCCGTATGCTATTGTGGATCCTCCCCCCGCCTCAGACCCGCTCCTGCTTCTCTTTGATTCCAACACCACTGATAAAAAAGTCTCTCTGTGTTCTGTCGCTTATTCATGTCCGGTAATTTCTTAGCTCAGACTAATTTTCCTCTCCCTGAACTGAAGCAAGTTCATCATAAATGTCTGGAACAAGAAGTATTAAGTTAGAACATGCCTTATGCTTCACTTAAACCTCAAAGGAATGAACCTTGTCCTAGATACTTCCGACAAGGGAGGAGCATAAATGCGTTTGCAGTATTTTTAAAATGTAATTGCGAACACTGTTGCAGTGACTCCCTGGCCTCATTTTTTTGGACAAAGAGTGTGGATAGGGATTGGCTGCGGGTGGGGCTGTGTGCTACAATTAGGGAGGCCGAGGAGAAAACACAAAGATAGCGTTGGTGTGTTGGTGACACAGGATCGAGCCTCCCTGTTTGCCATTATATCTAATCGGTGCGCTCTAATCAATTTATTCTGTTCAGTTTAAGCAGAGAACACGACTTGCTAGCAGAAAAACACAAAGTATTCCTTCATAAGAAGGAAAACAAAAGTAAAAAAGAATAATTATCAAATAATAAGCAAAAACTCCTTTAATATTCATTCCAAACTACAGTACAGGGCAATTCTGTGCTACTATATATATTTAGAGAAACCGGATTAGGTACAAATAAACAAAAACAAACAAACACAATCAAATTAATGGGAGGGGAGGCAATGTGGCAATGTGTGATTTCTGCAGCAAATAGGATATTTACTGAATAGCTGTTTTTGTCTTGTTTTTCTCAGACAGTCCTCAAATGGCTGTCTGCTGCTGGCCACATGGTCTGAAAACACAAGGGAATCTGATACTTACACAGGGCACACTAAAGACATAAGGGATCATTGTCTTTATCCCCAGGTCCAGCAGCTATTTCGGAGCAAAACTGACCCAGCATCTTTCTGCTGATGAATGTTGATATATACTGTGGAAGATTGTTAGGCAACAATAACCTGACCAGAACTCAGGAAAACTACAAAAGAGATGGGGTATGATATGTAATTCACAGCTGAGCGATCACTAAAGACAGCAATAGGTTCCCATAAAAACTATTTTACCATAAATTAATGAAGCAGTGTGTTTTTTTTAAAGCACAGATGTACAATAAATAATAACTTGAGAAGATCTAGGAAAATCCTGACATTTCTTTTATTTTTTACAGGTAAAATTTTGTTCTTTTTGAATATTTATAGGTGCTAAAACTAAGGACGTCATTTCCACTGTTGTGTTTTCACTAGCTGAATGAACAGCCATCAACACCTGCCAGTTTCTTCTGCACACATTGCAAGAATTTAAAATTCATCTTCCCCCTTTTCTCCAATGGCAGACTGGCATTATGGTGTCAAAGAAAATGCCGGTTAGGGCAACACAAAAAGGTGACACGTCTAGCCAGGAGCCATCATTATAAGCCATCTGAGTCAGTTTTCAACTAAAGTACTTTTTTACATTTAAAAAAAAATGCAGCAGCAGTGTTTTCCTTTTTCTTTTCTCTCTCCAGTTTAACAAACTCCCATTGCAATCAGCAGTGATTTAAATTGATCCTAATCATCTCAATCAACAATGTAATGACACAACTGTATATCTAAAGATTCGAGGAGGTTAAAAAAAACTCATCCAACCCACTCAATTTCAGGATTACATGCAATTATTCTCACTTGTCATTTACTCCGAGTGCAGTACGGAGCACCTGCTCAGGGATAAATGGTGTGGGTTGAGAATCTGCCAATGAGCACAATGACAGTGGTGCTGACAGCCGCTGTGGAAGGTGATGACAAGTAGAGACTAGTGACAGATACTTGGATGTTTGTCATCTCTGTGGAGCTGACCAGGCACTTTCATCTTAGCTCTCTGTGTTTTGATGCAGCCTTGTCTCTGTTTCCCTTCCCTTTCTATATAAAGATGCCACAGCGTGTAGTATATACTGGCTGGCTATGGAAAAAGTGCAAAAACAGACAAGGTTTCACAATGATCTACCACCCTTTTAAACAGCTACTTTGTGTTTAAGTCTCTGGCAAATTATCTGCAGCTATGATCAATTGACGCTGTATATGCAGCGGTAGCCTCTAGGATGAACTGAAGCAGCTTTGCCCCTTGGGATATGGCTGTTTATGCCAGGGGCTCATTCATCTTCACAGTCCTTGTTGGTCATTTGATATCCATCAATTGATTATTTTTGGAGGGGCTTGGCTTTGTAACTACGGAGCAGTGTGTAGCGATTAATTGGTTAACTAGATGAGGTATTGAGACGTTTTAATTGTTGCGCTGTGAGGAAGCCAATTACATTTGCTCAAATGAGTGTGGATTGATTAAGGCAGACTCGTTCGTGGGCTCCATCAACATGAAACTGATGGAAGGAGAAAAGTGTGTGATTCTTTGGGTGCAGTTGTTGATTTCTGAGATGATTTAGCACCTTCTAATGAGACAAGGTCACCTTGCTCCTGGCCTTTTAGGTCATTCTTTAACTGCTTTCTGACATGCTCACCAACAATTGCAACTTTTAACTACTCAAGGAGTGTAAAACTCACCAAAGCCTGGGTAGTTTTGCTATTAGTATTTGTTTACCTGTTTGCAACCCTGCATTCCATATAGCTTTAGTGAAATTGGTGGCCTGTTTTCTGGGCAGAGGCTGAATGTTTTCTAGCCTACCGGTTACAGCACATAAAGGAGCTGCTCTTGCTGGTAGTGAAATTAGAACAGGGCAGTCAGGTGTTACTGCAGTGCACCTTAAACCTGTCAAAGAGAATGGCCAGTACTTTTGATTTGGCCTCTCCAGAAGTTGCAGCAAGCGGTAATTTGCTGATACCATTTTTTTTATCCACTGTTAACCTAATTTCTGCACACAGAAATTGCCTGTCCAGAGGGAAGGAAAACAATTCAGCCTGCTGACAGAACATGATTTGACTCCTCTAACCTCAAGGTACCACACAGACATGTACTGTAGCCCTGCTCGTTTAAGCAAACTATTCTGGCCTGTTTTACATTTGAAATAACTCACCTGGAGCACCGAGGTGAACGGTAATACACTGTATATAAAGTAGCCCTGTTATTGGAAATGTAAACTTAAAACTTGTGATATGGTCGCAACTTAGAAACATTCACATAGATAGAAAAAAGTCCTAATCTTTCTTTTCAATGAGAGTCATCAGAGAAGCCTTGATCCATACAATTTTTATCTCTGTTTCATCATGAATATGTAAACTGCAGCTATTTCTCTGGTAAAACATGATCCGTAGGGGCCAAGGCAATGTGATGAAGACTTGTGTCAGGCCAAGTGAGCTGGAACTGATGGTGCACATAATTAATGGTCTGAAATAGACTGAGAATTAGTGCTGGGCTGGGATGTTAATTGACTATGATACTTGGGCTGGTGCCTCTCAGCCTGAGGCTCTTATTCTTTTCCCCGTGCTTTGCTGTATCACTTTGCTTCAATTTTCCTGATGTCCTATTTCCCACTTCTCCCTCTGCTTTTCCTCGATTTTGGCCTCCTACTCAAGTCTTCTCTTCCTTTTTCAATCCCATTTTCCATGTTTCTTAGTCTCCCCTTGACGGTTTCCTCTACCTCGGAGGCATATGGAACTTCAAAAACAGACAAGGACAGACCTGTGACGTACACTCCTCGTGCTGAAGTAGCCACCTATGCAAGCTTTACAAGCCTTGGTTGTCCCTTGCAGGATGGAGGAAATCTATAATTAAGACAAAGTTGTAACACTAATAGGACTACCATGCTAACAAGGGTGGGTGCACATTTGCACACGGTGAGACAACACTGCAAGTTTACAAAAAATAGTTGCCATGACAATGTACTGATATCACCTGCTTAGAGTCCTCTTCCATAATTCATTTGCTCAAATAGATGACCTGTGCAGGTCTGGAGCAAGAGCGTCAGGATGACAGTGTGCTTTAATAAATATGCAAAGTGAAAACAAGGTCATAAATAAGCTGGGTTTAGCATTTCCTTCTACCACAGATTTCCCTACATACATGAAGATTTTTTTTCCCCACTCGTGTTTGTTGCACTACCTCGTCAAATCGTTCTTTGTGTTCGTGCCAGGGTAAAATTGTGCATACCAGAAAACACTGCACTTGTAGAAAAAAGAGACACTTCCATAAAAAATAGAGCAAACTGAAATTGCAAAGGCATAGATTTGCAGATATTTAGTCCCATGCATTGGCTCAAGGTCCAAAACAGTGAACACTTATCACAGCTTTACTGAAGTATGCTGTCTAAATGAATAAATAAGTCTGCTGACATCACAGGGCATGGTATTAAACTGTTGCTAAGACTGGTGCTTGAGACTAGCAATAGTATGAATAAGGAGAAAAGCTACACTTTTCAAAGCCTTCTTAAAAATACATTTTAAAAAAATGTGTCCACATTAGCTCCATAACTTGTGTTTTTGTAGTTTTCCAATATTTTTTATTTGATGCATAATGGATGTTTTTTTTCTCTCCTTTTGTATAATATACACATTCAATCCAGTGATAGCAGAGCAATTCCACCTGCCATCACGACCACATCCAAAGATAAAATACATCCCTGCTGAGGCAGTTCAGTTTTGATAATAGAAAATCAGACACTGCCAAAGCTTTTCGACCATCATTAATCTCCTGCCCCAGTGCCGACTCACAGGGAGTGACTGGTGATGGAGAGCGGGAGAAGTAGACGATAGAGCGGGAAGGAGAGACCGGAGTGAATGAGAGGAGTGAATTAGACAGTAAAAGAGGAAGGCACATCAAAGCGAGGCTGGGAGGATGAAAAACTCGATTACAGAGAAGACAGAAGGTGAAAAGTATAGAGTGGACTTAGATAGCCGCTAAAGAGAAAAGGAACTCAAGGCATTAAGACTAACAGCAGTAGCTGGTCTATAGAGAACCAGCTGGACTGACGGTATAAAGTCGCCCTAATCACTCCATCAGCGATTACATCGTGTCCGCACACAGATAGTAACCACAGCCATTCCAGTATCTCCCCATCACACCTCATTACTCTACCTCTCAGCTACACACGTTGCCTTGGTGATGGTCCCTAGGACATCACACTGCCATGGAGGTCTCACCTGTCAATGCACATGAACATTACCTCCCATATCACTAAGTAGGCTTATTGGGTAGGCAGCTGTGGCTGAAGTATCCACTGGCCAGAGTGAGTAAAGATTGTCATTGATTTGTTGCGCTGAAGGACAGGCCGAGGTTGAAGGCCTGAGGTTGTGGGGCTGAGGCTGTGCCGGCTGTCAGGGTTTAAAGTCTGCTGGAGTTCTGAGACAGCTCAGCGTACAGAGGCATTTATCATCAGCAAGGTAACTGGCTTCTCTGAAAGCAAGTCAGGCGAAAAATGAACAGCTGCCACGGCTGCACTCACAAAGACCCCACCATTCTTTCTGCCTTTCACCAGACTTGGTTTCCAGCAACAGGAAACAAGTCAGACATATTGTCATTCAAATACATAACTGCTCACAAAGAGCCAGATTCGTCTGGCTGGAAATTAGATATCAGAACTGGAGGCTTCCGAACGTCACACTGTACACAAGACGGAAACAAAATAAAAACTGTTGAAATTAAAGAACAGACGTGGCATACATGTTTTATTACAAGAATTATAATTACCAACTGTGTCCTGACACAGAATATTTTTAATTAAGCCAAAAATTAAAAAAAAAAAAAGGATAATAATTCAACAGCTATACACTTTGTGCTAACAGTTTAACTCATATGAACAAGCCATTACATGGCATCACTACATGAGGACTGGCTTTTTAGAAAGAAACTGCACTCTTTTCTCTTCCCAGCTAAAGCTCTTTTATGCGTTATGCATTCAACTTGGAAATCCGGGAGATTAAAGTTTTGTACTGAAAAGGTGCAGTAGGTGTAACAGTAATCAAGTGTTTTACAACAACATACTACAAAACAGAGACTTGATAATCCCATTATCTTTTTAAGTAGATATAGTGTGTCTGTGGTGTTGTGACTACGTATAATAGGATGCTAACATTTTCCACATGGTGCATATAAATTAGAACATTTTCGCTTTCTCATAGTCATGTTGTTTTGTATCTCAGTGCTTTCTCTCAAACAACAGCTGCATGCTACAGCGTGGCTGGGTCTTTAATATGAAAGGATTGGCAATGTCTGACCTAATCAATCAGGTGCTGGTAAGTAGAAGCCTGTTCTATTACCACAGAGGGAGAGGGGTATGTATCAGTAATGCATCCGCTGACCTCCCACGTAAGATATAATTCCCGTGTGGTTATTTAACACCATTAATGATAAATGTGTATTTTACATGGCAGCATACTCCACCGCCCTCCCGTTAATTTCATCCTCCTAATTCTCTGTTATTTCGCTGTGCCTTTACCCTTTTCTTCCTCTCTATGTCCACCTCACAGTTGCCATATCTCATATTAAAGCTCAAACAGAATGTGGGCCCATTTCCCTGTGCAGTGCAGAGTGTTGGGGAGGGCTGCAGATTAAAAAGCCTTCCCCTGGGTGCGCTCACCAGGCTGTTCAGCACTGCTCGCCAGGGAGATTCACTACATACATTCTCTTTTATGGCCCTTTCCTTATTCATCATAACACAGCTTCAATTTTATTAACTTCTCCAGCCAAGCATACATCTTTCCCTGTGCCATCAGTCTTCTTCTCTCTATTTCTATCCAAACAGCACACCCCATGATGCTCATAAGCACAAGCACACAAGTGTGTACTGCTATTTGCTTCCACGTATACAGATTTAACACTAGGGAACGTTGAGTAAACGGACCCATTTCTTTCAGTCCAAGCACGTCTTTATCTTACTGTTGGGTGTTTCCCAGCGTTACCTTTCCTTGACATTGTGTCAGGCCCAGCTGATGGCCAGCACAAAAGACGCTGGATGTGAAAAAAGTACCACAGAGCAAAGTTTCCAAACTCTATTTTATGTCGGGCATACATTAGAACGTAGACTTGATTTCTACACTTGATTTCTAATCAGTGGCTAAAACACTAATCAGCAGGACCCAAGTAATGTAAATATTCTAGCCTGAAACATACAGGAGAGTGTGAGTGCACTTTCATGGTATTGCACAGCAAAATACAGCCGACTCTGCACAGTTAGAAGATAGAGACTCAAATCTATTTTTGGAGGGTTTTTTCTTTCTCGTTTCCTTAGGCTGTGTAATCACAATCCCAGACACTGCAGAAAAGGCTAATTTTACTGGTCACAGTCTTGCCCACCATATGAAAAAGGAATATGCTCTTGAACCCAACGCTACAATGGCTTTAGTAGGTGGAAAAAGCAGATACATTCGATCCAATCACAGTCTCACTGGTAAGGTGATGGCACAAGGGCCATCTCAGCGTGAAAAGCTTTGATGGGGGAGCTTCACCCATATTGTATCATGAAAGACAGAATGTGAGTCGGACAAAGGGAGGGGAAGAGGGAAAAAAAGAGAAGTGGTGTTCCTCTGAAGATTTTAGTGTCAAGAAAACAGACACTGTTGAAGTCTTAGGTATGATATTTACTGACCGCTTAAAGTGATGAAAATATGCCAAGTAAAGCATGGGCTCTAATTGTGTTTACTAATTTTAGCAATGGCACTAAATTGTTCACATTTGGCATCACATTTTCTGATGCCACATGTGATACGAGTGGGTTTTAAATGTCGTTTGTGTAGTGGTTAAGCATAAAGGTAATTGTCAAATAAGCTATATAAATGTTAAGATCAATTAGTACATGATTATCAAATAAATGGAAAACAATGGAACTGTCTTGAGCTGGATGTTGAGTGTCGGTACCATTGAAGCTTCTCCAGAAATTACACTGAGATCCAGACTCTGTAAGTCCACTCCAGTCTAATGTAAATGTATTCACCCAGGATTTTTCAGCATTTTCCCCCATGTATCTTTCCTTTTGTCCTGACTAGTTTCCCAGCCTCCTTCAAAGAAAAACATCCCCACAAAATGAAGACTGCACCACCGAGTTTGACTGTAGGGATGGTATTAATGAAGTGATCCTCACTGCTGGCTTCCTCACGTCTTTGGGGATTTGTAGCCAGATCGATGAATCTTTGAGTCATCAGGCCAGAGGCTTTTTTCTTTTTTTGGTCAGATACGTGTTTAGGTGTCTTTTGGTTCCCAGAGTTCTATCATCTGCCTTTTATCGAGGAACGGCTTCTATCTGGTCAATATACCAAAAAAGCTACATTTGTGGAGCATTTGAGGAAATTTCCTGTTGATTCAATGTGAACACTGGACAGTGGACCCACATGTAGGTAAGCTATAATTACCCTTATTTGGGAATATTGAAAGCTAATATTCTACCATTTCTTATATATCTTTCCAGATCAGGGCTTTGACACAATATCGTCCTGCAAGTCTGTGGACAAACTCTGATCTTCATGGCTTGATTTTCAGTCTGACATCTACTATTAGCTCAAGGCACCTTATGTTTACAGATGTGTGTCTTTCCTAATTATGTGCAATCAGTTCAATTAGGCAAAGATGCACTCCAATCATTTCGTTAATTGCCAGTGTTATATTGGTCTGCATATTTTCTGTTGCATAAGATAAATATTTCAGGCTATTATTTTCAATAACCAACAAACAGTAATTTTTTAGCATTAATAGAAAAACAATCCATTGAGCCTGAAACATAGCAAAATACAGAAAACATAAAAGGTTTGACAATATTATGTACATTTTGGTTAATGAATGGAATTTAGCTAAATCACAAAACTACTCAACTACTACTCAACATATTTCGATATAAAAATATCAATGGCAACAATGGAATAAATACTTGTTAAACTCAGAAATGATATTCTGGTTCAATTCAAAAAGAATTATCATGACTATTGTGTTTTTGCAGCTTTCAATTTACAGGTAATATAGTAAATTATCATCTGCTATATGCAGTAAGTGGTAAGTAGTGAGCTAAATGCAAAATAATCTTACTATAACTCAAAGTCTTTGTATGTGCTTGTTTCTTTGGATGCCAACTCATCCCATGTGATCAGAAGTTGAGCAACCAACTTGCCACCCAGTTACATTGTATACTCCAGAAAGTTTTTTATCTATATCAGATGTAATGATGCCATCATTTTGCCCAGCAACCACATAGCAACAGGCTAACATGATTTCTTTTTAGCACCAATAACACCTTATAAAATCACCATATCATTTTTATTTCACCATAATAACATCTAAATGATATCCTTAAAACTTCTGCTATGCCTTTAGGTTGCTTGGCAACCACCACAGGAACTTACTAAAATGACATGGGGTTTTTATTCCTTTAAGGACCCAGAACAACTTCTAAAAGCAGCCTCTTGTTTTGATTTCATGACAATGATGTCTCATTAATATTTACAAACTGTAAATATATGCAATATATCATAAAGTCACCACATTACCTATAAACCACCTAATCATACACATACTACACTTTATAAAAGCATCATATCATTTCTATTTCATGGACAGCAACACAGACAGGCCAGCATGGGCATGTACTAGCTCATTTAACATGGTAAAAAGTATAGCTCAGGAAAAGGTGCTAATGTGCTATTGTCATTGTAAGTATAATAACACACTAGTTAGCTTTTAACTCAATCCACTGTTTGATGTTGGACATTGCTTCTGTGCTGACCTGATGAGTCAACATAAACCTGTAACAAATCTAGAGTCCCAGTTGTCTGGTCTCAGGTAAAAGACGTTAAACAACGCCTGAAGAGAAAGAAAACATGCCAAGGACTACACTCCAGCTCCCATCAAAGATTCACGAGTTCTCCGAAGCTGTCTTATCCACAAACAGAATTCCACACAAAGGCACATTCATCATCAAGGTGCTGTCCAGATCATAATGAGAAAAGCTAAAATGGAGGAGAAGCTGTCGTCTTCAGTTGTCCGATTCTCACCATATGCTGCAGCTCCTGTCGACTACTTTCTGCTTAAGAGAGAGCCAATTTATTTTCCCAGAAGGATGGACCACTTGTGACATTTGGCAATGGAGCATCAGACGTTTCATCCAGCTGTTTCAGAGACACACACAAACACGCAGAGGCTGGGACAGAGGTTTGTGTAGTCACCACACAGGCTTTGATAAGCTAAACAGGCTGACTTACAGCTGCTGCGTTTTAATGTGTAATGATCCGTGGTGGTCCTGATATAACCCTTCCCACTCACTGGCGCTTTGATGCCAGTGTATGCGCACGTATGAAAACACACTCAATCAAAACCCTTATATTCCTAAATCTAGCAGTTTTTCAAATGAATTCTTCTTTGTGATATTGCATGTGGTTGAATAGCTCCAACAATATTTACTGTGTAAATAGGAAACCAGGAACTGTTTCCCCAAAGCTATTCAAAGCAATGTTTCTTTGCCAGAAGCTATTAGGGAATGGACTGTTTTGCGTTTTTTTATCGCAGTTTTTGAGGATGCCAATTCAAATCATGAGTACAAAGTGGAAAAGATTTTCAGATCACTGCATTGTACTGACAAAAAGACTTATCTCCACAGTAAGTCTGAAGTACCATCAACCATTTTGTGCCCTGGAAATCATTTAGACAATTAGAAGCATTTTAGTGGAAGTGCTTTCAATGAAAAACACTCCTAAATGCCTGCTCACATTCACTACACTGTTACAAAAAGCATCTTAAAAAAACGGTAATATTCCGGCAGCTGGGGCGCCAAAATACTACCGTAAAATAACAGAAAATAACTCCCTCATAAAAATACGGTTATTTCCAGTAATGACAATACAGCTTGTTGCGCTAATTTTACATGGGATCTTGCCTTTGCAAGTGATTTTAAACATTAGATTAGGAACACGTTAATGTGATTAAACAATGAAATTATCTATAAATAGGAAAAAAAACAAATCTTAAAAAAACAGTAATATTCCGACAGCTGTGGCACCAAAATACTACCGTAAAAATAACAGAAAATAACTTTCTCATGAAAATACAGTTATTTTCAGTAATGAAAATAGAGTTTGTTGCGCTAATTTTACATGGGATTCTGCCTTTTCCAAGTGCTTTTAGACATTAAATTAGGAATATTTTAACGTGATCAAACAATGAAATTACCTATAAACAAGGTCAATGAATGTGACAATATGAATCATAATACGTAAATGTACAGAAATATACAGTTAACAGTTGGTTTAAATAATAATGTATGCCCTGGGACAAACTGACAGAGGCGAAGCTGCCATATCGCACCATCGGCCCCTCTGGCCATCACCAGTAGGCGGAGAGTCTTGACCACGGACACAATACCGAGAGCGTACAAGGCGAACTGCCAACTCTTGAGCCACGATCGCCCTAAATAGCAATGAAAATAATACTTATGTGATGTAACACAAGCTTATAGGAATCATTTTATATACTTTTCCATAGCATTACATTTGAATTCAACAGTTCGATCTTTCAAATAACGGACAGATATTTGTGAAATCACGATACATTTGTGAATGTATTTTAACAATCTAAATATGCATGTGTACAGACAGATACATTTAATGATCATGAAAATTATGTTTTATTACATTACAGTGATTTAACGTTAATTTACATTTGAAATGTGAAATCACAGTCTATTTACGTAACTTTAATGATATTCTAGAAGAACAGAACAAAACTGTAAAATGCAGTAAAATACTTTTATATTAGGATTTTTTCCTACACTGCAGCCATACCCGCGACCTTGTGGTTGTTAGTTCACATTCATTGGCCGATGCTTAGCGTCATGTTATTATGTGTCCCAACATCCAATGGCATGTCACATTGTTTTCATGGCCACACCCTCACCCAGGTGCAGAGGCCTATTTCTGTTCAGGAATGTTGTGAATACTTTGAGATTTATATTAATTGCAATTCCTACCTCTACATTTATTTTTTTTAAATATATAATTAGCACAGCGTGGCCGTGCAATGTTTTATATGTTTTTTTTCGTTTTTATTCCTATTAATTATATTTTCACTTGTTACCTCTGAATTATTGAATCAGACCTAGATGACATGAAATTTTCAGCACAATTATAATTCAAATACTCCTTTAATTATTGATTATTCTCATTCATTTTTGATCATTTTATATATTTTTCCATAGTATTACATTTGGATTAACAGATCATACTCTCACATAACAGATAAATATTTGTGAATTTATGATACATTTCTGAATGTATTTTTACAATCTAAATATGCATATGTACAAAAAAATATATTTAAAAAACAAGTAAATTGTGTTTTACTATATGTACAGTGATGTTATGTTATTTTACCTTTGACATGTAAAATCACAGTCTACTTATGTAAATTTCATGATATTCTAGAAAGACAGTACAAAACTGTAAAATATACAGTAAGATACTTTGACATTACTATTTTTTGGAACAGTGTACTTTTATGTTTCAAAAAGCTATCAGGTTTTTTAATGGTGATTACATTAATCACAATTACAATTTAAAAACCACATATATACGTGTAATGGAAGCTGTGACTGTGTGTTATACCCTTGAAGACACATTTTAGACTAAAAGTGGTTTACATTGATTTTCTGTGCCATAGACAGTAAGTGGCACCACTGACTGCATCTGTGTACCCAGTTGTGCTCATATAAATGTCCTGTTGAGCGCATACTGGAGCACGCAGAAGAGCATGAGTAGGTGCATGTGCAGCAGAAAGATGGAGGGGGTCATGGGGCTAAAATGAGCATGGAATCTGAAAATAGGGATATATGAATAATAAAAATGGATGGTGTAGCCAGGCTTCCTGCATACGAGTCCGATAAAATGCTTCTATTAGCAGAGCCACCCAGGTGTAACGTGGCCACGAAGTCTGGATATCCAAGCAAAAGGGAAACAGTGGAGCCTTGTTATGGTGAGAGGAAATGCAAGTTAACTCTACCAAACATTAATCCACGTGATGGGTCAATAGACTCTATAGCTCTGTGTGCATGTGGACACGGATTTGTGTGTGTGTGTGTGTGTGTGTGTGTGTGCATGCAAGAGAAAGAGAGGAAGAGGCAAGAATGTGTGTGGGACACTTGATTTTCACAGAGACGTGCATCTCTGTCATTGGATGCTCAAGGCACATGCATGTGCTTAGATTCCCATACTTTGCTACAGGGCTCTTTCAGATGTGATGTAATCACTTTATCATGGTAATGGAAATTGGATTTAATTTTCTCCTTTCAGCAGCTGCACGTTGATTCACCCTCTCTTCAGCTTGGAGGGGAAAAAAACTGCGAGTGAGAGATTCCTTGCTCGCTGGCTCTTCATCTAGCCTATAAACACCGATCTTATTTGTAGAAGTGGTAAAATTGTATAATTAAAAACAATAATTCACTACAGGTCGCTATCGCTCCTGCTAATTAAACCGAGTTGACACAGCAAGGTGTGTGGGGTGAGACGACAGTTAGAGTTAGAGAAGACGTACTCCTTTGAGCTGGATTCATCTTCTCTGTGCCTCGTAGAGGAAGCTTAAAGATTTGAGAAATGATAAAGGACAAAGTTGGATTGCTGCTGAAAAGTACAAAAAAAAAGGATTTGGCTCGTGGAGGACTACCAACATTAAAATTATGTTGTTCTGAGGGAGAAGAAAAAAAGGAGCCCGGGGACCATGATTTACATTGAAACTGGCTGTAAAAAACATCACCTCACACCTCCCTGTTTCACATTTCTACTTTTTCACCCTTCGACAAGGAGCAGTAAGTGCAATTTTGTAAATCCGCCCAGCAGATCAAAGTGCTACCATGTTCTAATGGCTGCCACCCACCCACCAGTCTCTCCTGTGGAAGAGCCCCATCAGCAGAGCGTGTTTAGGAAGAGCCAAGACAGCCTGATTAATCTCCTAATAGTTCCAGAGAGAGATAAAGACGGATACTGTAGAAGCACAGATGGGAAAAGGAAAGAGAAACAAAGTTGGAATTCAGTTATCAGATTGCACCATATGCGCCAGTGGAGAACGTGAAAAGAAGACAAGCAACAGAGAAAGCTGATGAAAACAACTCTATGTTTTGTCTCTGTTGTGACTCTCACACGTTTAAAAGTAGAACAACACGACTCCTCCATTGTTTGCCGTAGCATTAAGGGGATGGGGGAATGGCAGTGATGCAGCACCCGCCTCCCCCCTCCACCGCCCCTCCTCCATGCCCCTGTCACCATCACAGAGAGCAGTAAAGGTAAAACTATTCAAGTCAATTCAAGTAGGCTTATCATCACTTCACCTGTATACTGAGCTAACGCGAACATCTCTCTTTCTCTCTCTCTCCCCGTGACAAACTCAGTCGGCTTGACTGGATGACAGTAACTATCAAAAGGATTCCACAAATAGGGAAAATCAAGACCAGAATAAAATATAAAAAGGGGAGATAATAGAAAAAAAATGAGCTTGTCATGTCTGAGAAGTTGGGGAATTTCAGAATGAACACAAATTGAAAGAATGAAAGTGTATGCTAAGAAAGACAATTTCACAACTCACTGAAGATTGAGCCACCACCTCAGCGTAGTTGGTTGTAACACGCTGCGCACGATGAATGGTAAATTCCTTGCATTTACCTCGGTGAAGTAAAGCATCATATGGTTTGCTTTGCAGGAACGCAGTATAGCAGCGAGTCAGCCAGCTGATGCTTTTATAATCCTTTCATGTGAAATGTCGGTTTTGACCAAAAAATGAATCAATTTTACTGAAAAAAAACCTTCTAGTTACTTCAATGCCTTCAAAAGGGGCGTGTCTGCGAGCACTTCCTGTGCATCTTGCAGAGAACAGTACTAAAGTGAAGGTTTCTAGCGTTACATATGTGCACGTATACACAGACAGCATAAGCACCTTCAAAAGATCAGCTTTGTTAGCGCTCGCATTAACACATACGATTATCCTGGGCACAGGGAGAAATAGGTGTTGTGCTTGTTTTTACTGATTGTATTACCAAAATCATTTTTCTCCTTTTGTTGGATGCCACCCATTAACATGCTTTAGCTGTGACAGTGAATATTTTGATTTGATATTCCGCACCTTCTCTGGCTCGCAGTGGACTGAGAAAAGATGGTGGGGTGCGAAAAGTGACGAATGGGACAGGTTTAGATAAGAGAAGCCAGAGGTACCATTTTTTTCTGCATGTGATTGGTGCTGGTGTCACTGCTGGGCCCAACGTCAGGCAGAATTTTTATAAAAACACCCACATTTTTTTCGGCCAAGCCGGAGAGTCAAGAAATTACATAACCAGATGTGGGTGTTTCCGAGCAATAAATAAACAGTATAACAACAACTACGGTAGGATACATGGGGTGTTTTTGTGAGTGCGTGCGTGTGTGTCTGTTAGCCACAAGTGTCAAACACCTCGCCCATTGCAGCATCCAGTAACACAATACAGCAGGTCAAAAATGCGCTTGTTTTATTCTTTGTACTCGGAAGGAAGCGGTGCTTCTTTGTCCTGCAGCACCACTGGGTCTGTATTCCTCTCTATTTACTCCCAGTCAGTATTTTAAGGGTAGCAGAACAGATATTTTCTGTGCCGTGAAACTGCCTGCAATATTTCAGCATTTGGTGAAGTTTCCAGTGTCGGTAAGAGCTTTTTTTTTGCCATAGGGGCCACACAATAAGCAGCACTATTCTGAACCCAGCAACAGGACCTGATACAGCGAAGGCAAATAATATCACATTTCTATTTACAGCACATTTTGCAATTTCAAGCGCTGCTTGCTTTTTCAACAATTATCACTAACTCTCGCCGTAAGTGGTACCACCTGGCTTAGAAAAACAGGGTGTGTTATTTTCTATAAGCACTGCATCAGTCAGAAAATATTCACAGCATGACTGCGGCATCACAGCTGAGTCTGAGGGAAAACTTGGAGGAAAAAAATGATGAAAGTGCACGCCAGACTTTTAATTCTCAAATCCAGCTTCAGGTATGAGTTACTGCCTGTCTGATTCAAGGCAGGAATATGGAGAAGTATATTGAAAGGTCCCTCTACCTGACAAACTGGGGAGCAGCTATGAGTGACTGTCGGCTTTTCAGTTTGTCTATGACAGCGTCTGTCTTCATTCAGTGCTCTTAAATTGGCTTTGGAACCGATTGGAAATGGTTCTTTTATTATACACTTCCCATAACTCCCCCTCTCATCAAAGCTTGACCATCTTTTATCTGGAAGATGACGTTTCCATTAGGGTCTGCCAACCTCTGACTGCTGCTCTGTGAGTTGTGGTGCCGAGGAAGACCATTGTTAACCAACACAACAACAGGATCTCACTGGCTGGGGAGCTCACAACCCTCGGTCGTGGCAAGGCAGTTCATCAGATGACTGCTCACCCAGAACACACACACCCGCATACACACACACACACACACACACACACACACACAGGAGCAGACACACATGGCTTGTCTCTATTGCCTTCTCCCATTTCTTTCTCCCTTTTCTCTCGCATTCTTAGACACACAAACACAAAAATTCACAGATCTGACAAAGTCAGACAATAGAGCAGCAGAAAAAAAGACAGAACTTGGCCAAAGGGAATGTGTCTGTCAGCTCTTCCTCACCAGTTCCAGTGTTTCATCAAAGGTATGAGGTTCAGCTGCCAATATGGCAACACTTTCAGTCCCCAAACACAGAACTGGGGTTCTCTCAAATACTGGAGCTTGATGACTCCCTCCTCCCTCTGTTGCTGTCTTCATTAACCGCATTTCGAGATACAGCTTACATTAACAATTTAAGGTTCAAGGAAGCGGAATCGTTATACAGCCCTGGGATGTATAGTAAGTATACTGCATACTATTTTTAAAGCTTCCTGCTGACCAGGCCTGGTAACACTGCTGGCGCTCATAAGGACGTGGCCATGCCCGGTGTGTGTGCATGTCGGAAGAGACATACGCTCTGGTCCCACTCTGGGAGTTATAATTAGATGTACATTATCAGACTGTCTGTTCACACTGGCCCTTTCAGCTACTGTTTGGATGCATCATGAATCATTAGTCTAAGTGGTCACGCAAGATCTCAGTTCGATCTGTGTTTTGTGAAACATTTCATTCATCTGTAAAAGTTAAACACAATTTTTATCTCTCCCATTACTTATCTTACATTGCTCCTCATTTCTGTTGTGTTCATGTCCTTCATTTTTTTTCCTCCTGCTTTTCCGCACATCTCTTTTCTTTCACGGCCTGGCAGCGGGAAAGCCTATTCTCCAGCATGATTTCATCAGGCTCAGCTCCTTGACCTTTGTGCCATGCTGTAAATGGCAGCTTTCTTTATGAGGCCTGTGATGACTTTATTGAACAATTCACACACAAGGGCACGCGTGAACACAAACACCCACACACACCCACTTGTTCACAATATACATGCGTGCACGCTGCCATGGGATCTGTCCTTCACAGCCAGCTATAACTCTGACTTTTAGGTGCGTGCTGAAAATTTCAGGCCTTCAGAGCTGCTGAGCAGTTTTAGAGCAGGTGATCAGCATTCCTGCAAAAAATAAATCCAGGTTTCATGGGGACTGAAACGCAAGCAACGTTTATTCATATCATATTTATAAACCAAGCTGATGAACTTTCAGATCTGAGTCAGGACCTTGGAGTCAGTGGGCTGCTATTAATTGTGTGCAAATACATAATTAATATCTCCAAAAGTTGATTCTGCTCATCTGGACGCAGCGTTTTGTGGGAGAACAATTAATAGTTTTTTAAAGACCATAGCCCTTAGGTAAAGGCTCATGGAAACCAGCTGACTGTGATGAGCACACTGGAGCAGCAGGAGCAAATATTTTCAATTTCCAGCAAGCGGGAAATAGTACATTTGAATTTCACAACAATTTAGAGAGTGGTGAGAGAATCCATGAAATTTCAGTGAGAGCAATTATATCTGACAAGTAAACAAAATTAAATTGCAGCGATTCAAACAGCATGTTGCAAAATGCGTCAGTGAATGAAAAGCCCCGTGTGCGCACTGAAATTAGTTGTGCTGCTACCAAGTTTTAACAATTTTGGGACAAGAGTTCGACACCCAAGTCTGGGCAGTTAAACAGACTTTCTAAAAACTGGCCAGGCTTTACTGAAGGTCTTTTCTGTCAATGTAGTCATTGTCTTTGTGAAAGTTAAACAAGTACCCATTATCATGGCGGTCACAAAGGACACTGGGCACTGAAGTGTAGTGAAGTCCTTTCACACTGTAACCGTTCCAACAATGTGTCACAACAACCGTGCCGACGTAGCTCTCGCCATATGCTACGAGTACTGATCCGGGCCGTTCCTGACTCAGCTTTACCCCGTAGTCGTGGTTCATAACAGAAGAAGTGATCAGAGAAGAGTGGTGGGTACTGCTGCCATCATGATTAATACTGTGCATTAGAATTAACTGGACTTCTGTATCTGTATAAAACTGAAAAACTCTAGCTGAGCTGAGGCAGGGAGACATGAGTAAGCTGGTATAAGATGCTGCTCCTGAACTGTTTTGCTCACTCATGCTGTTAACTGCTCCATCATCTACTTAAGTAAAGACCTATGAAAAAAAATGAAGTCATGTCTGTGCAGCAGTAACATGCCTCATCTCCCATTGTTGGTGTGTGCGCACGTTTAGATCTCGCATGAATCCCTGGCTATAATGATGATACAGTGACACGTTTCACATAACTACCGAGAGCGAGGAGGACACACACTCCTACATGCGTGCACATACGTGTAAGAGTGTCAGATACAACAACAGTCGCTGAGTTTATGAGCGACCTGCATCTGACAACTTGTCAGTAGATGTTGCAAAGCGCAAAGCGTAGTCTAGGATGAGAGCTCGTGGCTTGTGTATGTGCACTCGAGTCCTTTTTCAGACTTAATCCTTCTACCTCCCTTGTTTCATCTTATCCCCTTCATCCCCCCTGCGCCAACATCAGGCTTTTCCTGACACAGTCCTTATTCTTTATCTTTTCAGTTTTTTATCCTTTCTTTTTGCTCCACTTATCTTCCGTCTTTCCTTCCTTCATTGTCTTTGGCTTTTTATCAGTCATCTTGCAGGGAAAAGGTAATAAAAGACCAACACATCGAAGGAACATTGCTCCGCTTTTGTTATTTTGTTCTCTCACACCCTCCTTTTTGTCTTTTATTTTTGTTTGCTGCAGCAGACCTTATCAGGAAGATGGCTGTGAGATAAGGCCTCTGTGGTTCTTTGTGGTGAAATAATACGACAGGCCGATAAGGCCGGATGTGTGACTAGGTTCGCCACTGCCTTCTCCTCTTCCCAGGGTGTGCTAGGAAATCCCCAGTGGGGCTAAGAGATATCAAACCTTTTATAAAATGTCAACCCTACACTTCGGACACAAGCAGTGACATGTTTTCCAAGGCAACTGCGCAGCTTAAATTTTTGATAATAACAGAGACAGCAAGCAGCCACATTCTTTAAAAATGCATCATTGTGCGCCTTTTTAATGTGAGCTGTGGTTGTTAATGACATGTAAAATGTGTGTGTGGCTGCTGCCAGACTAACAAGGCTAAACATTACAGATGTAATGGATGAAAGCAAACTATAAAAAAAGGTCTTGGCCTGTGCTTTGTGTGGACACAAACAAACTTTTCATTGCCATCTGTTTAATAGTGATGGAGTCACAAGTTCCTGGCTCATGCCATTACTTTGTCTCTAATCTGCAGCACCTATTACGATTTCATGAAGTGGTAATGATTATACAATTACTTCCAGCTTGGAAATACCATAATAATGGCTGCAATGACCAAGGTTTGTGAGTTTATTGAGTAGATGTTTATGGATTTAAAAACAAACACACACAGACTGGCTGACTGGCTGGCCATTGATTTGTGCTGCTACTGACTAAAGAAGCGTGGTGGGCGACACTGGCACTCAATAGCAGTTACATTTTCATATAAATAACAACAGCATTCTGGCCTTTAATTGCCACAGAAATGACTACATGGGTTAAAGAGTGGGCATAGATGGATATGGCATTGATTTGGGTGACTTTTTTTTACGCTTTGTACTCTGAGGCATCACTTGGGTGACATCTCCAACTCACTTTTTCTCCTCAACTGGCCTCGTGATAAACATGTTATGTTTGTATTCTAAAGAGGGCTGACAGCGCCTGCTTTTTGTTTTTTCTCCCAGATCCAAACCTCTAACAACTCTGAATAGGATAACAAAGGAAAATGGCTGGATAGATGGATCTCATACCACAATTAGAAGATCAATTACAAAACACATAATTCATAGTAACTCTCAGCTATAGTGTATACACTTTAAATGCTTTAGCTTTATACCTGATCAGATGTTGTAATGCTTCTGTGCTGAAGCCACATTAAAGCTTTGACTTCAAGTGTTAAGCGCAGTCTGGATCCAGCAGAGACATAGAATTCCCACAACAATTTTCTACATCTTTTATAACCCCTCCTTGTCAGACACAGGGCTATTTCACAAAATGCGCAAGTGAAATAAAGAGTTAAGGAGAGGGAGACACTTCAAGCATAACTGATTTATTAGGCCAAGTGAAGGGAGGAGAAGGAGAGAAGAAAATGATTTAGGCCTCACATACACTTTTAATTACTGTTGTCAAGGTGTTTGCTTCGCCCTTCTGGGAAAAAGCAAACCAAATCATCACTCATACCAACTACTTAGAAGACCCGCAAAACAGGCCATAAAGTTTAGCACCTCTTCGATAGTGCAACATTTACTGCAACATAAACAAATCCCAGCCTTCTCTCTGCGCAGTGTCTGTCTTTTCTCCCGAGGTAAGGCACGCTGCATGGCTGATAAACTGGGCAGAATGAGGCCACAAATCCAGGGGTGCCCTGCTCAACCTCGTGCGCTTACCTGAGGGATGGAAGAGGACAAAGGAACAACATGTGCCTGTCTGTTTGATCTCCCTGTATGAGGTGCGCTGCACATGTAGGCTGCTGACACGTCATGGATTGTTTGCTCTCGCACCAGCAGCCCTCACTGCACAGCAGCTCTTATTATAGCGGGGAGGCAGCCGAGAATGATATTCATTCACACGCGCGCGCATACAGACACGCGCACACATACAAATTTTCCTTTGATGAGGCTGTGGTATAAACTATCTATGACCAGAGGCTCACTTAGAATTCCTGTCTGCAACATTACACTCTTATAGCTGGAAGACAATAGAAGGCAGTGGCCAGACAGTCTGCCCCAAAAGCAATACCAATGAAGAAAATACACATCCGTCTTGCAATATTTAACTTGAATGTCAAGTGCTCCTCGGCATATACACCTGAAATTACAATAGCTGTGTTTCCAGGTTAGTCTTTAGTAATATTGACCGGCAGCAATAGAGGATATAGGAAGGGCCACTAAATCCATTATTCATAAATGAAACCAGGGGACAAGAGGAAGATGAGTGTTTCTGCTGACTATGTGGTTGCTCCCTCAGAAGTCTGAGACATTTTAAGAGCGGATACGGTTCCCCCACCACACTAACCCCAGTCAAGTTTGGTTTCATTTATGCTGATTTCCATATGTCCAAAAGATCTGTTTCAATCTATAGCTTCCTGCTGCTCAGTCACTCTAAATGTTTTATGAGCCTGTGCGGCTTGCTGGTGAAAGCAAACTGTAACAAAGGAGGATAATTTTCGTGTTCCTGGCACATACAAGATATTCAAACAAAATGATATATATATGAAATGGAAAGGGGAATACAATAATTCAAGGCTACAGTTATCTGAGCTAAACCACTAATAGCACACGCCGCTCTGCCTACAGTGCCATGCTGCAAAATGTTTCCACAGCAGCACATAATTAAAAACAGCATGCTTATATGTGTATTATATTTATGTGTGTGAAAGCACAACAGGCTGGCGAGAAGAACAGTGCTGCAGTGGAAAAAAAAAAGGTAATTAAGTTGACCGGAACAAGGCGAGCTGTCTGTTAAATATTCCATGCAGCCCCACACAAAGCACCATGGAAGCCATCAACAACAGGGCACCAACAACAATTACGGAATAATTAGCAGAGAAGCTTTGTCTTTGCCAGGGATATGTGTAAGTAATTGTATAAGTAATTTTAGACTTGACCCGGTCCAAATTGCCTTACTTGTGCTTCAACCTCGGTTAACATAAGTGGACTTAAAGGGCGTGCAGCGCAAGATGTTGCTTTTAGGCAACATCTCTAAAAGCGCATACAAACATGCTTACATATGCTTCTAGAAATACATTTCCCTTGATTTTATAATAATGAAATCATACAGCCACTACTAAGTGTAATGACAACAGAAAACAGCTATTCTCACTCCATGTTAAGTCATTCCTCAGAGAGTTTTACACTGCTTGTCAAAAAGGGGGGGGGGGGGAAACTAGAAGACACTAATGCAGTGCTACAGTTATTTAGATTTATTCACACTATCCCTATTTATGCTTCATCATCTGTTACTGTTCAGATTATATTCGATGATTTACTTGTTGTAACGAGGCAATCAACATTCAAAGAATAACAATGTACTTCCTATAAAAATAAGCTCTACATGTGATAGTTTGGGGACGCTGAGCTACAGCTCACTGTAATGGAGCAAGAAAGAGAAGGCTATTTTTATCTCACCCCGAGGCTCGGGGCAGCTGTGTCAGAAGTCAACAACTATGGTGACTCCATGCTGTGGCACTCCAAAAAAAGAAACAAAACACACACACAAAACCTCATGCTTTAGCATACTGAGGTCTGCCTTTTAGTTTCTTTTTAAATTCTTTTTAAACTAAGCAAGAATCTTAAAATCGGAGCAACGTTTGAGGCTAAGCAGCCTGAGCGCTCTGCACAAATGTGCTCAGCGAGAACTTTGGAGAATAGCTGAGCCAATCAAAAAATGTTTCACACAGATAAAAACAAACACAATGTTGACACTTCTAACCTTGTAACTCCCCAAAAAGCGAACATGCCTAACAGTGTAACATTGACGATGAAATCAAATTTACCCCATGTTAGCCATGGCAATATTGTTCTGTATGAGGCAAGCCTAGAACATATTGATGTACAGCTTTGAGGATGACAAGCTGTGCTCGCTGTGATTTGTTACACTAATAAAAGTGAAGACACATTATTGTCCTGCCCTCTCAAATACACATACACACAGATCTTCCCCTCGCTCGCTCTCTGTCTCTTCTCTCTCAACACACAACACACACAGACACCCAGACACACACACACACACACACACACACACACACACACACACACACACACACACACACACACACACACACACACACACATTCCTCTTCATGGACCACTTGGCTTTGTAGTGGCAAAGAGCTTGAACAAATTGAGAAATGATTGGAATTGAAAGATGAGTAATGGCAATTCTAGCGCTGTCTCTTCTCAATATGGAGATGATGAGATTTGATTCTTTGAGGTCAGGTACATCATCCGAGCAGAGTGGATGTCCCGTCTATGACTAAAAGAGATAGGGGGCCATTCGCTCTCGCCTACATCCTTTTGCTACAATCGGTCACAGCCAACATAAAATCAATGCCATATTTACCAGCGTATTACCATACTAATAACACTGCTCATCGCCACTTTAACAATTAAGGCTCAAAATCTGCATGCTAAATATATGCAGCGCCTGGGTTATTAGGCATTGCACTTTCTTACTGCCGTCTCCTCCCCATTCATGTTGGGGAGAGTGAATCAGCAGTAAATGATTCATTTCATTCCTTTCAGTGCTATCTCCTCATTACGGTCAGCAGTTAATTCACTATTACAGTGCCATTAGCCTAGCTTCGCCACAGACTGCGCTGCAACCTGCCAAACATACTGACAAGGAAATGGCAGTTCTGGTTTCACTGACACTTGGTCACACAAAGGGAAAGCAAGGAGAGGAGTTAGGCTGTGAGGGCTGATTCTGTGATTCTTGCTAGTCAGGCTTTTATTACAAGATCCCTTAAATAGGAGTAGTGGGAATGCAGGGAAACCTCCACAACATAAAATGGAATGCATCTTGAAACAAAAGGTGGTCAAGCAGGCTGAAAAGAAAACTTTGGCCTTTTGCCATCTGTCGCATTGCGCTGATGATCCTCAAATTACACGCTCTGTTGGTTTTTGCTGATTCTGATTAATGTGGAGCAGGTTGGCAGCTAAGGCTGTCTTAAGATGTTGTCCCAGGGAGGCGGGGTAACTGTAGAATTAAGAGTGACTCGTGTCAGCACAAACCGTGGGAAGCAAAATCGCTTGTGATGAATGTGTTTTCTCCTACCCTCTGCTTGTTGGAGCATGACATTTAAATGATGAATAATGTCATGGGAAACGCATCTGTATTTGGATGACGTTTTTTGTAATTTTACAGATTTTATTCTCAGAAAATGCAGTTCCTTCAGTAACCACTTGAGGCATCATCCGAAAATAAGTCGATTATGACGTTATATGTGACATGGGAGTAAAATCTGGACCTCAAAGGCTCATTCATTCTGCTTTTACTTTAAAAGGGAGGAAAAAAGGAAAACCATCAAAAATGGTCTCCATAGCTTGTTTTTCTTTTTTCTTTTTTCTTTTTGTTTTACTTCTTAACTCATCCAAACTTTCTTAAGGCTTAAAGTTTGCGGTGTTGACTGGCAGCTGCATGCAGACACAGGTGTGTGTAGCAGGCAGCTGTCTGCCAGACTTCACCTCCTCCAATTTGAGGAGGACCTGTCAACCGCATTTGTGATGTTGACGCCTTGAGGAGCATTTCAAAAGAAATAATTTTTAAAAATAAAAAATGTAAAATAGTACATCACATCCAATAACTCTGTGCTCCAGTGAGCGAAAATCTACTGTTGTGTGATTCACAGCCGAGGATGCATCTTGTTTCCTAGTGTTAGTGAATAAGATGCACCGAGGCTTCGAATTGGAGAGCAACGGGGGGAATCTTGGTGGCAACATCTATTATGTCTTGATTTCATGTAAAGTTACAAAGAAGCATGTTTGCATTTGTGCATTTTAAATAACAGAAATGGTATACTGCAGTTTTACATTTGAAATAATGTAATCTATTTAACTTTAAATCAGCTTAAAATGAACATTTTCACCATGGAGCTAAGTCCAGCAGACTATATTGGAATAGTTGCCATGGCAACAACAGTTAAAGTAAAGGCTGTTCAAACACTAAAAGCATCCAACATATGAAAATGATTTTAAAACCTTTAGCTGGACATGGAATCGCACACGCCTGCACACAAGTTGACACGAGCGTGTTCATTTCTTCTCCATTTCCAGTTGGTCCAACTATCAGTTGCTCAGTTGCTAATTATTGATATGCACTGAATGGGGAAGCAATGCAGGAAGGCTGTATACACAGAAATCCTGGGGGTATTGCATGCGGCTGTGTTCTATGTCTGCGCATAGCGAGGTAATTACTGGGTGTGAGACCTTAACACAACTGTGGATGAGAATAAGATCCCTTCCCTGGACATGTGTTTTAATAGGAGCATGGGGAATAGCGTGACACAGGCTCTCTCCTGAGACCTGCAGCACCTCTCCCAGGTAACAATCTCATAGCACCGAATGTGAAAGTGCAGTGTTCATCTAATGAAGCACACGATTGTGAATAATCAGAACTTTATAAGTAATGTGAACTCCAAAAGAACATATCAAAGTTGATGCTTTCCCACTCGAAACTGAGATGCTCAGACAGTGTGCAAGGTAGTCTCTCTTCTCAAGCCATTTTACATGATTAATAGGGTAGAGAGCAGGAGTTGAAACTGCAATTAAAGGTGTCTTCCATCAGAGGAAGAACCCCCTTTCTGGTAGTCAGCTAAAGGAGGACCGAAGGGAGCAATGCTCCACTAGAGAAGTCATTATTTCTCCACCATCCTCTCTGCTCCGTGGAATATATTAACTTCACAGTGTTGCCGTCTTAGCCAGCGTGCCTTCATTGCCTGTTTTTTTTTTTTAAAGCGATGCATGCAATTAGAAGTAGGAAAAGAAGAAAGCACTTGGAATAGTCCCCAACCCCTACACTGAGATTGAGTGCCAGCACAAAACAAGCTGAGTGGGCCCCTCGGGGCCCTGCCTGAGACTGAGGAGAGCCTCTGATAGTCTGTGTCACCGCTGCTCATTGACAACAACAAAAAAAAAAAAAAACGCTACTGCAAAGCTTCAGAGTAAATGGTTTCCTAAAAATGTACAGATGGATTTCCAATAACAGACACCAACACCCCTTGTTTGTGCAGAAAAATAAATGGCACTTCCTTGACAGCGTAAAAGTAAAATGCGCACCCGCTTTAGTATTCTGTGCTGAAATTTCACAGCCATTGCACAGTAAACTGTTTAACAGAGAAAAGTATTCCATACCCATATCTTATAAACTTTGTTCCAATTCCTCTTCTGTGTGGATTACACCGTTGAATAGACCCACCAAGGATCATTACATCCGTAACTCCCTGTTTTGCATAATGTCATTGTGTGGATTTGACTTTCAGCTACAGCGCAATTAATTATATACATGGCTTCTTTTCCAAGCCACACTATCATGTACAGAGAAGACTTACATCCATGTGGGATACTTGTTCTTGTAGTCTCATGAATACACTTCACCTTAGTAAACGTGAAAGGGATTGTGGAGTATCATCGTAATTGGTGAGACGGCAAGAACATTATTATGAATCTAGTCCCTCTTCCACGTGCGCTGCAGTAATAAGCCCGAGGAAAGTGATTGTCGTACATTTGATGGTTCGCTGACTTCACAGTCATTGTCTTTATCTGCATTGGAAAAGGCGAGGCGGGGGAAGGATCACACCTCCTTTGAGGTGCATTTAAATCATAGTCTCCACATTTTACTCAGAAAATTCCCTCTTGCGAGCGTGAGCTGAGATGGCGTCCTTCAAGCCCCGCTGGGTTTCCTGTCATCATGAAATGGGAGCAGGAGATTAGGAAGGGTGGGGGATGTAGAGGATGGAGCAGGAGGGGGGTAAATACTGAAATCTGGTCTAATCCCATCTCATACAGCTGAAGATACACTCCTCCGAAGACATTTCTGCTCAGAGCTGAGGTAACTGAAAGGAGCGAGAGGGATACTGTTGGGAATGGCCAATATATTGCAATATTGTTTCATTTTACAGCCTGATCCACTAAGGGTGCAGTTCAACTAGTTAAGGGTTTTGTAGGTGACACGCTGAGTGCTGCTATTCTTGTGAAGAAAAGCATCAAAGTGGCAATTTTGCACAGTTCATTGTGTTTAACGGAGCACTGTAAAACACGTCCTTTCCTCTGTAATTAATAAGGAGATGACAGAAGCATCTAGATGGTTTGTTTCATAAGATGTATCTTTTTTCAATATGTCGTGATTTAATTTTCTGCTATTCTTTCATTTGGCTGCGTTTCAGAACTAAGGAAATAGACCTATATCACAATGCTATTCAACAAGTCTTTCAGAGGCAGATTTATTGGCTAATTTTAAGTTTAAACTGACATGTTAAAACATGTAGTTTTTTTTTTTTATTCGTAATCAACATTTGACAAAACCCTATGGTCACGTTGCCGTTTAAATTATAAAAACCTGTAAACGCTACAAGTTATTTACTGCTTTTATGTCACAAAATCAAAAGCATGTCTTAAGTCACCCTGTTCATGCCTCCTTCCTCTCTTTAAAGCTATTTTTCTCTCACGCTCATCTTCTAATGAAATGTGCAGAAATAAACAAATGAGCTTTCAGAGTGACTGCTGATGCGAGAGGAGAGGGGATTCTCACAAGCCACTGCCCCTGCTGTATGAACATGCGTTATAAACAATTTCTCCCTGTAAAATGTCATTGGATTGGTACACTCTTCCACGAGGAGGATGTGCATGCATCTTTTTGTAAGCTGCATGATCTTCCTGTCTTGTTATACAATGTGAGACTCCCCTCTGTCACCTCGCTTGTCGGTGAGGCTCAAGCCTATAACCTCTAGCATTCATCACTCGTTCACAGCGAATCTGAAACCTGGCATACACGCTGACGCTGTCGTCTTGTGTTTCCACAAGATGTGACCTTTGTCTTTCGGTGGAAAATGCACCTTTGTGCATTTCCTCCAGTGCCAGGAAGAGGAATGTTGTAATGCACAGCTTGGCGCATACGTGTATTAAGGGCTTATAACATGCTGGAGATTTCTAGTGAGTGCAAAGTGTTATATTATTTTAACCTGTAGCCTAAAGGTCCCAAGTTACGGTGGCTCTGAGAGGTCAAACAGTAACGTGTCACAAGTCACAAGCTAACATACACTTTGTATGAATTATACAGTAATATATGATCATATGTAGTCTAAGGCGCTTGGAAAGAAAAGCATCTGGACGTCTTTAGGTTTCTTGAAGACGTTTCACCTCTCATCCGAGAAGCTTCTTTAGTTCTAAGAGAAAATGGGGGAGAGTCCCAGATTTTAGGCCCTGTGGGAGTGTCCCCAAGAGGGTTCTGGACCCCCTATTGATCCTCTACCTAATCACACAAGCCAAGGGTTGAAAACAGGTGTGGGTCACAATCAGCCAAGGTTTCAGGTGAACCCATTGTGAAGCCTAGCCCCACCTTATCATGTGATTTACTGAGATCAAATGGCCCAGGATGTGAGTGGCCGTCAAGGCGTCTGGGAAGGGATGTTAAAAATGGATTATAGATGGCAGACAGTTGGTGTCGTAAGCCCCGCCCTCTGTTCAAAGATGGTCGTTCACAGTTTCGCAGCTCCTTACACTACGATAACCTGGATGACTGAGAACCTTCACACACATGGATTGTATGATTAAAACCCACACCACCACACATCTTTTTTTCCCCTCACAACACGAATGAATCCTCCGTTTCTTTTTGCTCGTTTTTCAGCGCGATCCTTCACATGTTTTAGTTTCTGTCACTTTCACAGCTGTTTCTTCACATTATTTTCTTTCCAAAAACACTTTCCTTGTGTTTTTTTCCCACTTCCTTTGTGGTTTACACATATTCTGTTGTGTTTTGTATGCTTTTGCAGCATTTTTCTATTTGGTGGTGTGTTCTTGGTGTGTTCCACCGTACTAAATAGCAGTACCACTCATTGTATTTAAATTGTAAAACATTTTGACAGAAAAAACACAAATAAGTTAGCAAAAATGATGTGCAAGTTGGTGGGTAGATTTCTATGTCTTAGGGGTCCAAAGATATTTTCATCGTTTAAATTATAGTGGAGATTTCTCCTGTTTTACCCAGTCTGATACAGTATGTCTCTGCTGCATGAGAAAAGGTGCTCAGAAAGCAGCAGAAGACGTGAGGACTGTGGGAGAGCATTTGCACATCCAAGTGAGCACATCTATGCCTTAACCATATTTTAATATATGTCCTTCTGAACATCTTGTTTATGTCCCTATATGGCATTTAATGATAAACGGTCTGCATTAAAGACCTTACATCATTTTAAACTGGACAGCTTCTTCTGGACTAGGGGCTAAAAACCATTTGTCCCCAAAGCTTGGGGAGAAAAATGTAACAACAAACAAAACAAAAACTAGACAAAACAGAAAATAACCCATGTCCAAGCACAGCAACTACGGGGGCCTCTCTAAAAAACAACATCATTGCTTCACTGTGTCCTCGGGATAGGCCTGCTTATGTCACAGTTTGCTTACTGTAAGTGTGAATCTCAGTGTGTGGGCAGCTGGGGTTGAGACAAACTTCAAGACCAATTTCATGTTTTTTTGTGGGTTGTTGGTGTGTAGCTTTCACATGTGTGTACGTGTGAGCAATGTTCCTGTATGCTCCTGGCCAGCATCAGCATTACTGTCAGTAAGTGGGTGCTTGTGATAGGAAGGTCATGTGCTAGCCAGCAGAATTATGTCCAGGTCAGCTATGCACTGTATAGAACTGACCCTTAATTTGCCTCTGTTTCTGCAGCTGTCACACTCAGAGGTGAGGTGAGCAAACGTGGGCTCCTTTTTATCACACACATTAACCTACTGTTAGCTGTACACAACTACACACTTCTTTATAGGTTCTTAACTTCAACACAATTAATCCCCAATCCCCATTTAGGCCCCAGGAAACAGTTACAAGATTGCAGTCAAAAGCCCGTCATCGTGTTCATGTAGGATCCCACTTCAGTAAGAAGCCAATTTAAAAAAAGTAGGTTTTAGTAAGCTAGGTTTCGCCCTGTGACAGCTGGGATACTTCCAGCTGAAGAAAACATGGATCGATAGATGGATTGATGTCTTAGTGATCATTAATGTGAAAATGCTGTAAATGTGTACTTTTGCTCTGAAAACAAAGAAATAACATATTTTTGACTTACAATGTGGAGCTTCAAGAAGTCTCCAAGACCAGAGGAGCTATCCACCCTCACCAGGACAGCATCCTTCAGATGTGTGCTGAAGCCAATGGCTAGTCGGTCTGCCCTCGTGCTAGGACGGTCATTTGGTGGCCACGTGTATGTGATCAGTCCACCGTCTCGTCCAAATATGTATGTTGTTCCCGCTGAAAGAGATAAGACCAGAATTAAAGATGTTAATAGTGCGTTTCTTCTTTCATCCGTCTATCAGGCGTAACTCACTGACTGTCAACACGCAAACATTTTTAACACAGTAAAGCTGGCATCAATGCCGTGTGTACAGAGCACCGTCAGTCTGGAGTGTTTTATTGTGCAGAGCGATGATTCTGCAAAGCAATGAGCAACATATCACTCTTGAACGGCTCTCAGCCCCGTCTGAAGTACACTCGTGTCAATTCATGAGTAGGAGAACGTTCAGCGAAAACGAGGGAGGCAGGTACTGGTTCTGATTTCCTCACAATCCTGCACAGTCACCCAGTTTTACCGCTACTGCCCGTTTCACCTCTAGAGGGAAGAGATACGAGTGAATGCAAGAGAATGTGCGGCCGTGTCCCCAGTTCACAGGTAGCCAGCATGCCAAATGGGCACCTCCCCATCTCTCATGCTTCATTAGCAGCCTCAAAGGCAGATGGAGATAGCAGCATTATTGACTGGCTGGTCCAATTATGCCCTTCTTGTGACCTCCAAACCAGCCATTTCCTGTCGTGCTGCATTACCTTGTTGTCTTTAGCGGCTGCATAAAAGGGTTCAAACATGACCTAGTAGATGGAAGAGTGCTTCTAATTACTTAGCTATTCAGTGAGAAAATGCTGTGCAGCGTTAAGCCGGTGACCTAGTCAAACTGATGCTTCGAAATGAGTCCATCTCAGCTAATTCTGTTGGATTCTGTTCACGTTTACTGTCATCCTCATGTTTTGAGATTAAGACAGTGTTTTAATCCATGCTTTTTTTTTTTCCTTTTTTTCCAGGACGCAAACACAGTAAGGTTGTGAACAAACTTGGTTACGTGTGCACAATTGTGAACAAATAGGGCATGTGATTGGGAAATCAACGGCAGCGAGAAAGCCCGCAAATAAATGCAGCTGTCAGATTAGCATAAAAACTGCTATCTTAGTGAAAAATTAGACGAGGAGCTCTGTTAGTGTGCGAAGCATTTACATGTGGAAGTGTGAAAGAGAAGGAGAAGCCGGGAGAGAGTGCGAGCGAGGCAGAGTATGTTAATATTCATAGGGGCAGGGAGTTAAACAGCCTTAGCCTGAACAATAGATAATAAATCATTCTGACTGTAATTCCGATATTTTCTTGTAAACCAGTTCACGAGGTTATAAAACCATCAATACATTTTGCATTTTCTTTATAGATCCTGTTGTTTACTTTCTCCTAGCTCTGCTTCATAGTGCAGCGAATAAAGCGCATCAGTCTGCTCTCAAGTCCCGTTTTCCAATTTCATCCCCTCGTTTGAGTCAATACACACTGTCAACCATTAGCTAAAAAGAATTGCATCATTAATTAACAATAATGTGATTAACCAACGAGGTTGGGACATCGAGATCTATGGCGGGATTTATTGTTTTCATAAAGCATAACTCGCATTTGTAAAACTTAATGATATAACACTGTAAGCATTTTTTGTTCTCCTAATGGAAAAAGCGTTATGAAGCTTGATGACTTCTACAAAGGGAAAGACATTATGTGTGATGTATTTGCGAGGCGGGCTGCATTTCTTTTTCATGAAGTCTGGCGGCTACCACTGAAAAAGCTCTTCTTGTTTCACTAATGCATATCTGATGTTGGCCCAGTCACAGAGTAATCTTCGATTCCGTGTATCTCGCGCTGGACTGTTGTCACCGTCTCCGTTTCCCCCAAGCCACCTAACACTCGCTGAACGTTCCAGCTTATTATAATTAAGTGCTTTTAAACCATGTCAGTGCTGGAACTCATCGGGCCCTTAAGCATCTAATTCCCCCTCAGTCTATTCATATGATCTGACACCCACTTTCTTCCACTAAGAGCTTATTTACCGGTACTGTTAAAAAAAAAAGAGGGGGGAAAAGAAGTGCTTTTAAGCTAGCAAACACTCAAATCATGGTACCAAAGGTCGACAAAACTAACAGCTGAGTGGTTCCGAAACCAACATGCAGATAATAAGGTTGCCAATATGTGGTGAAGCAGTGTTAAATCCTTACAAGCATGTAAAACTACTGGGAAGTCCTTGGGGGACTGTTGAGGATTAAGATACACGAAGAAACATGGCTAATGCACACCTACACAGTTGTGCAATGGCATGAAATCAGCAGACACATGCCTCTGTAACTCCAGTGCTGGGGAGTAATTATGCACTGGCTCCATATTTGTTATTTGTGTTCTCTCCTGGGACACCGGAGCTGATATGGATCTGTTGTAGTCATTAGATACAGTGGTGTCCTGGATATTCTTCCCGTTTGTTGTCTCTTTAATTTGACAAGAGTTTCAGTTTATTCCCTATTCACCCACTGTTTAATGAAAAACTAAATAAATAAAAAATGAAAGTACAAGGTACAGGTGCAACGGAGGTGAAGCTATGCACAATACAAGATCTGTGAAACTGAATGTAATCAAGATTTTCTTGTTTTACCTATCCCCAGAAGCATTAATGCATGCTTTCTGACATTTGTAGTCCTTTCCCCAGAGGGGTCACGCTGCAGAAACGCAGAGACGGTGTTTCTGGAGGTCTTACTCAAGGCTGCTACGGATCCTCGACCAGACCTCCAGGATGAACTCCTCAACCGCAATCTTCCACTGTTAAAGGATAATGAATTAATCTGTCCTCGTGTTGGACTACATTGAGAGCTGGCTGCTCTCTACTGTGTCAGTTAACATCAAAGAAGATAAACATTGGCAGATCAAACACTCTGCTTTCATTAAAAATGTAGCACCATCCCAGGAGTTCTCCTGCATTTGGCCTAAGAGGTGTGTGGGATAGTAGACTGTAGAATAGCAAACATGGCCTGTGTGTGTGTGTGTGTGTGTGTGTGTGTGTGTGTGTGTGTGTGTGTGTGTTAAGGCCCTCTTGGCTGCGGCTTCGCAATGTCTTCATCTATTTACACTGTAAAGAGCATATAGCAAACTGTCCTATAGGCTCTGTATGTTCAGAAAGTGATGCAGTGTCATAAGAAGAGACAGGTGTGAGCAAACCAAAGCATCCTGGCTGTGTGCCTTAGTGTAGCAGATGTGGGAGGAGTGGATACGCAAAGCAGGCAGTGTGTTTGACTACACTGTTAGGCTAAGGTCAGGCCAGCAGACTGTCTTTCCTCTAACCTCCAACACTGCCATCACAAGGCGCCTCATATTACCGCCTCTGCCGAGAAACGAGGGAGGAATCCAATCATAATTACATAGTTGTGATGGAAATACGAAAAAGGAGAGATGACATTATAAATCTGCTTTCTGTCAGGACCAAACACTAGCGTTTCTCTCTGTTTGCTGCGATGGATTCCCGTAATGACTGGCGTGCAAAAATAGATTACCTCAGATTTGGAATATAGTGTAGCTGTTTGAAATTCTGATTTTTGATATTTTTTTGTGCATCCCTTGCATGGAATCCCAAAGGAAGAAAGTTTTTTTTTGTTTTGTTTTTGTTTAACATCTGTTCCATCATTTATTCATAAAAATAGATATCTATTTTTTGGGTGTGCTCATCCTCCTGGGAGGAGTGCTATTAAAAGAAGCTTAATGATGTGTATTGGTTTACCATTTCAGTTTTCACAGAAATCACTACCACGATTTATAAGGACACTTTTAGCCAATCAGACACTATCGGGATCTGGTAAAGGCCCTATCTCTGATCAATGCTCCTGAAGATTTAGTGCCGTGCAGGAAAACTGTGAGACAACAAGCCCCCTTCTGATCTCCTTTTCTCTCACTCTATTTTACCTTTTAGGACAATTAAATGGTCTAGTAGTTGAGGAGATGAAGTGGTAAATAGACTGTGAGGTTATGAACAGAACCTTTCAAAAGCATAGCTAATTAAATATCTTTTCAGCTGCATGTTCTAACTTGGCAGCAATTACAAAGCTGCGAATTGCAAAGACAGTCGAGTAGGGGCACCATTCACACGGACTCAGTGTATAATTAAATGGCACATCACACTCCATGATCCAAAATAATGATGCCAATACCTCGTATCTATCAGTCAATCGATTCTTGTTTTATCCACGGTATTATTTTATTTATAGCAGCAGACAAAATGTATCAAATATTATTAAAGAGCTCTTGTGATGTGAACAGAAGAAGTGATTTAAATGTCAACGGATTATGTGTCTGAACTACAATTATATTTTTTTTCCTATTTGCCCGACTTGTTTACTTCAGCTGGACAAAGATATACTGGTCACAGCATTAGTATTAAGGACCTTTAACATTTATTCTTTGGCTTCATGTGGGTGCTATTATGAAGGCTCTGTAAGGCAATCTTTTCATTTCTACAGTCACTTCCTGTTATTTAAGTGAATGTGGATCAGCTTTTGTGTAATGAAAGAAGAGTACCATTCTTTTGGAACGTTTTACAGTAACAAAATTCTGTTACAAGTGTATTTATTGATGGAACTGTTGCTTTACACTTATTATTTTTATATATATTATTTATTATTACTGTTAGTAATCTGTAACATTTTTTATTTGTCTGATTTTGGTGACAGCAACAGTGTTTTCTTATGTATATAAATATATATCCTGCTGACATTTTAATTTAATGACATGTAAATTTTCCATGTAATTTTGTTACATAAGTACAAAGCAAAATGTGAAATTTAATGGAATCTGGTTAAATGAAAATTACTTGAGTTTATATCAAGCATCAATTCTTTAATCATGTATTATTTGAATAAATAAACATTTGTTTTTTCATATTTCAGTTACATTTGAATCCAAAATCTTGCTTCATGTTTATGTAATCTTTTTTTTACACCACTGTAAAGGCTTTATGTTATTCTTTTGTCGATTTTAAATTACTGTATCGATCTTTTCTTTGTCTGTTGAGCTCCAGCAGTGACTGCTCCTATTATACCACTATCAGTGTGTATATTTATGTATTTTTGCACCTATTTCCTTCCTACTATTTATTATTTGTTGCATCTGGTGTAAATGCAAAACCTAGCTTATGTATACCAGAAGATGTCTCTGTGGATACTCATATAATGTAAGCACTATGTTCTCCTGCTGGTGCATTGTGGGCCTTTGTGTTGGCAAGGTGGCATTTCTGTCAAGGTTTTTCTTGTCTGTGGCTGTTTGCTGTTCTGGTGACACGCTGTGAACTTAACTGCTCTAGAGGAGAGGAACCACGGCGGTTTCTTGTCCTACACATTTCTGAGTCCGTACCAACAGTGGTGTGTGAGATACTGCAGTCACATTTCTACTTTATTAAGTCATGTGCACAGTGCACGTAAGGATGAGATCCTATTCATACATTTACCGAGTTCTTCTACAGGTATGTAAGGTCATTTTTTAGGATAATCTGACAGCAAAAATGTGCTTTTTTCCCCACTCCAGGCATAGCTGTACAGTGAAAAAAAAAGAAACAGTGGTGGATGCATGTTTCTCCCAGCCACACTATCCCTGGAGCTCCCTGCTAGTTCAATTGGTTCTTCACCTAATGTCATTGAACCATTTCTTTCATTCTGCAATGAAGCTTTTAGCACCAGAACAGCACAATATCCCAATACTATCTCTTCCGACGATAATTAAATTTAGTGCCATAAATTTGCTTTGGGCAATTTTGGACCTTTTGCACAAGGACATGAGTTTTCTCTTGAGAGAGCTTTTTTTCCGTGAATCCCTTTTGTACTGTACATCAGATTTGTCAGAACACACTCTGCTCTGATGAGTGGCCAAACCACATCTACCACTAGTGTAGTATTTTCCCTGTCGACATCTACAAATGCAGAGACAAAAGACAGTTTACTCTAATCTCCTATAGGTTTTTCACACAAATGAAATGAAAATATCATAAAAAACAAAGAATTTTTACTCAAAGGCAAGAATGGCAGATGCCTTCTCATGTCAAGCTTATTTCCCTCATATTAAAGCGATACAGGCAAGATAGATTTTGCTTAACCTTTTGTCTGCAATGCAAACAAAAACATTTTCCACTTTTATCTTCTTATTTTACTACTTGCAGTATACCAAAATTTTACCTCACACAAAAGGTTTGTGTTTTATAGAAGCATTTCATGGTGTGAATGTAGTCATTGCCGTATAACGGATTAGGTGATGTTTTTAGGTGCTACAGACTAACTTAACAGTGTCGTTGTTGATATATTTTTGCTGTATGGGCTTTGTCTTTGCTGAATTAGTCAGAGTATATTCTTAGACTACAAAAACTATATACAGTAATTACAGGAAAAATCTTTTAGTTAGAACATATTTTTTAAATTGCATGACAAAGACTCAAAGAAGAAAGGGAAAAAAAGACACAAGCAGGAAACAGACCCTCCTGTCATGTATCATCTTTGTGCTTGATGTAGCTTTGGCATGTAAGGTGATTAATTGCCTGTCACCTTTGACTGGCAGCTTCTCTGTGTTGGCGAAAATCAAGTGCAGTGAACAAAAGGAAGTCTGAAAAAATGAGAGCAATTGTTTTTCCAATTATTCGGAGTGGGCAGTTACAGCACAGCCTCAGGTTGTCTGTCTTTCGGGGAGAAGTGAAGGAAATTCAGATGGACACTGAGAACTGGAAAAGGAGGTACACTGGATGCAACGAGATGCCTGTGGCCAACCGCAACCCCTATCTCTATTTCGGTATCTGTTCATTGTTCCATTGCGGAATAGCAAGGTCCTTTCAACAATTTAAACCTCGCTCTCAAGCCTTGATCCTGAAAAAAAGCCTTTCTCTATCTTCACTGGTGTTTGAGCAGCCCTTTGGGAGACTAAAAAGACTATGGATTGTTGACTTGTCTTAATCCTCTCTCAGCACAAACAACTGCCTCCCTTATAATAGGATAGACAGTTAGAACAGAATCAGCAGGCATGTGAAATGATTCCATCATAGGCTGAAGCAGGCACAATCCTGCACACGGCACAACTGAAACAACAGCAAAACCAACTTTCAATGCGACCATTTCTAATTTTAACATGATTAGCTAAGATTTGCTCAGCCAGATAAAAACACCACTGGATTATAGCACAGCAAGGACACCTAATCAATTTACTCCAGTTTTGCTAGTGTAGAGCCAAAACATTTATTGCGTTTGCATGAAGTGGTTGTTGAACAATCTGCCAGGCTATAACTGCCGCACTCCTGTAAAGGGAAACTGCATACTGCACACACTCTGCTCTGCTTCTTTCAACGATTCTTCTTTTTTTGTCTTCTTTTTTAAGTGATAAATCCTTCCTTCAGTCTTTATCAGAAGACTGGAGCTAAGCTATTCTCTTTGCAGTCAGCAGAAAGCAGAGAGGACAGAGGTGCTAAATCAACCCAGAGTACAGACTGCCTGCTTATTTTGTGTTGGCTTAATAAGTCTGGGCACATTGGCATATATACAGCACGGTCGATATAAACTTTTACAGTTCATTGCCCAGAGACTAATCTTCACCACTGGCCAATAGTGGATTCACTTATATCTACTGTTTGGGATTGAGATATAATATTGACCTATGCTGATACAGCATACTTTACTGCTTACAGGCATTAGAGTACTGCAGTAACAGCAAATCTGACGTTCTGATGTTTTATTGATGATAATAAATGCACCTTTTTTCACACTTAAAATTGTTTGACAAATTATAAGTGGGTCTAAGGCAAAAAACAAAAAAGATATAATACCAGGATACATAAGAAAGTCCTAACGCAGCCATCTTAGTCTTTAGACTAGACCAGGCACATATTCTAATTAGTCAATTTTGACAGTATTATTTTAACAATATCCAGTGACCTATGAGCCTTAAGCTCCTTCTAATGAAGACAATCCCACAGCAGCTATTCCACATAGGACAGCTGAAAGTGTCCAACCTGCCTTCATAAGCTGCAAAGGATTAAGCCTCCCGCTCCACCACCACCACCCCCTCTCTGCTTTGCTAATTTGATGTAATTAAATTAAGTGGAGACTAAAAGTGGGGCATTGCTGCTTGCCCCCATGATTGGTCATCCTTATTAGAGGGTATGAGATGCAGGCTCCAAAATCATAGGAGCAACAGAACCTAATAAACATGAGGAGAGAATAGCACTTAAGCCAGACCTCAAGGCGAGTACAGTACAAAGCGACCACAGCAAAGAGGAAAGAGGGAGGGGAAACAGAGAGAGAATCATGAAAATAACGATTTGAAAGCAGGGTTGTACGGTGGCCCGAGAGGTCAAACGTACTTAAGAGAACACCAGCTAATATCAAAATGCAAAAGCACACAAACCACAATGGAAGTATATATTGTAAGGTGAAGACCTAACAACAGAGAAAACCCCAACAATCTGCCCCCCTGTGCATACGAAGCATAGCGGGTCAGATTCATAGTGAATCTGCTAATCATCAAAGCCGTCACAGCGTTCTTATTGCAGTATCCTCTCTGTGACCGACTTCGCAAAGCAACTACTCGTCAACCAGTGAAGGAGTTCACATTTTTCTAGAGAGTCACTAACCAAACTTGGTACCATATAGCTATAATGGAACCCGATTATAGCTATATGTTAGATATATGGTACTGGGTCTACAAACACCACACCTGGTAATATTTAGAAGAGAATGTGGGTCATCAAATTATTTTGAGTGCAACTAAAACCAACAGTGACAAATGGACACTCCTTGAATCCTAATTATTAGCTTATTAGTTTCTATTTTACACAGCAAAGACAAACTATTGAGGAATTTCATGGGAAAAATTAAAAACGATTTTTAAAAAATATATAAGGGACTAATAACTCATTTGGCACGTGTGCCACGTGTCGATATTGTATTTAGTCAGACTCTGACATCACTTCAACAGCTCTAAACTGTTTCTACCTTGACATAAACTCTAGAAATCTACAAGAAATCTCCCCTTCCTTCTTACCAGAGCAGCACTTCACCATATTTTATCTTCATATTGCTCTGAAGAGATAAGCCTTCACCTCATCATGACGGGGCCCTAGGGTAGCCATGCAAACCCGCCCTCGCTCTTCATGGCAGAGGACCATCAATTCAGGGTAGAGGTAAAATTCTACCCCTTGGGCTGCTAACATTATGCCATGAATGCTCAGTCGACCAGTGTCACTCACACCCTTCTGCTCCCCTCCTCTGCCAACCTCACTTCCCCTAAGTCCTAAGTGATACATGAGCCCCTGCCTTGTGGAGCAGAATGGCCCATCCAGGCAGAGCTGACAAGACCCAGTGTCTTAATGGAGCAATACACCAAACGGGCCCTTTGTTACCCTGACCAGCTGCATATCTGCCTCCCCCGCCAACAGCCTTGGCTCTGATAGAAGTGTCTCACAGTATCGACAGCTTCTAATTTACTCTCTCATCATCACTTGCCTCATTTGCTCCTCAGACACAATGCTCCCTTTCTCTGCTTTCAGGTCAGCCATTTTGATTGCCAGCAATTTGTTGATTAGATTTTTCTGCATCCAGTGTTTAATTTGTTCGCCAGCCAACAGACATATCAAAGTCAGACTTAAGGAAACTCGAGCATCAGTCGATTTTCAGCTTTTTCATTCCCGGTTAAAAGCCTGTTTGACTGATTTTGTGCCATCAGACATCAGTGCATTATTTAGTTTCAGTGTGTCTGTGTGGTAGCATGCACCAAACATCACAGCTTCCAAATGGTCTCTAGAAGCTGTTGTCTTCTCTATTAGGGAGCCAGCAGATGTGGAGTATGACTGCAGTTCTAATTACTGAAAAAGACAAGTGTGGGGGATAATTACACAGTGGAAGTGAGGCAGAAAACAGAGTCTGGGGCCAAAGCTCTGATCTGAGACTAGAGACAACTCTGGCGGTCCATCACCATATGCAGCCCAAACTGCATCAGCACAAATACTTCTCTTACAAGAAAATTGCTTTAAGAGCAGACAGAGCTACTGTGCACTACTGAGCATATTCCAACTTTAGCGCCGCTCCATGAATGCAAATGAGCAATAATGTAAACCTACATAATTACAAAATGAGCGTGCTGCAATAGGGTTTTTATAGAGATGTTTAATAAACATCTCTGCATCTGCACATAAAACATCAACATTCTCCAAAGCCTTTACTATTTTTCAAGGCACAGTTTAGCTTGGGGCAATGTGTATGTGCAGTACATCTCACACTTTGTAAGTGGATCGTGAACACTACCAGAACATGTTTGATTTGGTACAAACAAGACACAACGTGCATCCATAAATCTGCCAATGAGGTAAAGTGCAATGTTAAATATTTGGGTAAAAAAGCGCTGCTGGTTTTTAAACAGATCACAGATCAAATCATTCCTATTTCAGATGTTAATGTATCTGATTTTTATGTCGTCTCTGCATGACACTGCCTCGGCTTTTTTTTTTACTGTTTACTCTTTTTGTAAGCTGCACCCATGAGACAGCGAGCACGCCTTGGCCTTAATTGCAGGATTAAACATCTGCTTTTCCTGTTACTGAGTAGTCTAACTTTGTAAGTAAGCTCACTAAGTGGAGCGATATTATTTAATTAGATGCATATCTTATGGAAATGATGCCGCACAATAAAATTAATCTGGAAAAGATCAGGAGAAACAGACCGCCAGAAATAAACAACGCATGTGTCGATGGCTGAGAGGGAGTTTGGTCGTGCAGCATACTGTGTTTGAGATGTACATACAGCTCTGCCTCCCCCTTATCAACAGCCAATGTAGAAGCACCTACATAAGAGAGCTGTGCTGTCCTCTATCTCACACCATTGCATGTATCTACCAACAAATAAATATATAAACAGAGAGAAAAAAAATATGCGTGGGTATGCATTGTATTTCTACACTGCGGTGCAAAATATATGCTAATATTAGCTTGCACTTAGGTGTTAGGCAGGCGTGTTTTTATCAGCCCTTGCCAGCAGGCCCGAGGCTCTAAGAGATGGAAGGAGCAATGAGGAAGGTGAAATCCCACACAATCCTATTAGAGTGGATTAAGGGGCAGCTTTCTTTCTGTTGCCACTCTGCTGCAGGTGAGCAATTGTAAATTGTAAAAAGAAGAATAGTTATGACATGGCTGGTTCTTACGGCGGTCTCCTATTGTGACACAGGGCAGCCATTCATTTGGTTTTCTTATTTGAGGCTATCTTTAAGTCAACATACGTGACATTAAAGTTGTTAGGTAATGATGTGGTAAGCTAAGGATAATTTGAACGTTGTCAATCAATCCACCCACACAGAAAGGAAGCAAAGGGCGATTTTCTACCAAAGGAACTGTGTAAAAGTTAAGTTATACTTCGAAGTAAAAAAAAAAAAAAAAAATCAATGTAATGATCAGTGGCAATTTTGACTTCTGAATGCTGACTTCCAGAAAAACCCATCCTCTGCAACATCTCATGTGGTTGTGGATGCACAGGTTGGAAGATTTCAACATCCACGACCAATTAGTCCATTAATAAGGGAGTTATTGGTGTACAGTTGAAACTACTTTACATCAATGGCATTTAATGATCTAATCAATGATATGATACACTTTATAAATGAAGGTTTTCCCATGTGTACATTTGCATATCGCTTTAACTACCCACATTCGCACTTGGTTGTGACAGTGATTCGAAGTGATCTAAGAGATGAAAGACGATTTTGTAGAGGGTTGCTCTTTGTGTGAGAAGTGTATGCAGCGTGCATATCTGAGTGCATGTGTGTGTATATGCGGGCTTGACTGGCATAGAGATAGCTGCTGCCTCATTATGATGACAGAGAATGAGGTTTCTCTGGGGTGACTGAACTCAATTCAGATTAGATAATAAAAAAAGTGGGCTTTTGCATTCTTGATCTTGGCTTTATTTATTCCCATTTCTTATTTTTTTCCCTTTCTTGTGTCTCCCCCTCTAGGAAATGGATAGGCATTTAAAGAGTCAATCAGAACAGAATGAAGGGAACCATATAAGCTGCTTCATTTGCATCTTTAACACCTTGACCTGCTCTACAGCTGCATCACTCCTCCACACTCGCTGTCTTCCGTTAGCAGTTAATGCTACCCAGTAGTCTGCAATAGCTCAGAAATGGTAATATGGAAACAATGCTATTTCAAGCATCCTAAAAGAATGATGTAACTTACCATCTTTTACACTTTTATCCCTATAATACATCTGAAAATTGTGCTAATCATTTTAAATAATTAATGTTCTTCTCATGTCCACACGAAAATGCTTCAAATAATATAATCAATCCCTGTGTTTTCATAGGCCTGTTTCAGCCCATTATTGTTGCACTATACTTTGTGCTACTGGATAAATATATCGGCTATTTGTAATCCGATGATTTCATCACCCATTGTATTTTTGATGGTGGCTTTAATTTATTTTTTTTGCTAGATTGTGTTTATTTAATAGTCTTTCACCTTGAGAATTCAGCTCAGTAAACAATAAACTTATAAAGCACATTTTTAATAGCCCCACAAGGGGGTGCTTCCTTCATTTTTGTTGAGCAGAGAGTTTTACATACTCACACTAACTCATTATATATTAGTAGCAAATGTAGCGCCGCAGAGACCTGCCATTATTTGGCAGTCTCAATTCCCGCCAAATTACAGAGCTAACAAGCTATCCTGGTATGCTAGGTAAGCTAGTTGTGTATTGCTAGTGCTTGACATGTTATAGGTTGTGCACACTGACAATTTAATAGCCGCCATTTTAGAGGATTAAAGGCTTCTTTCACGTGTTTCCTTAATTTTTTAGGCCCACTGCACACACCTGTGACAGTTAACTATGCTAGTAGCTAGATTGGTATTAGTAGCTTGCTAACATTTTGACACATCTATAACCAATCAATGGTGACATTTTACTGTCAAAATGCGTATGTGCAGACTAGATTATATGACAATTATATGTTTTATCCATTTTATCCATTTCTGTGCCCAACATTTAGTTTTCTATATCATGTTTGTTTTATTTTCCATAGATAAACACCAGCAGTGAACAGTGACACGCCAACTACTCATCTGGTCCTTTTCATTTTCCAAAATTACCTTTAGAAATAGAAAGCCAGAGGTGAAAACAGACAGGATGAACAAGAAATAGGGAGATGTGAAGAAAAAGATGCTGTTGATGATGAATCACAATGTGCCTTCTGGGTAAAGAGCTCACTGACTCAAACTCATCCAGGACCTAAGCATGTGAGGGGAGCAGACATACCCTTGAGTTAACTGAGGGGGTCTCTTTTTCTCTCTCTCCTTCTCCATCTTCCAAGTCTCTAATCCGAAACCGGACACATTACTCAGCCGACCTCTCGCTGCCTACCGCACGCACAGTCAGGTCTCATTTCCGTTCATGCCAACCATAGCCTGGTCACCACCGAAACCACACAGACCACTGCAGGCACAAAAGGCTGCCCACTCTGTCTGCTCGGATGGACTCTGCAGACCAATGAGGGAGCTGGGGGTGGGTTAGGAAGAGTGGTTAAACAGATATAAAGAGCAAAGCGTTGGAAGAAAGGACACAAAGGAATAATCGAGAAAGAGAGCAAACGAGTAACACAAGATGCAAGTAGGTTCAAGACTTAAAGCACATATAAATAAAAAGAGAGTGTTTTTGTTCTCATACATCAGAAGAGGAGGAGAATGAAAAGACTGCAATCTTCGCTCTCTCATTCGCAGGTCAATAACTGCCTATGCTCCCACTAGAGCAGAGGAACATGTACTCAGATCCCTATCAGGGCAGCTATCATCTCTTCTGCCTCAGAGAAGCAAAGATACTGTCATCCTTGCACTATCGCAGAATGACATCAGCTCAGAGACATGGGAGTAATTATATTATACAAGCTCACAACACACCGGCAGCGAGACAACACCAGACACCATCAACTTTCTCCCTCCTCGCTCTCGTTTTCTTTCTTCACTTTCTTCGTGTCTGGTGTTCTTTACGATAGCTCTTCTTTTATTTCTTCTCTCTCTCTTTCTCTCTTTTTTTTCCATTCATTTGCTCTGTGCAGCAGTGCCAGCGCAGAAGAGCAGTGTTTCTAATCCCTTCAACCCTTAGCTCTGAAGCTGGAGAGCATTCAAATTGATTATAATCACTTAAATTGCTTCACCCACTTTGATAAAACCATCAAGCTTTGAAATGCTAAAACTCCTGGTACTGTTGATTGAACGAGTGTTAGGTGAGGTCTCAGACGTCTAAGTACAACGCATACTCATCAAGAAAATGAAGGTTGACTCCACCCTGACTAAATGTATGGGCTTTGACTCTGACAGGATGGCAAATATATAAACAGCATAGGCAAAGTAAGCAAATGAGGATATGGCAGACACGGCACAAATTGGAACTGTCATTCATCAATAAAAGTTAGATGCAAAAATGGCCAAGAAGTCAGTTTTCCTATTGACCACTGATTCCTAGTTTTATCACAATAAACTATTTTCCCACTGGTCAGATCCGCTACTCACTCTCAACAACTGGTCCAAAAGAAAACACGATAACCTAGTTATCCAACGTATCGAGTACAGTACCCATCTCTGGGAAAGAAGACTATCACCTCTGGGAGTGTATCCGTGATGAATGGTATGTCTGCTACTCAGAGTTGATACTGTCTGAACCTCATTACGGCTAGCCCTAAACAAACAATGCATCACACTCCAACTCAATTTCATACATCCTGACCATGGTAATTTTCTTCTTCTTTCCACATAAATCAATGACACTCAAGTTCAATACAAAAGGAACAAAAGATGTTTGCTCTTACAGTAGTACTCGGATACATATCTATATCTATCTATCTATCTATCTATCTATCTATCTATCTATCTATCTATCTATCTATCTATCTATCTATCTATCTATCTATATATATATATATATATATATA
>NW_024582373.1:2788201-2799791 GCF_018398535.1 Haplochromis burtoni
TATCTATCTATCTATCTATCTATCTATCTATCTATCTATCTATCTATCTATCTATCTATCTATATATATATATATATATATATATATATATATATGAGAGAGAGAGAGAGAGAGAGTGAGAGAGAGAGAGAGAGAGAAAGAGAGGGAGACTGCAATGTGACTTTTCCTATGAAATTGCAGGAATTGTGAGCTCATATTGTCAGAAAATTTGGGACACATGAATGGCTAGCCCACCATAGGGGCGGCTCGAGTTACTAAATATAGCTTCGTATTAAGTGGAAAAAGTGAATGTTCGTGCCACAGAAACAGAGATAGTTTGCATACTGAACTAACTGTCAGCACTCTGTTAGCTTTGCTTGGCCTAATCACTTGAGACAATGTTAAATGCACTGTGACAATAAGAGCGAAAGGCAGGTACAGTTACATAAGTATTCTAAATAGGATTAGATTTTAACATTAACAAAGATATGAGAGACAGAGCGAGACAGATGGGTGAGGGTAATACATCAGAAGAATCCCTTTTAATAGATTTTTGTTAATAGATGGAAACTACAAATACAGTATGAAGCAAAAAGAGTTAAAAACACCCTTTGTCTCGGTTTTACTGAAAAAAGTGAGATGCACTTGCTTAATTGACACTCTGTCTAAAGAACAAGCCCCATGAAAATTAAACCAATTCCGTCACAGCATTAGACGACAGTGCTGGGGCTTTACAACAGCAGGGTTTGTCCTGGAGCAAGGTACTATGTTGAACAGCACGCCTCCCAGTTTGCATTAATGCACCCTCTGTGCTGATCAACCAAAATCAGCAATCATGTTAGTGAGAAGACTTTTTTTTTTTTATCGGCCTCCCTCAGACTCTCATCGGTAATCACAACGTGAGGAAGCATTTGCACTAACTGTTATATTAAGTCATGGAATCTGTCTGGAGGCAACACCCCCCCCCCCCAAAAAAAAGTCCTTAGGGAGAGCAGGAGGCAAGCTGAGTGTTGTCCGGCACAGACAGGTCATGGCAGAGTGGCCTAATTGCCTCTCTTGTTGTCTCAGTAGGCCAGCAAACCTCCCAGCTCCCTCATCATCACTGAGGAGCACTGACTCCCTTGTTCAGGCAGGTCTATCTGTGCCCAGTGAGCCAGGATCCAGCCTTGCTTCTACATTGCGCCAATAAATACGTCCTCATTACACCAATTCAGCTATGTAACAGAGTTGTAACTCATGATTCAAAAGCTCGTAATGCTAAACTTGAATATCAGAGAAAGCACAATGTTCCTGTAGACATTTGTTGTGCATTGTTAAACAAGGTCTGTGATATCCAGGGTACTTCAGCATTACGTCAGTGTTACACCAGTAGTGATTACGTCACTCAAAAATGCCAGGGCAGTATGATAACTAAAAAAAAAAAAAAAAAGCAGTACTTTTTATTCCAAGTATCATTTGCCTCGATCTTTAACACATCTCAGGACCTTGAGTGAAAGTGACAGAGCAAATTGAAAACAAGTACAGCCAAACAGGGAAAAAGAAAACAAAAAGCTGCAGCATTCTTAAAATCCTCATCACAAATACTGTGCCGACACAAGCACACTGCAGTCTAGCATGAATAGTTGGCATGAGGTTATATAATTCCTCATATTCTCCCTGCTTTCTTTCCCCTTTTCAGATGCTTGGATCATGATCATTCTCGCCCCAATGGGCAAAGGGGCCTCATCGATACTCCACGCAGGGCAGGGGCCAGGAACAGCTCGACGTCCCACAGAGCTGAAGGCAACTCATCTTTGTCTATTCCGAACACCCAGGGGCAACATGGAGCGCCATAGCGTTATAATCCTGGCTAATCTGGACACAGTGGAGCATCTGGAGATAGGGATATGGCTAATCTCAGACATGGAGGGCACTTTGCTGAGACAGAAAAGGGGATGGGTCTAAGCTAGACTCGCCCTGTCGTACAGAGCTGAATACACATCTTGTGGGAGTTTTAGGTATTACAAAAAAGAAAAAAGACAATACCACATAAGTAATACTTGAAATTGCATTGGCCGTAAAATGTAACAAGAAGTAAGCACAGACTTTTAAAAGTAAACACCAATGATGGACTGCTTGAGAAATCACATTACCTAGGGATTGCATTAATGGTAGGATAAGAAAATACTTACTGTGCCCTGCTCTTAGGGATGCAGGAGATCTGTGGATAGCAATAGGCACAATATGGTGGCGCTTGTTTCCATTGGAGAGGTGAATGTGGTGGAGACTCTCCACAGCACCTGGTTCTGACCCTGCCACAAAGCCCAGGGCAATGATCCACAAGGCCAGATGGGTGACTGAAGCTGAATTCCAGTTTCGGGGCTGTGCAACAGGCCTCAGGGGAGCAAACTGTGTCCTCCAGCCTCTGAACATCTTCCCTGAGTGGCCAGATGAGGCTTCAGATCAAGGTGGAACTTCAGCGAGCCTCACAGCCCCATACTTCTCACCTTGCCAAATCTCACTATGGCCAGAGACACTGACACAGATCCACAGGGAAATAAACAATCATTTAAAAAAGCCAAATAAAAAGGACCGAAAAAGCAAAAGGGACACCTCACAAATTGTCGGCCGTGAGGGAAAAATGCTTCTTGCTGTTCTCCAGTGAGTTAAGAAATCCTCAGCAGCACCCAGGTAGGTAAAGAAGTATTAAAAATCATCATAGAAAAACAATCAAAAACATTCACAAGAAATTAGGGCAACCTCAAACAGCAATGGAGAAATCCCAGCTTGCTCCAATTCCCCTAGTTCCCTTGTTTTCTCTGTTTCTCCCCTTAACCCTCTATTAAGCACTCACAAAATTAGAAGCATCTTCACATTTAAAAAAAAACCAAAACTGTTAATATTCCAAAAAATGCAAATGCCAGGGAAAGAAGAGAGCCTACTTAAGAAGAGACTGACAGCCTCTGTGCAAAGTGATTTTCTTCAGAAAATCAAAACAGACATTCCGAGTTTCCCTCTTTTTCCTCCTCCAGTGGTCTCAAAGGTTGTCCAGAGGAATGGGACCATAGTTAAATCCGAGTCTCATTTGCATGTGTTGGACAGCTGCAGCAGCGTGCAGTAGACTGCGTGATTGTACCTGTAAGTTGTGCCAAGTAGCGCACCCGTTCCCCATCTAGAGATATCTGTTCTCAGTGAGACCAAGCGATAGCAACGCCGGTACCTGAACGAGCAGCCCTGGGCAGGAACACACACTCACACACAGCCAGCATCGGCACCGCCGTTCCAGAAGATGTGCGCAAGAGGAAGAAGGGAGAGAGGAGGAGGAGAGGGAGGAGAAGGACGGAGGGAGGGGGGAGCCTCAACAGCCAGCCAGGAAGCAAGAGGGAGAGTGGCTATGCAAATGGGCAGCATTCACATAGCGAATCACTGGAGTCTGAGTGCATTGCAGAGGGAGAGCCTATTTAGGCAGAATAGCAGGATTTGGAGCTATGTCCTCCAGCCCTTATTCCTTTCACAGTCTACTCTCTCTTTTCAGTCTTTCTCAATCCACTCTCCCGTGTGAACACTCTTCAGCGGTTTAAAAAAAGAAAAAAAAAACGAGAACGTGGGACAGGCTAGACTCGTTTCGTTTTCTACTTTTATCATCTCATCCTTCAGCATTCCTCCCACTCCTCCTGCTCCCCTTTTTATGTGTGTCTCTTCCCTGTTCACTTTCATTGTCTGTGAATTTAGGGAAGTTTTGTGACAATAGTCGTCTGGATTTAAAAAAAAAAAAATGGAAAGAAGCAGTCCAGCCTAATCCTCGCCTCTCCATTGCTCAAGAAAACCTACTGCAGAAGAGTGATGATGCTGCAGCTCATATACTTTAAGGAACTCTCTCAAACACACACACGAACATATGAGCACCCATAAGTACGAACACTCAGACACACAGCGACACACAGACACACACGTATGTAAACAAAGCACGCACAATGCCAGAGCCCGCGGTCGAGAACTGTCCACAGAGAGGGTGCTGAATCCGGGCAAGTCTGCCTTGCCTGCTAATAAAAGACCATTTCTCACAAGAGCGGGAAGGCTGATCGCAGTGCAGCAGGGTTACAGGAATGTAGAGAACATGTGGACATAAAAGCCCTGCTGATAAACACAATCCGGTTCAGCTGGGAAGTGTGCTCAGTGTTCAGAGTTCAGGATTGGAGAGCACAAGGCTCAGCTGCAGTGTGCCTGCTTCTGTTTGCACACTGGCTATTCAACATCCTTCTCTTCGAAACGCAGTGTCCTAAGCTGAGGGGGGAAAAAAAAAATCTGCAAGCACTGCTGAGCTGATCTTTACGGTTTACAGGGAATACACAGGCATTTCATGCCCAAAGAAAGCCAACTTAGCCAGCGTGACACAGAGGATAATATGCCCTTTCCAATTTCTCTGAATATTTCGTATAATCAGTTTTTAGTAGAAATACATGCAGAGAGTTGAATACTCACTTTTAAAGCATGGCTGCTATCATCTGAATTTAAATGTAGGAAGAACAATAAGAGCAGGCACATAGTGTTACAACATTAAACTCTAAGAAAACTATGATCTGCCATCTGGAAGGAGGACAGATGAGGATCCCTCATTTCTCTCTCTTCTAATTAACGCTGTGTTCCTATATAGTAGTAAAAAGTAACTGAAATACAAAGCAGATGCTGCACATATTAGGCAACTGTGTTGCTCTCACCTTGTAGAATCTCAATAACGTGGTGCAGCCACCTGGTGCTAAAAAGTAGGCAGCATGGAACCTCTCCTCTGTTCTCATTTGCAATGGTGAAAAGGAATGTTCCTGCTGAATGTGTTTACACTTTTATAATTATCAGCAGTGCAATCTGCATAATTACGCCTAATAAGGCAATCTATCAGGGCTGCTTGCCAAGGACAACAACCTGACTTAGTGTGTCCTTAATTGCAAACTTTTGCAAAGAAACGGAAGGGGAAGCTTCATTTGAGAAGCTAAATATCAGGGTAAATACAGGTGTTATTTAATGGAAATGCAGTGTTAATATCGCAGCGCCCAAAATTATTGGCATCAGCAGTGAGCAGTGATACTTTTAGCACGTTTATCATTACTTACTTGTTCATTTGTGCCCCCAAGTGGCGAAATTCTAAAGTGCACCAAAGCTGTGTGGGTTTTTCCGAGCCAGCAGCTTATGTTTGATGAATCGAGCAGAACAGCAGAGTCTCATCAATCAGCAAGATTCAATAAATTCAATAATAGAAATATTGCTGAAAGCCTCACCAAATGCATCATATTGCTCCAGATCCAAACTTTAAGAGATATAAATTTGAAATTCTGATTCTTTGCTTCAAGATCGTCCTCTATTAGGGCATAAGTTAATTGTTCTGCAGGTTGCCCTTTGATCTGTTGATGTGTGGGATCATTAAAGTATGAGGCGCAAGGAGGCCGTGCATCCAGCTTGAGGTGAAACATTTAGCACTAAATTCCTTCTGCCTGCACAAAAGCAAACACCTGAGCCCATGAGGTAAACTAATTTACAGATCTCAGCTGCTTTAACCAGATGATTGTACTGTAGTGTGTTCGCCACAAAATGAGAAAATCCTGTTCCACAAGAAAGCTTCCACCATTAAAGAGAGCTTTTCTTTATTATTTACTATTGTGTTCTGACTCCAGCTCCTGTTAGCGAGATGTCTCCTTAACAGAGACCCCAAAACAGCTTGCCTTTGTTTCTATTTAAGACCCAGAGGATTGTGTCTCAGATGCATGCGATGCTCTGAGCATATTTCCCCTTTTGAATCAACATCACTCCGATTTACTTTTGTTTGTTTGTCTATTTTCTTTGCTTTTTAAAGCCACAGAAAATTATTTTGGAAGAAAAAAAGATGGGAAATAAAGGAGAAATCATGTGAAAGATTGGGGCTGATTTTTCAGTGACAGGAGGAGAAATTTGGCTTGGGTGTAATAATCCCTCGGAGAGTAAAACGCTAGAAGAGAACAAGCACAGAGCACAGAATAGCCCATGTTACTCACTTACGGCTGCAACCAGTGTGGACTGAGCTGATGAGATGACTTTTTGGAGGACTGGAGGAAAACCGCAGGGACAGCAGCAGATGGGTGGTCTAAGAGTACCTGACCCGACTGGAGCAGGGCCTCTAAATCAGTTAAAGAGCCATCAGGCAACACTTTATCACACACGGAGAGACCCTTTAGAGAGAGGGTCAGACACTTACAGCCACTTTGACAACAATGTTTCTCCTTCTCAAGTGCTACTATTATGTTTACTGTTGCTATTAGAGGGGAAGGGGAATAAAAATCTAACGGTGTATTATTTTAATCAGCACATTCATCGAATTCCCAAAGGTGCAGCATCCCAACACCTTGCACATTGTTTTCTAGGCACACACTGCTTGATTGAGCATGCAGGCCAAGTCATGCATGAAGCAGGTATACCTGTTGTGTGCTGGAGTGACACATCTGTGTCAGGCTCAGCAACATATGTGTCCCAACAAATGAGAGTGTTTGGAGACCCATTTCTCCAGGGTATACCAGGTGCACTGGTGAGGAGATTACAGTGCACCGTGTATTAAAAGAATGACAAGTGAGAAATGCTAATTGTACAAAACTGATCCTCCCACCAGGATGTAAAGCAACGGTGACCATGAGAGCAACCGCCTGCGAGCAGCCGCAACTCAAATTTCTAGAGCGATCCGCAAAAAGAGAACAATTACTGTAGCAAAAAAGTAACACCCTTTGTTTTGTCACCAACACAAAGGTATACAACGCTAATAGTCTCTTCAAACGCTGACATGCAAAATGAAACCTGAACTCTTTACAACTGAGAGTTTTCCGCGAATATCAAACGTGTCATTACTCATCCGAACACCACAGAGAGAGAGAGAGAGACAGAGGAGCAGACAATGCTCTGATGCTAATGCGTGCAAGTGTACAGAAATAGAAACACGGCGTCTTAGTCTTAGTCATCACGAGATGTGACATGATAAGAGCAGACAGACACAGGGAGTCAACACTCAATACAAACATACGAGCTGTACAGTATCTCGACACAGCCGGGGTGCCAATACGTTAGTGGAATATGTTACACTGTTCCTGTCTATCAGATCGCTCAACTGTATATAACAGAGTGAGGAGTGTAAACACATCATACAAGCATTAACTGGTCATTTCCCATTCATTTGCTTCTTAGCATCTCTCTCAGATGCTGGTGCTGGAAAGCCCTATAGAATTACATCTAAATCAATCCCAAAAGTCCTCTTTTATTGAGGATCGACGGTATTTCTCATTGGCTAACACAAAAGTGGTCGTGATATGGTATGAGCAGCATACCTATGCATGTAAGCCTAGGAAAAAAAATCTGTAAATACAACTGTTTATGTAAAATGCAGCAAACATCACCAACCACACGAGAGATTTGTGCTGCACACGCTGTTCATTATGCAAGCTGTGAAGGCAACATAAATAACAGCACTCAAGCTGATAAAACAGCCCGCTAATAGGAAATAATGCACATTTAGTGTCGCAAAATCAAATCTGCAAATGGCACTGCATGGTGGTGTAATGGAACGGCTTCATTCTCACTTAGAGCAAAAACAAAGAAACCAAACTCCACATTAATTCTCATTCCTCCTCACGCTAATTTTCTTTCAATTCACTTAAACATAATAATTAATTTAACGGAGCTGCTAAATGAAGTTTAAAAAAAAGTTTAAAAGCTTTTTTGGAGGGATAGCGTTGACACTGACAGCTTTTGGCTTCATTTTTAAATACTGCACCTTGTTTTTTTTACAGTGTTTGGTGGTGTGTGTAAGAAGTGGCACTATATTGAGTTGAATAAGGAAATATCTAGCTGTAAAATCTTCAACATTATGCAGAAATTGCTCTGCACCACACTTTGTCACCATTAATGCGCCGTGGCAATTACAGTCAAATAATGCTACTGTTTATTCCTTTCGCGGTAAGAATGCGCCCCTACAAATACTGAACAGATTCAAACGTGTGCACGTTAATGCACATCCCATTACCAAGACTAGAGCACCCCAAACTACACAGACAACAGACTGAATTTTGTTTTTCATCGCACACCGACTTGTTTGTATAGCCAATAGTGTGCTTTTGCTCCTTTTACTCACTGGATTCTGCCTGATGTGACCAAATGGTAACCCCCCCCCAGACACACACACACTACCACCGACACACACACAGCCCTCCTAATGCATAAACGCTGGCACAACACTGTTATTCATTTCCATAAAACCATTTAAATACACATTAAGATCAAGCATGCAGGAAATAACATTCAGAATTCCTTGTGCGTAAGTATAAATAGAGGCTGTGTGTGGGTATGTACGTACACATTTATGTCTGTTTCAGTGAGTGTGTCTGCATGTGGGATGATGATGCGTCTGAGAATGCAAAAACCAAATTCTAACTGTCAGTAAGAGAGAAAAGGGGTCACAGGTCGACAGCTTTTCTGGACGCGTTTTCTCTATCTCCTCTGACAGCTCCCAAGATACAGTGGGGCCACTGAAGGTGCCCTGTCTGTCTGTCTCTCCTTAAATTCATCAGAAGTAGATCAGTTCCCTTCTCAGAGTGCTTCGTCGTGCAGGTCAAGGACAGGCAGCGACTCCTTTCAGAAGTCCATAGCTACTTTGTTAATGGACATTTGCGCTAAGCTGAAACTAACTGGGGCAACAAAGGAATAATGATCACACTTAAAAAAAAGGCTTTTCCTGAATATGAAAGTATTTATAAATAGAAACCTAATTCTGAAAATGTTGGGTACTGTGTAAAATGTAAATAAAAACAGTATGTAGTGACGTAGTGCTAATCTTATAAAACAATCTCAATGCAAAAATTGTGAAGACACTAAATGGGCTATGGAATGCTTCCAGAAGTCATCATTAGTGAACACAGTTCATCTTCCCTTTACAAACGCAGGTTAAAGTTCAGTCATGCGAAGAAGAAGCCACATGTGAACATGCTGCTCAGACATCATCTTCTTAGAGCACAAGATCATTTTAAACGGACTGGGGCAAAGAAGAAAGCTGTGGTCAGAAAAATCAAAATGAACCCCGCATCATCTAAACTAAAGAGGAGAGGGGGCATCTTGCTTCTTATCACTGCTCAGTTCAAAAGTCTGTATTTCTACGGTCTATGGTGATGCATTATTAGTACCTGCGGAATTGGCACCTTGCACATCCAAAAGACACCATCAGTGCTGAAAGGTTTATACAGATTTTAGAGCAATATTATGCTCTTATCCAGATAAGATGGTTTTCTGGGAAGACCTTTCGCATTTCAGCAAGATAATATTAAACTGCATCCATTAGAGCAGCATGGCTTTGTAATAGAATAGTCCTGATCCTGACCTTTCACCAACTAAAACATTTGGAGTATCATGAAATGAACAATAAGACAAAAAAGACCAGGGACTGTTGAGTAGCTAGAATCCTATAAGAGAAGTGAATGGGACAACACTGCTATTCCAGAACTCCAGTTGCTGGTCTCCTCAGTTCCCAGTGGTTTGCAGACTGTTATTACAATAAGATGTGACACAGCAGGAAACATGGCCCAGTTCCAACTTTTTTTGCTGCCATCAAATGTTTAATATATTTCTTTAAAATTATTAATTTTAAACATTTTCTATGATTTCTATGTTCTATTGTGGATAAAATACGGATTTATGAGATTTGCAAATTACTGCCTTTAATTTTGGATTTTTTTTTTAGATTTTACACAGTTTTTCATTTTTCTCAAAAGCTACTTGCCTGCCTTTGAATGAAACTCCTTCCTTTTAGAGTAAAACTACAAATAAAGGAAACAATCTGCCCCTGTTTTACAGGTGAACTACCGTGCATTCATTTCATTCTGTTTTTTACAGTATTATCAAAAATACCAAGGCAGTCTGCAGCCACTGCCAATGGTCAAACGAGAATTCATCTAGATACAGTTGTATGATGAAAGCATTTCCTCCATACACAAAGTTTAATCAATGATAAATATTACTACATGTTTTTTCAGTATTCTATTTTTTCAAAGGCACTTGAAAACCTATTCATCTTCAACAACTTGACATGTAAGGTCGTACAGTTTGAGTATCTATTACCATGTTCTTCCATTCTTTCAGGATTTGAAGTCTTTCAAATAACATGAAATCATTCAACAACAAGTGAATAAGCTGGGAAATGAGGGGTTTGTCCTGTCTCATGGGACTCTCACCTTATGGCACACAATTCAAAGACTGTACTTCACTCCAGAAAGAAATTTCATACTTAAAGCTTTTTCTGTTCATGGCACAGTGTGCAAAATGTACTGGGCTGTTCTTACTGGCTATCAAGTGTTGAAAAATAGCAAGAAAATGCACAATTTTTATGAAATATTACATTAGAAACTCAGTGCCTTTACTTTGCAACAGTTGCTTAGTGTCACATTAGTCCCCAGAAGGTTCCCAGCTCAGTCTATTTGGTAAAAAAGTGAACTTTTGATGGTGGTATCAACCAAAGTAATTGGCCAAATTAAATCCATTGCGCAGAGAATGATAGATTTCGATACCAACATCAAAATGCTATCAAAATAAACACAAAATAAACACTAGTGTATTTTAAAATGCAATTAAGTGCTCCCTGTAAGTCAAAGTGCACAATAAGTGTTATGGTCCATGGGTCACTGACTCAAGGTTTTGAGTTTTGCGATGTTTTCAGTTTTCTTTGAGCTCATGATTTGCTCATATAGCTCTTTATCTAGTCCTCTCAGTATTATATTGTTTTCAGGCGCTTCTTAGTTTCCCTTTGCTTCCACTCTGTGTTCCTCATTAGGTTGTTTAATATTTAGTTATGGTTTTAATTGATTACTTTTTATCTTCGAAGTCAGTCATGTCTCCATGTTTGTTTATCTCCTGTCCCCGTGTGAAGTTCACATGTCTTGGTCCTAAGCTCAGTGTTGTTACTTCAGCGTTGTTTATTCTGATATTCGCTTGTCTTGTGCATGTTGTGTTCAGTTTTACTTCCCCTGTCTCACTAGTTTGATTCTGTTCAGCTGTGTTCCCAGGTGTCTCCACCCTGCCCTAATCTCCTCATGTGTATTTAGACCCTCCATTTAATTTGCATCTGGTCTTTGTTGGGTTCTCACTTATGGTTGTGTTTTTGCTTGCACTTGGTGGGCCTTTATTATTATTATTATTATTATTTTTTTTTTTTTGAAAATTTGCATTGCACTTTGTTTAAGTTCTGTATTAAAGTCTTTAGGTTTAAATTTAGGTTCTGAGTCCTGTGTTTTGGTCCAAATTCTGCCTGCTACGCAGTCAGCCTTGACAGTATGTGATGCCTCAAAGGCATTTATTTCATTTATCTTTAATGTTTGCTTAAAGTAATTCTTTCGTATGTATTTAAGTTAAAAAGAACAGTAAAAAGACTTCAAAATGTTAAGAAGCTTTAAATTTGAAGGTTAGCTTGCTGGTGACCTCACTTCCTGGTGGGTGACCTGTATTACTTCATTTCCTGTTTAATTCCTCTTCCTGGTTGCTCTAAGAGGGAGAGAGACATGCGGTCTTGCTCTGAGGCTTATCCACAGCCATCCACTTGGGAACATTGTTCAGGCAACGTCGTAAGTGTATATATTTCATG
>NW_024582373.1:2826346-3023609 GCF_018398535.1 Haplochromis burtoni
AGCACATTGATGCCAACTCAATGCATTACTTTCATAGGGCTCAGCCTAGACTCCCTTCGGGTGAGGGCTTTTCTGTCCCCGGAGAGAACAGCAGCCATACAGTCATCCCTTGCACTGTTTCATAGAGGCAACACAGTGACCCCAAACAGTGCCAGAGGCTGCTCGGTCTGATGGCTTCTTCTCTAGTGGCGATGACACTGGGACGCCTGCACATGAGAGGCTTTCAGCGCTGGGTGGGCTTGGGGGGACTGGACCCTCACTGAGACGGCCACCGTCGCGTGAGAGTCTCTGCAGACTGTTCACTCGCTCTCCGCGAGTGGAAGAGGCCAGGTTTCTTGTCTCAGGGCGTTGCCATGGGGGCAGTTTCAGCCAGGAAGGTGATTTCCACAGATGCCTCTCTTTCGGGCTGGGGCACCACCCATGAGGAAACAGTGAATGGGGAATGGGGCCCTCACATGCGCTCCACCCACATAAACTGTCTGGAACCGCTGGCGGTTCACCTGTCGCTAAAACACTTTCTCCCTTGGCTGAGAGGTCATCATGTTTTAGTGAGGTCGGACAATTTCACCGTTGTGGCCTACATCAACAGACAGGGGGGTCTGGGGTCCAAGTTACACACACTGGCACACAGACTGATAGTCTGGAGCAGTGTCCACCTGCTGTCACTGAGAGCAACTCACGTGCCGGGGATCTTGAACTTTGGAGCAGACCTTCTCTCCAGGGGCAACCTGCTGTATGGGGACTGGAAGCTTCACCCAGAGGTGGTGAAGCAGATCTAGCTGCGATTCGGTCAGGCGACCGTGGACGTTTATGCATCCAGGGAGAATGCTCAGTGTCCCCTGTTTTACTTGCTGCACCATCAGAGAGCTCCACTCGGGGTGGATGCTCTAGCTCACGAGTGGCCGAGAACCCTCCTCTATGCTTTTCCCCCAGTGGCCCTCATTTCTCCAACTCTGGCCAGAGTGAGGGAGAGAAGTCACTATATGATCCTGATAGCCCCGCACTGGCCAGGGAAACACTGGCTGGCGGAGATTTTTCAGCAGCTGTGCGGCCCACCTTGGCCGTTACCACTACGCAGAGACCTCCTGTCTCAGGCACAGGGGGAAATATTCCACCCCCACCCAGAGAGGCTAGCTCTATGGGCTTGGCCCGTGAGTGGTTTAACCTGAACACGGTGGGGCTCCCTCATAGTGTTATCGACACTATTCAGTGTTCTAGAGCATCGTCTACTCGGACGCTATATGAGCACAAGTGGCGTGTGTTTGAAAGCTGGTGCTTAGAATCACAGGCCATCCCTTTTCAGTGCTCTGTGGCTGTGATTCTGTCATTTCTTCAGGCCCTGATTGATAAGGGTAAAGCCTTCTCCACCATCAAGGTGTATTTGGCAGCAATTTCGGCCTGCCATATTGGTTTTGAGGGAAAGACTGTTGGCCAGCATCCCTTAATATGCCTTTTCATGAAGGGTGCATGGCGTAAATTGCCTACGTCCATCGTGGGACCTTCCCACAGTATTGGCTGCGCTCTCCTGTTGCCCATTTGAACCCCTGGAACAGGTTGAGTTAAAATTTCTGTCCTTGAAGACAGCTCTTTTAATTGCTTTAGCTTCTGCTAAATGTGTGGGAGAGATCCACGCTCTCTCAGTGCATCAGTCATGCATTCAGTTCTCCTCGGATAATACGAGGGTCAGTATGCGGCTCAACCCTGCCTTTGTCCCGAAGGTTGTCGGCACATGTTCCCCTATAGAACTGCCGGCCTTTTGCCCACCGCCTTTCTCCTCAGAGGAGCAACAGCGGCTGCATACCTTGTGTCCAGTCCGTGCTCTGCGCATTTACATGGACCGAACCCAGAGTGTCAGACAAAGTGACCAGCTGTTCGTGTCCTGGGCTAAACCACATATGGGAAAGCCTGTGTCTAAACAGCGCCTCTCCCATTGGATAGTAGGAGCAATTGCCCTGGCCTATACTAGCAGAGGCCTTCAGCCCCCTGCTGGCTTACGTGCGCATTCCACTAGAGGTCTGGCAACCTCATGGGCTCTGTTTAGGGGAGCTTCTATTCAGGAGGTGTGTGCAGCGGCATGCTGGACCTCACCTCATACATTTGCTAGGTTTTACAGGTTAGATGTGACAGCACCTAACCTAGCACATTCAGTCCTCAGTGCAGGTTCTTCCCGGGTGGGGGCCTCTCCCCTGTGAAGTGCTGTTGGGGACAGTTGTCTTCTTAACAGGCATGTCTGGCAATCCGGGAGTCAGTTTTTCTCCCATAGTGAGACACGAAACGAATGCTATGAAAGAGAACTTAAGGTTATGTATATAACCCCGGTTCTCTGAGTAGCATGAGTGAGTGTCTCACCAGACCGCCCTCCTTGCTATGGAAGCGAGGAAGAGGTGGGCTTGTTTTGAATGACATCTGACGCTATGTCAGCCTATTATATAGGGACGCACTAGCCCCTCCTAACATGGGCGTCACCTAGCCAGCCTGTAATGGTATTTGAGCTTCTGATGAGGTCACGCAGGAGGCGTTCCCATAGTGAGACACTCACTCATGCTACTCAGAGAACCGGGGTTATATACATAACCTTAAGATCTTTCACATCTTTGCTGGAGTTTCTTAGCTATGTCAAATGGAAAGTCCATTCTCCCTGCAGCACGGACTACACTGCCCATGAGGCTACATTCTTTAGGGCTATGCCTGTAGCATTCTGCCTATTAGCTTAGCACAACAACAAAAAGGCGCTCTCTCACCCAGGAAACACGCAGAGCGAGAGCGTCCCCCTGTAACCATGGCAACCGCAACGCTGCCGCCTGGAACTACAGAACATAGCTGTCAAACAAAACCGAAACAGTCCTGACCTGCGACAATATGAAATTATGAAACAGGAAAGTACCGCCGTGTAATCCATTTATTTCAACAAAGTAACTGTATTCTAAATACCACCTTTTTAAACGGTAACGGTAACGGAATACAGTTACTCATATTTTGTATTTTAAATACGTAATGGCGGTACATGTATTCCATTACTCCCCAACACTGGTAGTCAGTTACGTGTAGACCAAACTACACAACTGTATCATGCTTGAATGATTCATATGTCAGTGCAAAGTTGCTTATTAAACAAACACATTGTCCTAAAAATGGGCAGCCAATATCTAAAGAAAAATGTTGGAAGACATTCAGAAAGCTCAGAGAAGTATTGCTTCAGATCGCTGAAAAAGTTATAAGAAATACTGTCTCCATGGAAGAAAAAAATAAAGGAATGAGGGATGGCAGAAGAATTTTGCACAGTTCGGTGCTTCTCTTGAAAGGTGTTCCCTGGAGTAGTAAAAACCTACTTTATTCCCATAACAATGCCCAAATTGTGTCCCCAAAACCCTAAAACAGTTTCAGATAATATTAATAGCGCTTCATATACTTCAGAGTGTATTTGACTTTAGTTACTGGCCAGTGGTTCTGTTTGTTTCATGCCATATTTCACTGTTTATGTAAGTGTTAAATCTTGAAAGAGTCAGTCCTGTTGCTTGGAACACCTCCTACTTACAAAATAGAAATAGAGTGCCAGAGACAGTGAGAATACAACAATAGGAAACACTGGGCTTAATAAGATTAATTATAGGTAAGACATTACAATGACCAACTTTAAGATCAAAAGCTGAATATTTTAAGAGGAAATCCATGCAGGATACATTTTTGTTCTTCAAACCATTAAAAGGCATGCTCAGAAATTCCCTTATATGTATATCAGGGAACATCAAAACCCCCACAGTGGAAATAAAAGTTCCAATAAACAACATCCAATATGTGAGTGCAAATCCACACATAAGCCCCATAGACTCTGATACAAGATTATAATGAGACTTGTATTCCTATGGGACTTAAGGCCATTCCACATAGTTGGTGGTTGAATGGCAACACTAGGCAGTTATCTTGTATTGAGACATGTGGAGGTAGTGATAGTTAGAGGGTAGATATGTTGTAGATGCACACGGGGAGAGACATCAGACTCTTTATCAGACAGACAAAGCTATCTACCTTGCAAGTCAGCTTTCATCAATGCAACTTTTGTCAGCAAAATAATAGGAAAGGAAAAGGCAAAGTATACCAGCTGTTAGTAAAAGCAGCAAGATGTCAGAGATGGAGTAGCAAAACACAGAGTGCTGAAGAAGGAGAGACAAAGGGAAGGATCTTTGTCTTCAGAAGGAGCCAGAGGTGGAAAAATTATACTGTATAATGAAGGCTAGGTTAAGCTAAACTGTTAAAGCAACGAACCAAAAATGGCTTCGGCAGCATAAAGTAATACCAAGAAATTGCTGCTATTAAAGGAAGCGGGTGTTCTTTTTCAGGAAAATTTAGATAACTTGTTAAAAAACAAACAAAAAAAACCCAAACACCCAGAATGTTTCATTATTCATTACTAACTTTTAATATAAGTAGCTATATGTTATACAGCGACTCCACTATCACAATCTAATAAATGTGTTAACATTTCCATTGGGAGTCTCAATTGACTCTGTGTAGGAGGAAAAAAAAGAAAACAACAAGTTTGACAGACCTGCACGGGGAGATGAATTTGATTACATTTGTAATGTCAAAACACAAAAAGATCAGAAGCCGCACACTCGATAGAAAAAGAGTGGATGAATTGTGAAATTAAACTAAGTGACTGACGCTGGAAAATAAATCTAATATTGTCTCTGGATATGGTGCACATATTAGACTGGGCAAATGATATTTATGCATGCAACAAAGGATTCATACATAATTCAAAAGGATTGCTTCTGGCAAACTCTCAGATCCAGCAAGCATACATAGAGCAAAACAGAATGGGGGTAAAATGGGAAATAACACTCGCAGTACAAAAATGGCAGAGAGAATAAGCAGATTATGGCCAAGTGAAACAGAAATGATTGCCCGTGGAGGAGCGTCGGAGTTTGATGCATCCTAACAGAATACTAACACATTTAATGGATGTTAAATTATGTGCCACAGGTTGCCAGTGTGGGTGCCTCGGTGGGTGTGCTTCTCAACGAGTGTGTCTTCGTCTTGGACAAGTAGGAGAATGGGAATACTGAGCAGCTTTGCGTGGCGCTGCAATGACCCCTTAAGATGGTTTTGTGAAAATAAGGGGGAAAAGATTGAATAAAGAGGGAAAAACAACTGAATTTATACCTGAGCTTGGACTGACTGAGCTTGACAGTGATTTATCATCATCGACCCACTGCGTTCACTTATTGGGTTGACAGACTACTGACCTTCACATCCTCTCTCTATTTGTCCCACACAGTCCAGGGCATCTGACATCAAGTCTGGGAGCCGCCCGTTCAGATCCATTGATGCCAGACAACCTTGAAAACCCTCCTTGGCATGCACCAGTTTGGGCAGCTCCTTGTACATCTCCTTAGCCACCCCTCCAATATACAGGTTACCTGTAAGGACATGAGAAATATGACAATACTGACCCCTAGTGGACATAAAAAACATTATCAAATATTTTGGATGGCTTTTTAAACTGCGTTTAAAGTGAACATGCCAGGCATTAGTAACAGTTGCGTGAATTATTTTATTCAAGTGAAAAAGTACATGAGGTTAATTATGTCTAGCTTTGGAAACCTTTTCTAATTGTCTTGATTTAAATGTTTTTTTGTGGGTGGCTTTTTTTTTGTGGTCATGTCCAAGCCAGACATTTGTCATCTTTCATGTTTGTGCTGTTTCATTAACAATTTCAGATAAGGAAAATTACAACACTCTTCAAGGTAGTACACCAATTACCCCAATGTCCTTACAAGCTGTTTTATGTTATTAAATGATAATTCTTTAAAATAACTTTAATTCAAGGTTGGTCTGCTGAGCACAAATGGCCTTGTTTTTATGAACATATGCACATTGTTAATGGCAGCTGTAGAACAGATTAATGTGGAATTCTTGCTCAAGGGTACCTAAGTGGTGCTAATGAGTAAGGGCCAAGCATTGTTCCTACACACCCCTGCTGGGTCCACCCTGCTGGTGCAAACCTTCATTCACAAACCCAGGTCACTGCTGCCTCAATTTAATGTAAGAAATACACTGTAGTGCACTCTCAGGAAATAAGATACCCTTATCCTATTAGGTGTACAACAGGTTCACACCAGAAAAGGGATGCTCTAAGGTGCTGTTGGTGTACCCTTGAAAGGCATCCCTTATATTGTCTCATTTTCTACCTTAGTATAAGGAGGAAAAGAGCCAATAACAGACATAAAAAAGAAGTTAACTAAGGTTAATGACTTAATTATTATTTAATTATAAATTTGGGAATGGTCTACCACTTGCATAGCACATTTCTAGTCACAGAGGTTATTCGGTGCTTCATCTATTTCATATCTGCACCTGCATCCAACAGAAACCAGCTCAGAACCATCCTCGCAAAAATAGAAAATTATAGCTGAGAGATGACACTGCTGTCCTTTGGACTAATATATTTTGAATAAAACTTATCATGTTATTAAAATGAAGAATAAAATATTAAAACATTACATTTTTGCCCATATCCGAATTGCATTTGACCTGATATTACATTGCAAATATTACCCTTTTTCATATATATACCTTTTTGGCTCTCAAAAGGCACACAGTTACCCTGAGGTCCAATAATTAGCTTTAGAGGTGGAATTCATGGACTGTACCTGCAGGGATAGGAATGTATTTCGTTCTAGCCCTGTTGCAGAGAGTGTATGTGTGCATACCCTTCAGGTCCAGGTTTTTGGCTCCTGTTGTTGTCTGCGTGGTAATCTTGGTGTCAATCTTGACAGTGTGGAGGTTGTTGGTGTCCCTGGAGATTATAACATTGTGCCAGTGGTTGTCGTTCAGGGGTTTGTTAGAGTTGCCTTTGATCAGGTGGGCTCCATTCCCCAGGTCAGACACATAGTGTAGGTAACTGGAGGAAGATATTTAACTATCAGCTAATATCAGATGTGTTCTTTGTCATCTTGTGCTTTACATAGACTGTTTATCAGAGTAGACTGTAACATTAACAACATTGATACAAATAATTATGCTCATGTATATAAATATATTTTATACTGAAATGTCGCTGTTGGTGGCTGTGCGTTTGAAAACATAAATATACAAGAGTTTGAAAAAGTGGAAGTTAATAATTGGCAGGTAGAATAAACAACAAAGGGCAATGAACAGCGCTGAACAAATCATCCTTAAATTATTTGCTTTACAGTCAATTTGAGATTCGCACGCTCGTTTTTAATTAAAAAATATGGCGTCAATGTTTAGCGCGCGGGAAAGCCTAACTTGCGGCATTACTTAAAAGAAGGTTATTCTATAGCTGCAATAAGTGTGTAGTCGATTCTCTTTTATGTTGGGTATTTGCTCTGCCTTCATGAAGATTAAAAAGAACAGCAATAGCCGACAGCTCTTTCAGTAAATATTCTGGCGTAGAGGTGATAAGAGAAGAATTTGAAGTAAAGGCATAAAAAAAAAAAAAGCTGTCAAGAATTCTTTTCTGTTTGGAAACTGTCCTGTGTAGGAAGGGGTGCATTATTAAAATCATAATCCATTTTTATGGAGATTACTGCCTAAATAAACATCACCTACACTGGTATAAAACTGGATAGGCACAGTTTAATGGTTTTTGCTGTCAGTATTTGCTGGACTTTGCACCTGTTGGCAGGTAGGTCTGCCGTACAAATGTAAGAATGTGTAAAAAGGAGACTTTTATAACAACTGTTGCACTGACAGCAACAACAGCAAAGCAAAAATGTCAGGCATATTTTTTTAATGTGTCTGAGTGAAGGTTTGGTGTAAACCGTCACAAAAAAACACCAGTGACATCAAACAGTCAAGTCTACTGGGTACAAAACAAGATATATTACAGGCAAAGCACTTTTCTTTGACAGAATGAAGTCTCCACTTACCCTTTAACCAGCTCCACCACAATGAAGTCATTTCCATCGCCACTGTTATACAGGATGAGGCCGTCCGAGGAGGTGGTTTTGAACTGAAAAAAAAGGTGCATGGAGTAGTAGGCCTGCAGAGTAGTGAGAGTCACATAGCTGGAGCGTGACTTGAAGGTGACAGGGTCAGCAATGATGTTCTTGAAGCCAATCATTGCATTGAGCTCACAGTAATCAATGTCACCATTTTTACAGAGGTCTATGTAGGCCATGCCATTGAAGGAGAGGCTCTGGAGGTGGCCAATGAAGTTGGAGGGCACCATGGACATGAAGCGCTTCTCTGTCACAATGCCCGTCTCAATGTTATGGAACTCCAGCTGGGTGTGGTCACCTGCCATTTGACCTTTGATCGGCAGAAGTGGGAAGGGGAGAGAGGGTGTTATTGGGGATATCTGACAGTTAAATGGGCGCTGCTTTGCAATTAAAGGATCCACTTTAAATCCTCTCTGAAAAGAAATTAAAGAATGGCTTCACAATTATTGTCTTTAAGGAAAAAAAAAACTTCCACCAGATTCCCTTTTCATGCAACCCCCAGGAGATTAGAGTCTTCTCCTGGGACCGAACCAGGGATCTTTCACTTGTTAGGTGGTGCGTAAATCATTTGTTTCAATTCAATCTTATTTCATTTATGTAGCACCAAAGAACAACAACAAGGTGAAAAAAAGAGAAATAGAGACAATTTTATTTTCCTTTTCAAACAACAACATTTTATCTTAAATGTTTTTTTTTTTAAAAAGGTTTTATTCTATATAGAAAAAACCCTTTTTCCTGATCAGCAAAGCATGTTATGGATTATTTAAGTTTACATATTCAAAAAACTACTACATTACATCAAATAAAAAGAGGATGAGAGGTACCTTCCACAGGTGGAAGATCATCTACGGTCAGTTTCAAATTCTTGCCCCTCCTGAACACACGTACTGTGTGCCACTCATTATCGTTCAGATTCTGACCCGCAAAAATTGTCTCTGGACCTTTGCCTGCAGGACAGTCCAAACAGCGGTTAACACACACACTTAATGCAGACACACATACACACATCCATAACAGAGAGGTTGATAAAAGTAGAATAAGAAAGAGGGAGATCAAAAGGAAGAAAATGTGAATGGATGAAGTAGTTGGACAGAGGAAGAAAACATTAAGGTAAACATAGTTAATGGTCCATAAAAACACATTTTGACTTGCATTTGCAGCACTGATCGCACCATTAGATAAAGCATCAAAATTCTGAATTCTCCCTGAACACTATTTTCTTTGAACCAATAGGAGGGAGGCCATAATCAGATGCTGTAATATATTCAAACAAGTGTTTTCTGTGAATGCATAATGTGTGAGCTTTGAGTTAAATGGAGACACAAATATAAGCTTGCTATACGACTGATGTCTTCTTTCTTTTGAGATTTTCTTAAATTCCTATCATGCCACTTGGTGGCAGCAAATAACTACCAAAAGGCTATGACTGGACAGGCACTTAACAACCCAGTATCACTCTCCATCTTGTTTACCTACAAGAGTGCAGGCCAATATTTGATTTCCCTCATGTCCACCACATAAAATGAAATAGTGATGCAAAAAGAAACACCTGCATAATGGAAGCAGTGTGGTTGGCGGTGAGCAGAGAAAAAAAGGAACAAATAAAAAACAAAACAACAGAACAGACCATTTTAGCCCTCGTGCTAATCGTACAAAAACAGGAAATACAGAATGTGCTTTTTATCAGCACCCTTTGAAATAATTGATGCTCTGGAAAATGGAGAAGGTTACTGAAACTACACAGATGCCATTTTAAAAAAGCTAATGAATCCACTTTATTAAATCAATAAATGCTGTTTCCTATAGTGCTGCAAATCTGCCTTGCAAGGATTTACACATTCAAAACTTGTATTTAACTGAGTTTTGAAACTGAGAAATTGTATCACATTCGTCCTTAAATACACAGGACTGTGAAAAAGTTTTGAGCCACCCATCATGTTAATATATTTTGCTTCCAAGGAGCCAGACTTTCCTGTAATTGTTTAATGCAGTTTTGAGCAATGGTTCTCCAGAACCAGCCCCCCTCCCCCCCACCCCTAAACAACAAAAAAACAAACATGTTTCAAAAACACAAAATATGTTCCCATTTGTTTAACTGAATTTACCAAAAATGTCACAAATAAAACATTTTTGCAACAACAAGGTGATTCTTGAAAAGCTTTTTGCTGATAACTCTCAGCATGGTGCACAGTTCATCTTGAGAACACTGGACAAGTAAGGGATAAAAGGAAAAGTGTCAGACCTGAAATATTATCTATAGAAGATCTGAAAAGAATGTCCTTAAGAAAAAAAATCCAGCAAAGACCTGACACAGGATCAGAGAGATGCATCTGGCCCTTCAACAGATGGATCTAGTGTTTGCCAAAGGTTCGAAATGCACTCAGTGGAAGGGTGGCTGTCAAGAAGCCAGTCTTAAGGAAGGGAAACAGGGAGAGAAAGCTGAGGTGTGCCAAATTACTAATGAAAATGTCTTATGGAGTGATGAACCAACATTTGACACTTTTGGTTCAAATGTTGGTTCTACTCAAAGAAATTACGAGAAAGCTTGCCTAAGAGAGTTCAGGCTGCGTTGAAAAATAAAGGTGATCATAGCAAATACTGACTTTCAAGCTTGATAGAATTGTACAAACTCCAAATTATATTTCTATGTATGTTTGCTCATGTTTCAAAGTGGTCGTTCACTTCAAAAAAAAATATAAAGAAATGAGGGGCGACTAAAGATTTTAGCACAAAGCTGTATATAATTTTAAAGTGTTTGATGCTAGCATCACATTTTAGAAATACTGGAGCAGGCACAAACTACACCTAAAAAGGTTATTTCTATAACAACTAATGCAAATATGGACACACGACACCTTCAGTCAGCCAAAGCTCATTTATGGTGGAGTGAGGTGAAGCTGTGTGATGAGTCCAATATTTTCCAAAATATTTTTGAAAATCAGAAATGCCACATCTGCTGACTTCTGAGAAGAGCCACCCAGCTTATTAACAGAGGGTGATGATGCAAGCAAATGATACAGGGGTAAAATACACATTTATGAATGCAACATCCAGACTTTCCATCTATTAGAAACATCATGTGCATGAAATTCTGTTTAAAATGTATATTTTACACATCTTCCTGTCTTTAGAAACACGTTGCTTACTAATAATATCACTTAAACATTTTAAATATTCTGATTATTTTGTCATCCAGTCCTGAAATCAGCATATTATATGATAGCATGTCATATGTGTTATTGCTTGCAGTCATTAATGGGTTTGTAGAGAACCCCTGTGCCAGAAACTCAAGGGGAGATTAAGAATGAGAGCTAAAATCAGAGAAACTGCACCAAATCTCTGTGATCTTATCAGAAGAATAATAAGTCTCTCCAGGATACATTTCTCCATTAGGAAATTCCAACATTGGTCCAACTAGGGCAGCATATTATTTTTTCATACAGCCTTTCTTAGATCATCTTGAATTGCTGTACAGCTCTGATGTTCCCCTGCCAGGCACACATAACCAAAAAAATTGCCCAATGAGGTTGTGCCACAGTGACGGTATTAAAACCCCTAGGCTCTGGACAGCTTGCCTATACTGCTCGGTGCATTTCAGATGGGTTCCAGGTTCATTCGCCTGAACCATTTATGGCTATTTATTTCCTGCTTTTCTGCAATCTTCAAAGCTCCATTGCAATGTGTATGCAAATCTGAGGGTTCCAAAGTACTGGGACACACTCAATCTAAGACACAGTTCTGCTCTGTAAGCACCAAACACCGGGGCAGGCTTGAGACCAGACGACCGGCGAGGGATTAAGAAGGAGAGATATGAAATAATGGGATGGAGTTGGACTTGAAAGCGTGCTTGATCTTTGCCTTCTATCATTCTGTTCTTGCTGCTCTCCAAGAAGAAAAGAAAGGCAAGAGGAAAAGAGGTCAGTCATATCAAAAAGCACAATCCTGCATAGCATTTACTACTGCTGGACCTGTTCTGTTTTCTGCCTTTAGTACAATCTGTGGTCCAAACCAACAGCTGCTGGCCAGACATTAAGGGGCTTTTAGTCCAGTCAGCGCTCTCTAGTGCCCTCACAGGCGGTGATCTATCTAAAGTGATGGATCTACAGTGATCTCTCCTTGCCTCACTGACTTTAGACCCAAGGGAACAGTGAAGAAGTGTGGCACAGGGCAGCATGAGAAGATGTGATTATCCAGTCAGTCAGCTCTGGCAGGCTGGATGACAGCTCGGACACTGGTGCTGCATGCCCCGACACTGTGACTCACATAGGTGGGGGAAAGAGGAAGTCACTGACCAAGCAGCAGGCCACTACACCGGATTACCATCAACAGAGATATCAAAACCAGATCAACACGACAGGGAAAGCTTTAGCAGGATACCTCGCTACAGAACCTGCTATCTAACCACTTTGCTGCAGTAACAACAATGCTACAGTGAAAATGCTTTTGTACAAGCAGAGGTGAAACATTATTAAAATGATAAATGATTTGTTTTCGAATTCATGTTAAACTGCTAAATACTGAAAGGCTCAAATTGCCACGACGTTACTGAGACTAGCACTGTTTAGCAATAAATGACATGGATAATCATGTCATATTAAGTACTTCCTCCCATGACAGAAAAGTCCCTATTACACTGTTAATTTCAAAGGATATTAGTTATTTCCCTTCATTTAAGAAGCTATAGAATCCTGCAAGAACTTTATTAAAATTAGCTCCTTAATTTAAAGAATATTGCAACGAATAAATTAATAAGAATGTGAAGCTTGTTGCTTTTCTTAGAAAACACTACACTACGCACTCCAGTAATTTTATATAGCCCTCTTTTTATTTTCAGATTAATTCATTTACACTATTATTGTTCCCAAAGTCCTCCTGAACAGCTCTGCCTTTACTTGTTGCCAGATTTATACCCCCCTTTTACCTTTCTGAGCATAAAATATAAGTGAATATCATTAAACTCTAGTTGAAATTCCTATTCTTTATGGTAAGATGAGAGCTGAGCTATAATGAAGTAGTTTGATTACTTTTCTGAATGTAGATGCCAGAAATTAGTGCGAGTCATTTGGCTGAGAATGCAGGATGTATGCATGCATGCTCCCCTTACATCACTCTCCAACATATGATGATTTCTAACAAGAAAACAGGTGTCGCATCTGTGTTTAACAATCTCCTCATTTAAATTAAATTAGCCACAACAAAGACTAACGTTGTGACTAACAATAGGAAAAAGTACCTTGCAATGCTGCTAAAGAAGATCAGAAGTGAATGATCACATTACGCTAAGGTGCCCTCATCACCATATCCTGGTCTAAACTGTGACTTTTCTGCAGTCCAAGCTAATAAATAATAGAAGAGCGGACTCACAGACCAAAAAAGCCAATCTGTCACAAGATATTTCTAGTTCATATTTTCAGCTTGTTGTCACTCAGTGCCTGTTAATACTGTTTAAGTCGAAGTGGCAGTGTTTTCTTCAGACAGCTCTGGGCAGCCCCAGGGAGCCTAGGTCCCTAATTGACAGTGATGTGTTCTTTGAGTCGGTGTTGAAATTCTTCATCCACTAAGCTGACCGGAGCCGCAGCGCCTGACAAGACACATTAATTAACATAGAAAAAAAGGGGCCAAAAATAACAAGCGAAAAAAAAAAATTGAATTAAATGCTAACTCTTCATAAGTGGAAACGCACTGGCTTAGCAAAGTTCTTTCCAAGAACTTCAATTAAACATTTTCCTGTGACACAATCAGGTCTGGCTCTATTAAAGGAAGGCTTGCTGTCCCCCGTCTTGTTCTTTTTCTTTTACTCAAACATTTTGCCTTTAGCATAACGTTACATTAACAAAATCAAACTACTTTTCTTCGAAGCTTAAGCACATTTACAGCTTATATGCCAATATAAGCATTGCTTTAATCTGCACATATGGCACTATTATTTTAAAAAGAATAGGGAACATAAAAAAACCCCCAAATGAATTCAGATTAACATTGTACATGCTTTAGTTTACATTATTTATTTAGCTAACAACTACATTAACCATTTTACCTGCCATATGGCTCTTTACTTTCTAGCACTAAGCAGTTCCACAGTTTAAAGGATTATCCTTCCCTGCTCAATTTTACATGATGGATAGATCTCAAAAGATTTGTGCATTTACAATGTTAAAATAAATACACTGATAAATATTAATAAAGTGTTAAGAATATTTCAGACTGAGAGGAAAAAGAGAAATAAATCAAAAACGCAAATATTAGCATAACAGCTGATGATTATGTCTTCGCACTAAACCAAGAATGACCTTTTAAAGCAGTGGATTGGGGGAATTAGAGCTCAGAGCTATTTATTTGCATACACAAACAAGGGATGCATTGAAGATGCACAAACAATGCTATTTAGCATTTAGAAAGGTGTTAAGAAGGGCTGGCTCACAGAAACATGTCTAGAGGTCACATCATGTGATTCTGTGCAGAGGCGTTTTGTTGTGTAAGTCTCCACTTCTTCATCAGTCAATGACCTTCAGCTACTGTAACACACACGCACACACACACAAACACACACAAAGAGACCTAACACTCTTGGTTTCAGAGAACAGTTTGTCCTTCTATACAGCATGTGGCAGTCTCCAGCACACTGTTATGGAGCTTAAACTTGGGTATTTCTGTTGTTATGTGCCGATACCAAGAGCGTCTGCCACTTCAGAATCATTAAACAGGGGAAAAAAAGGTGTATTACGATCCAGAGAAGTAATTATTAATTCATCACTGTTCCTGAATAATAAATGTCAAGGATATTTACCTCCCAAAATATTGCAATGTAACCTCTTTGTTCAAGCGCACACATACACAAACACGCACACACATCCAAAGCGAATCCCACAAACAAGATCTGCTCTCTCTCCCTCCCTCTCCATCCCCTTCTTTCTGCTCTGTGAGGCAGGTTAATGAGAATAATAAAATCACACTCTGTATTTCCTCTGTGCTTTGAATGGCCTCATCAATTTGCAACCGCCGTGAAACGCAGAAGAAGAAAGAAAAAAAGGAAAGCAAGAAGAAGACTGAGAAATCGTGCAAAATACCTGCCTCGTGTTTTATGTCAGTGAGTGAAAAGGTTCATTAATTAGAAACAACCCAGTGTGTAGAATCACAGCTGACTATTATATTTGGGTTTGTAATTAATTCAAGCCTCCCTCCATCCCTCCAGTAATTTCTTATTTTCCAACAGCTGGAATTTGGTATGATGACACACAATGTCAATGCAAGGGGCGAGTCAGATTTCAGTATGTTTTTTAACATCATAGCTACATTTTTTTTTTAACAGTTGCAAAATATAAAGCAAGCATGTCTATAAACAACACTTCTAGGGACTGAAAGGACAGTTAAGAGTTAAGAGAAGAAGAAGAGAAAAGGTGAACAGTAACTTACTGGAGGTACAGTTAATCCTGATACAATCTAGATGGGGAAGAATAGATGAGAGATAAATTCATCTTTCAACGTTACAGCTGCAGACATCATTAAAGCATACAGTCCACCCCTCTGGGGACACACACACGGACACTGTCCTTCATCTGATGCTCTCAAACGTGATCTAATGCGCAGCAAACTTGTGAAAGTGCTGCAGTGTGGCCTCTCAGAGGAACACATTTTTCACCTAACCATTAGAATTGATGTTTAATTACATGGCAGTGCTATGTTTATCCATGAAATATGTTTTACATACACCAAGATAAATTCTTTCTCTTTTTTAATATTATTTTCTTATGAGAGCCTCAGATTTTGGTCAGGGTCATGCAGGGCCAATTGGAAGGTATACCAACTCTCTCCCCATGTGTCTCCCGTGCAAGACAACTTTAAAGCACTGTCCCTTTTTGCTACTTTGTTACATGACTTATCAATGTTACATCGTTAACTAATATCAATAAGCTAAAATTCAGAATTAAATGGTATTCTTATTTCTCCAACAGCAGGGGAAAAAAACAGTCATTAATTATATGTACTCGAGTGCTTCCTAAGCTCAGTTTGAGATACTTTACTTTTGTATCCCGTTTCCCTACTTCAAAATATTCCACTTTTTAGTAAGCAAGTAAAATTAGCTCCACCTTAGCCAATATTATGATGCTGAATGATGTTGCACTAATGATAATAACACAATAAAATAACATCTATTCCACTAAGAGCCATTTAACATGTTTTTTTTATTTCATGCACATTTTAGTGATAATAAAAATCTAGTCAGGTTATATAAAACCTCCTTGTATCATATAAAGCAGATTCATTTCTACCCTATTACTCTATTCTAGTGCTGTATATGCGATTCATACATTCATATTTCATGTGGTAGCATACTTAAAACATCCATTCTGCATAAGTGCATTTTTCGATGCGGATATTAAATGAAGTCTTCTTCACCGTATTGATTTTAGTATTTTAAATTGGGATGTGGATCATTTTTATTAAGTAAAATATCTAAATGCTCTTCTTTAGTCTACACTACACAGCTGTTTTCTTTGACGGTAACAAGAAATAATTATCTTGATTCTACTGTGACAACTTAACTTGGCGTTCCTGTACTAAATACCCAGCTAATCTTACTCTACTCCCACTACTGTTCCTGAATTCTGCTTCGCTTCTTTTCTTTCTTAAGGCTAAGTTTGTGTCGAGCTCTAAGAAAGGTGACCCAGATCGAACTCCCTCCCCTGCTTCCCATTTGGCCCTGCTTGTCATGTGTTGTCAACCGCAGCAGAAAAGTGGTCGCAAACAGCCAGAGACCAACACGAGCCTACCCTTACAGGGAATGCTCTGCTTTTTGAAGGAGGGACAAGGAAGACAGGCATAGAGGACTGAACCTGACAGACAAACTAAAAAAAAAACCTGAAATGTGTCAAAGATAATCCAAAAGAAAACAAAACTCCGTAGCCTGTTGTTTTCATCAGAGGGCATCTTTTTGTAGTCGCAGTAATATGACTTGTCAGCGCTGTCAGTGTGTGGCGCTGTTGTCTTCCATGGTGGGACACATGCTTCCTTGTGGTTGACAGCAGACACAGGCTGTCTACTTTGCATGCACCGCTAAACGGCTCCGCTTAGGGAGCCCATTTCTGTTTAGCCAGTGGAAAGGAGAAATAGATGGCTATCATTTGTGCGCCGAGGCTCTGTTTGAGAGATATCAAACTTTTCACAGGCATCATTGGATTCTTTTCTGAGCAAATAAGCACATGTGCACACACTCGCGCGCACAAAAAAACGAAATGTGTTTCTTTCATTTGTCCTCAATTTTCCGTTTTTGCTGTAGGCACGCGAGAGGAAGGGGTGGAGGGTGGAGGGTGTCTTTCTTTGTACTCATTTAAGACAGCCGCATATTCATGCACGACCATGCATTCCTCCCACAATGATAAAAGTGTTTCTAAATAAAGTGATTAAAGAACAAGTGTGCAGGGTATTTATTGGCCCCAAATAAGGACTGCTTCACATTAGGCAATGACTAAATATTATAAATGCCCCCATCCTCAGAAGAATTATTAGCTTCCTGGTATGAATTATAACTGGAAATACAGAATACAGCAGCGTCTGCACTGTAAGCTGCACATTTTAAGATGATCTGAGTGTGCTGACGGTACACGCAGTGAGCATTCCCTGCTGGGCATTGCTGGCCGTGTGCTCGACTGGCAGTGAGCAAAGAGCCGCAGAGTCTTGCCATTGAAAGTCTTTACACCATCTCTTTCTATTCAATATATATATAAAAAGAAGACCAATTGCTCCGAGTGTGTGTGGGAGAGCAGGAGTATGTATATGGCTATGTTCCCTTAAAAGCGGTTTCTAGCTTAATTTGACTTATCTGCCGCAGCGTGTGTATCCAAGGCATTACCTAAGTTGACAGTCAGCCGGACGCGGCCGCTCTCCAACTCAATTCGCAGAGCGTCAGCAGAGTCCCGAGATGTGGTGGCTATTAGGATGCCATAGGCTCGCTGGGAGCGGAACCGCAAAGACACGTCCTCAGCTTCTGTGTGCATCACCACCGGTAGCTGGACCTTCATAAACTTGCTGCCATCGTAGCTGAGGATGGTCGCTTCTGCAGAGAGAAAAAAAGATATGTGATTGGTAAAATAGACCGTAACAGTTTTATGGTAATGCAATGACCGGGCCTGTCAGCTCAGCTTAAAATGATGCCCTTATTGCGGATATTATTTAATGTCGCGACTTTCAGTTTTGATGAAACAAGTGCATTAAATGTAATAATATCCAGTCATGTAAAAGAGGAATGAATACAGCATATAACTCAACAGAACAGAGACAAGTACGGTCAGCGTGTCTGGGTCTATTTCTTAGACGGGAGCTTTTTGGGTTTTTTAGAGCTACCTTGCCTCACAGACAGCAGAAACACTGAGTCATTTTGACTGCTGATGAATCCTAAAATTAGTCTGTTAGAAATATAAATACAATATAAAAACTTGCTGAGTAAGTGACTGTTAAATGGCATGTGCCCAGATATGTCACCCAAAAGCAGTGTGTAAAGACTTGTCAAAGTCTGGCGACGCATTTTGCTGTGTACTACAGCTGACAGCAAGCCAAACTCTCTCCAAAAGACTGACTCCTGTCTTCCCCGTGCCAATTCAGCTGGTGGACTCGATCACAGAGTCAGTGGCAAGTACATGTTTGGATAATAATTAAGCTTAAAAAACACGGTCCAAGTTGAAATGAAGCCTTCGTGACAAACAAATAAAAGAAACTCAAAGTCCAAGTTCTCCTACATAACAAGTGGCATCCACAAGTATTTTGTATTTGCAATGTAATAGTGGCAAACCATGAAAGGAGAAATTGGTATTGACCGAGGGGAAAAAACACTAACGATGACAGAATTGTAATAGTATATGGACCTTGAATATCGAGCTTCTGCTCAGGGTGACTGCATTTACTCAAAGCATTAAGCGGGCCGTCTGGAGAAATGCTGGGGAGATTGTTTAACGCTGGCAGGAGGTTGTAACAACATTTCCGGTAGTGTAACTAAACCATAACCCAATAACAAAGCCATTACTGCAGCTGCAGAGTTGAGCCAGACAGATATAAGGTGAGACTGAGGGACGGGAGATGGAGACTGTTGTGGGTGATAGGGTACCAGTATACACAAACCACCTCATCACCACTTCCTCGTCACACAGAGCCAATGTCACATCCATCCCCTGGGATAACTCCGTCACATTCCTCACCCAAATCCAATTTCTCCACGCCCTCCTGGGGTATGATGCAGATGACAGGGGCGTGTGACAAACGAGCTCCCACTGCTAAACTGTCTGCTCCCTGCCAGGCAGCTAAAGCAAAGAGCTACATTTGGAAACTGTTAGCCAATGCCAGGGAAAAAGCGGAGCAACTGTTCAAGCTTCTCGAATACTTGAAAAATGTGTCTCTGTTATACCACCTTGCACCTGGTCCCGATACTTGCAGGAAAAGTATCTGAACTTTAAAAAAAAAGTCCCCCTCAGTGTTTAATTATGCTTTGTAGTGTCCATTAACAGCAACTGTCTGTTGTTTAGGTTCGTGGCAAAAATGTATTACTGCTGCACAATGAGTGGCAGCTCAGAGTGCTGACCTGTATAGAATTCTTGCTAAAGAATTAGCACCTTGCTCTGAAACAAGATCCATTATGCTTGCACGAAACAACACATTAAAGAATAAACACATGCAGCGATGATGCTGAGAACTTGTTAATATATTCCTTTAAATTGTAAAGCATTGTGTCTCCTTAAGGGTGAAGAAAAATGAATCATTTGCTAAATGTAACCTATGCAAGCTCCCTTATAAAGGAAAGACATTTCACATTTCCCTCATCTGCATAATCTTCAGCTTTTTTCCCCACACTGGATAGGAGGATAAAATTAATCACAGCTGGAGTAAATATTGCATTTCATCCAAGATGTCACCTTTGCTGAAATTCATATAAGGGACTATCTAAAATGTCATAAATAAGAAAGCTCCAGAATACAGATATGGAAAAAATGGAGGATGACATGTGAGGGAATCATTACCTAATGCAAAGTGAGGACCTGTCAAAAATCCAATCCTGCAAGCCGAGTCATTTTTAATGGCACTCCCATGTTTAATATCAAAATAAATTGAGAGGACTGAAGCTGGAGCTTCTGTCTGTGCCAACCCAACAGGAGGCTGTCAGAGGGGAGATGGAGCATACCAAACTAAACCAAGCATTCATTTTCTGTCTTGTAAAGCTCAATGCAACATTGTTTTCTGATTTTCACAAGAAAACAAGTAGCGATTTGAGGGGGCGTTGGGGCACTTTCAGAGAAGTAACAAACAAGCCTGTACTACTAACAAGGGGTGGGGTAATGGCAGACAGGCACACAGTTCTTCCTGCTTTCTCCCCCCGAGGAGAGCAGACTCTGCAGGAAGGCTGAGCTGTCAGCTGCATGCCACAGGATTGTGATGTCCCACAGTATCGGGGCACCAGACTCAACCCAATTCAAAAATTGCCAGAAAACAACTGCCAAAAGGCTTTTGGAAAATTTGTGTTCAACATCCATAATAAACAGGAGGAAATGGCTCAGAGATATGATAAATAATTCAAGGCAGCTCATGTCTTCTTCACCGCAGCCGTCTTTGAACCCAAGTATAGACAATCCACGAAAGAGACACACTGGCTATTAAAAGTGTGGAAACAAGTTACAAGCTGAGTGGATTTCTTCAGACAGGGAAACAATGTTCTGTGTATGCACAGAGAGGAAGCAGCATCATGGGCCAGCTTCACATCTGCTGCCCTGTGACCATACGGCAACATTATCTGAGCTATGAAATGAGAGCGAAGATGGAAAATAGATCAGCTGAGATTGGGATAATATGCAACTTCAGCTCTTGCATTATGAAATGGAAGCTACAAGTAGTACAGCTTTGCATTCAATCACTATCAAAATCTTTCAGCCGGTCGAGAATGTTAGGACAATTAGCTCATCTCTCAAGGTCTATCCTGCGCTATCAAAATCTTTCAGCCAGAGCTATTCCTCAACATTTTCCTCGAAAAAATGGACCCCCAGCGCTCGTACAGTCACGCGTCTTCCATGTTTTTCACTTTTCTACACATGTATGTCCATCGCTTAAGGGCGCGGGACAACCGGTTCTCTCTAATTATGACTAGATTCAAGTGTGCTGAATGGTGACTAACACAGTGTGCTGTCAAAGGGCACGGCTAAAACATGCTTTAATGCTAACGCTCAGCCATATTCTCCTTTAAGGGCTTTTCTCAATTATGCAATAGCATTCTGCACCTCTTGGCTTTTGCTTTGGACCGATGGCAAATGGCATTATGCTCTGAAAAGCAATAAATGTTCTCAAAGAACAGAGTTTTTCTTTATTTACACTAATTTACATAAGTAGTTAATGCACTGTATTGTTGTGCACTATGCTCTGGAGCAAGGTATTAGACACCTTTAGTACATGCTGGCAATAATATACTGCAGTAGACTCAAGGCTCTACTTAATGATATATCCCTTAAGAGTACCCTGAAGCTGTAAGGCTGCTATATTTTATACAGTTTTTTTTAAATATATATTTTGAACTAATAGCATCACTGTCGTATTGGTAAAAGCACAGTGCAAAGCCTCTACACTGCAAATCAGCAAGTTGTTAGGTATGTCTGGTGTACAATGAGCAGACTCATGTATCGATCTGTACACTGATCTTCAGCACCGAGCTTATCCATTGCGGGTATGTTGAAGCACACGTTCAGCTGCAGCCACTGTGAAATGATGCAGGTGCTGTCAGTGCTGGAATCCAGCATGTCAAATCTCATTAGGGAATATGTGCATGTACTACAACACACCTACCACACCATCTGGGAGGCTGCTTTAGCCTCACACTGCAAGACTAATATTTGGGCTAATTAGCAACTGGAGGAACAATGAAGGGGAAGACATTTGGGATGCAAGGGGGGAAAATTGCTTTGTCTGCTTAATTAAAATGTCTCAAAATAGGGCGAATAGCTCCGTGGCTGTGTTCCGAAGATCCACCTCCTGCTCCTTTTACTTGTCGTCGTCCTCCTCCTCTGCCATATGCAGTAGCTGTATTTTGCCACCGGGTGGTACACCATGCATGGATAAGTGAGAGCTGGGGTAATTCTTTTGACAGCTCCTCGGCCTGCTGGTGCCTGCTTCATCCTACCAGTGCAGAGGCAATCTGGAGCATTCAAAACAGCTGGCAGCACGCCAGAGCCCATCCTCTGTACCACTGCTCCCACTCACACTCTCGCTAATGCCTGTCTCATACACAAGTGCAGAGACAGCCAGAAAATGAGAGTTGGACGGAGAAGCCGAGACGCCAGAACACGGCTCTGGTGTTCAAAGAGAGTACAGAAGGTCACGGTGGAGGAAATCTTTGCAACACGCAGTCTCTTAATGTGGAACTGTTTCAGCTTTTTGTTTTTGTTTTCAGAGCAAAGTCAGGCTGGATTATATCTTTGGACCCAAGAACGCTCTCTGAATAAGTAATTATCTTCCTGAAGAGAAACGATCTGTATCCCTTGCCCACTCCACCTCCCTCATGTACTGTGTCCTAATTCCTGTCAACTCATTAGCTAAAACCGACGTGCACATGTGGAAAATCAAAGTAGCGCGGAGACAAGCCTCACTGACACGTTCATCAGATATGGAAATCGAATTATTTTCTTTTACACTAAATTTTATTTCTGCTTTTTTTGCTCCCTTTTTTAAATCAAATATTAATTTCCTGCCTCAGAACTAACTAAAACACTGCATTCGCAACACGTGCCACATACCTTCAAGACGTTCGTGACTAAACAAGCCTCATTTCACAACAGTGTCATGTGCTTTTGTATCATTTTGTTTTTGTGCCATTCGTCAGATTTCCATCAGTATCATTAGCATCTCTAAAGTGCAGTTGGAGTTATAAATCAGCGTCATCCATTTATACTCAAGGTTTTGTGTGTGTGTGTATATGTAGGTAGGAAGGCAGGGGGTGGGGGGTGGTTGGTTTGTGGACATAATAACTTACTCCCTCCCCACTCCAGTGGCAAGACTCACACCAGAAATTGCCTTCCCGAGTCAGACGATTGCTAGAAGACTGGGTCAATATTAAAAGAATAAAAAACAAAAACTAAAAGAAACACATATAGTTGCCTTTTCTTTCAAAATTAAGGTTTTTAAATGACTACTCCAAATTTTCTTATGACTACTTGACTAATTTCTGATGCCTTATTCATTTCCCAGTCAGTTTTAATGTGTAAACAGTGTTCATAATTAAGTCGTTATGGACTGGAAGCATTTATCACAAAGCCAAAGCAAGAAAACTACAGGAACCAGGTCAGGAACCTTTGCCATGTAGCCTTTGAATGGTGAGGCTTGGATGAAACATGTTGCTCCTGATACTTTTTATTTTTTACAAAAACTGGCACACTTTGTGTCATTTCTATCGATGCTGCACTTCTTAAAATACCATAGAAACGTTTATACTGGTTCTAGAAGCGTTGCATCACCGTAATATTTGGTGCATCTGCCCTAAGAAGACTAACAAGTAGAGGTTAGAGAGAAAACAACAGATAAGCACTGTCCACATACAAGTTATGGTTAAAAAAGACAAGCTGTGACTCTTCAGATAACTTTACATTTCACAATAGATCCGTTTAAAACACACACTAAACAGAGTTCCAACTATACAACATCCCTTTACTTTTGGTAATACTGTTTCATGAAGCAAGTGACTTCAGCACAGAGGAATAGCAAAAGCACGTGTGGAGCTGACACATGTAACTGTGTGGGACGTGGTGCGTTCCAACCGCAGCGGATTTTTTTCTTTTTTTTCAGATGAGAGAACCTGTTCCTGTTTCGGCGAAGATGCATCACGCTGTGATAACAGTGTCACATGCTTGGGCACTTTTTTGACATTTGCCTTGATTATGCATATGTTAAATGCTTTCATGCATTTGCTACTATTGCACCATTGAGATTTCATGACTATGCATGCTGCTGCAATATAAATCCCTTAACACGCCAATATATAGTCTACTGCTTCAGGTTAGAATCTGTGATGATTATATGTATATAGCTATGAATTCATTCAACCAATATGGAAATATCCTATGATTTCTTAATATTGCAGTTCTCCTTAATAAAAGAACTATAAATTGGAAAAATGTATTTGCTTAGTCTCACTGTGTGGATAAAAGGAAAGTACATTGATCAAAAAGATCAGCAAATTAAAGCTGATCATGCAGAAATGTTTAATCTCACAATTCCTTAAAGATACACCTGAAATTCTCTTCATACATTTTATAGCACAGAAAAATTTCTTGTACTCCGTTGCTTTCAGCTAGCTGCAGAAATACAGCAAAATACTAAAACAGGAAGAAAAGAATCTGCTTTAGAGTACTAAGGGCAGTTCTGGAAGATTTTCTCAGGGCTAAGTTCAAGCAATTATCGCTTTTTATCAGACAAATATGTGACTATTCATTTTTTTAGTATAATTTGCGACCCTATCAACTTTAAACACTAGTCAGAAAGTTCAGAACAAAAAGTGTTCTTTTAATTTCTAAGTGATCAGCTATAAATAAAAAAAAGACAAATTCCTGCAGAATCAGGGGTAAGTCAGACATAGAGGCCTAAAGTTTCACGGTGTGACACTCACTTCTCCTATTTCTCTTCTCTGGAGGACAGAAGGATAAGTATTCTGCACCAGGTCTGGTCATGAGCGAGTGGTTTGATGAGGCAAATGGTTTGCAGAAGACAGCCAATTTACAGGCAAGTGTGCATGGTGGACGTGACCAGCAGTGTCTCGGTGGTGCATCAGTCACCTGCCACTCAACATACTCGAACATCAACCCTCCGTATCCTGACTCATTTTGCCTGCTTCTCTGTTGCTGTCGGTCTCCTCCCGCAATTTCTCTCCTGCCTTAAATTACCACCAACCTGCTGTTAGAGAGCTGGCGATGTTCAACCATAAGCCTGGATAACAAAAAGACCACCTGCAGGCTTTTGTGTGTTGACACTGTTCAACGTGAACTTGAAAGACAAAGAATACTACATCCATGGCGGATATAATTAAACCAATCTTTTCCCGCTTTTCTTTGATGTAAATTATATTCACACTTTTATGATCCCATCCCTACATCAGAAGATAATGCATGGTGAGGTCGCTGTGCAGCATCATCAACATTTTACACTGGCAAAGATTACGCCTAAGAGAAAGAAATTACAAGCAGTCTAACAGCTGGGTAGACAAAATGAGACAAAGTTTTACCTCTTTCGCAGGAGCGACCCAGGTATCCAGTCCCAGAACAGTCACACACGTAGCGATTCCAGCCTTCTCTACAGATCCCATTGTTTTGGCAGGGGTTGCTCAAGCACTGCTTGGGAGGCTCTTTAGAGCAGGAGGGCTTGACCCCGGCAGCTTTCTGGATCTCAGCCAGCCGTCTGACATCTTTACTCTGTCCGTCAATAAATAAATCTCGAATGCAGCCTACGTAGCCATAGTTGAGCAGTGCAGTCCACACCTCGGTGGGGAACACCAACCCCCTTCTATTCTCCGGTAAACCCCCGAGGTACAGGTTGTCATCCAAGTCCAGGATCTCACTTTCTCCAGGGGCTGTGTAGGCAGTGCGGAGGGTGTTGATGGAGATGGTACCTAAAAATGAAGATACAGGAAGAATAAGTTATTGTTTTGCTACAGCTACTTTGAGGTAAGTAAACATTTAGCCTCCAAAAGGCACTGTGTGTCCTACAGGACCACAAAGATGCAAAGAAGACCCATTTGAAAATGTTTTGATGAAGAAATTAACCTAATTAGTGTTATCCATCTGGACAGGGTCAGGATTTTCTTCATTTAGAATGACTGATGAGAGATGATAAGATGCATTAATCACAGGGCAGCTAGTCTATTAGTAGTTTAATCTGGGATTCCTAAGAGTATCCTCTCCATTTTCCTTGGGTTTGCCATAATAAATCTCCTTTATCTATAAAGCAGTGGTCATAAAGAAACTAGTGAGGAAAAGAAAAATAGTTGCCCCCTCTATCATTTTAGCCACCCTTCCCAAAAAAACATCGTAACCATCTTTTTGATCTTGATTAACGGACTGGAGGCTCCGACCCCCCCGCCACCCTGTCTCTCCTTCTGTTTGCCTCTCAAACACATAAACCTGCAATGAGAGCATGTGTGTTTCCCAACATGATTTATCACTCTCATTCAGGTTTAATTCTCGATCTGGAGCACGGTAAACAACAGCGGACATGACTGGACTGTAAAGCTGTGGAAAAGGAAGGCCTTACTGTGGGACTCAGACCGGGTGATTAATTTGTATATGGATCTGTTACTCTGAGTGCAGGAACCATTGTGGACTTTAATTAATGGTGGCTGCCTCCACTGCCCGCATCCTCGTCCAGTAATCTATATACCGTGGCACTGAGGATCCACACAGGCCACTGCCTGGATGGATGCTTAAAAATAAAATTGCCATAGAGTCAAAATTTGCATTTTGAGTGGCAGATGCATGCCATGGCAGATATGAAGGAACTAATAGTTGATTGCCATGGGCTAAATGGCAAAGCTGTAATGCTTGTACTGTATGTGGGAGAGAAGTGTAGCTTTTAAGTTACTTTTCTAGTCAAAGTGTTTATGTTGGGGAAACAAGCCCTAAGCCATACTTGAATTTCAGCAGGGCTGCCTGGCACTTTTTAGAGACACATTAGATATTAAATGGGGCATTTCACATTTCATTACAGCTACCATTAGCATGCATGAATGTACATATCACAATTAATTATACATATAATAAATATCTGCATTTCTATTTTTTCTATCAAAGCCTTTTTTCTCAGAAGCATCTTTTCACATAACAAAAAAATTTTAAAAATCACTCCCTATGCTAATAACACACTTGTTCATGTATGATCTTCATAGCCAAGGTGAGCCAGCCCTTTTGCAAAATTGTTTGAGAGAGACAGCTAAGGACCTAGTGCACAATGATTAACCGGGTCCCACTAACATGTTCCAGCTCTTTTCTCAGGGTCTTGGCCCCAGGCATCTGTTCCTGCACTTTCCTGCCGCCACCCACTGCCCCTGCTCTCTCCAGCCACAGCTGTTGAGACTTCCAAGCTTTGCACACTTGGCATAGGCCACCCGTCATGCAGCCAGAACAGCTCCCTTCAGGTTATAGCTAACGAGCTCACTACATCAAACTCATTAGCGAGGAAACTTTTCTCTGAGTAGAGCAGGTGCCCGGCTGAAGAATGAACATCAGTGTGGTCAGCGTGAATGGCGAGAGAAGTATCCACACACGCAAACACTTTTTTTTTTTGTCAGATCCCACACTGTGACAGGCATTTGAAGGAACTGAGTGAAGTAGTGTGCAAAATTCTTGAGCCACCCTTCATTCCTTTATATTTTGCCATCTTCATGTTTCCTAAAGGACATACAAAGCTCTTCTTTGAGGTAAATCCATGACTCATTATGTTCCATTCTTTGCTTTTCTATCCAGGTATGCTTTTACTGCTTTGGCAATGTGTTTAAGATCGTTGATCATGTTGAAAATGATGCTGTTGCCAATCAGATACTGTGCGGTGGATTAAAGTCTGATGGTACTTTTCTATCTTCCTCATTTAATCAATTTTGATCCCCAACACCACTGACTGAAAAGCTCCAAACCATGACAGAGCCTCCACCGTCTTTTACAGATGGGTGCAGACACTCACTGTTGGGCATCTCTCCTGATCTCATATGTACTGACATCAACTTTGGTGTAAACCTGTTGCCCGCTGATTTTCAGTTCAATTCTTGTGTAATTTGGCAGCCTTTTCTTCCTGTTTCTCTTCCCTTCTTGAGAGCCACCCTTTTCTCATTTTTCCAGTGAACAGTAGATGAATCAAATGATGGTCCATGTGCATTTCTCAGGTTCTATGTCAGATCTGTATTGTTCCTATTTCTTATGGTTTCACATTGCTTTCAGATAAATATTTATCCACTGTAGATAGTTTTTTTTGTAAGCTTTCCTCTTTTGTTCTCAACTTGTTCAATTTCCTCAACTTTTTTAAGGACACCCTGCACATGCCAAAATATGCCAGGTTTTTGGCAAATAGCTTTTTGGTGTTGGTGCCAAAATACTATTTTATACCTGTCACACTGTGTTATCTTTGGCATTTTTCAACTACAAATTCACTAAAGAAATAGGAACAAATGATACATTTTTGTAAGATGCTGCCAGTAACAAAATGCCTAAAGATACGATTTAAAATTTGGCACACAACACCGGTCCATCCTTTGAGTTTGGTGTCTTTGTTTACGCTTTAATAAGATCATAGGTCAGTGTAAAAGTGGCGTAACAAATAGAAATTCCACTGAAAAGAGGCTGGTACTTGAACTGGACTGAGAATGAGTGAAAAAGCAGGTAATGTCCAATGAAAAATTTGGAAAGAGTTTCAAAAAGTCTGACCATTTTTAAAAATTACAAGAAAGCCTTGCTCTTTGAAAGTAAAATATAAAGTGATACTGTTAAAGTCATCATCGAGTTATTGGATGCTTTAAACCTCATGATATCTACACTTAAGTCTTATTACAGTCATAAAGAACGAAGAAAGAATATCTGTCTAAATTGATGCAGAAGAAGAAGAAGAAAGATATCTACATCTCCTGGGCATCATGTGACAGTGATGTATTTACTTCTCAATCTCCTGTAAAGAATATGTGAAAGCAGAGTGGATCTGTGTAATGTTGGACGACTACCCTAACAGCAGGGCATATACACACTGCAGGACTACTTATGTTTTGAACACTATTATTTTGATATCAGGGGGTGTGTCTTGTGAATGCTAACATTAAAGAGGAGGAGATACAGAACAAGATGAGAACATGGAGATAAAGAAGCCTGGAAAGAGGATGGGGGGGTATATGATGACAGATAAGAAAGCAGTGGGAACACAGCGGTAAACAGTGTCCTGAAAAATGAGTACAGAAATTACAAACGAGATGATCAAACTGATACAGAGGGCTAAAATGTGACTGAATGATGATGACAAAAATCAGCAGTCTAGCCAACTTAAAAGCGCTGACCACATTACTCTCTCTATCCCTCTCTGTGGGCTGACCTGAGTGGTACTCCATCATCAAACCTGAAGGCAGGGGTCCAAATGACAGCTCAGATCTCTCTCACACTTTTTGCATCAGCAGCCAGGCTCAACTTGGCATGATGTCCCCTAACCCCACTCACACATCCCCAAAACATGTCAGACAGGGGATTACTACAATCCAGTTAGGGCGATACGGCCAAATCTCTCCCTGTGATTGGATTCTCTGTAGAAAAAGAAGCTCGTGAGTGGGTTGTGAGGATAGGGAATATGTTATCTATAAGAGTGTGCGTGCCTGCTTCTGTTTGTTTGGTGTACGTGTGCATGTTTGTGTGTGAAGTAGCGCCGCGTGTGCCCTAGCAGGAAGTGTGGCTACAACACAGCAATGTCCGTGTAATGTCTCTGATGAGTGACCCACAGCACTTGCGGCCCAGAAGCCCTCACTTAAAAGCAGAGTGTCTCTTAGCGTCTCTAATGCATTGAGGGTTAGAAGATGCTGTCTGAGAGCCAGAGTCCATTTGCAGGCTTGCTTCCTGTAGAAAGAGCTGCCTAAACTAAATAGGGCAGGGATCATTATCCACCATTGTTACAGCTGCAGGAAGCGTTGCACACGGAGGACTGGGCTGCGGATAATTATGTCTGGCTGTTGTGTTGCACTTTTGTTATGAGTGATGTGCTTGGTGGTGTGTATTAATAAAACATCTGACACACCGATGAAAAGCCAAGAATACCATATGTTTGATGAGTCACGCTCTCGGGGGACTGGTGAATTCTTCTATGTTGTTTTTGAAAATTACCTTGAAGGACTCGTGTGTACGATTTAAAGGGTTCAATTAAGAGAACTAGATTGTAGGATTAATAATCATTTTCATCAGTGTTAAATTAGCTCTGACAATAAACTGTGGTTCAGTTCAGTTAGGACATAGGTTCATGTGGTTTTGATACCTCACTCTAATTTAGGGAGCAAGCATATGTTTGATGGTACACTGAAAACATCAGACACCTAGTTAGTGTTTGCAATGTGTCTGCTCACAGAAGTGGGCTTTATTATGGCATTTTCACTCATTTGTTAATTTTGTGTCATTCAGTTATGTTCTGTGCTTTGTGTTGTTACCAGTTGACAACGGTTATTTGTCACAGTTAGAAATGTTCAGTCTGGTATAATGGCTGGAACCATACTGCTATATCACAGTATGACATGAACTGTGGATGAATGAAATGTACAGAATCCTCTGTGCTCTCATGAGCTGCATAAAATAATACCACGGGCCACCACTAGCAGCCTCAGTGACAGATTATGCTGCAACATTTTATGCGAGCAATCGTCTGACAACTCTGGGCTCAGAATGAGCCCATTACAAAGAGAGAGTGTCATCCATGGAGCCCAACATGTAGCGCTGCTCTGTTTCTATAGTAGCCCAGAGTGCTCTGAAGAGAGCAGTAACCAAGAGAGAGTTGTTCTGAAATACGCAACCTCGTGGCTAAATGCCAGTAAAAAGAAGCAGTGTGATCACATCACACCTGTAGTGGCCTGCCTACACTGGCTTCCAGTCCATTTCAGGATCCAGTTTAAAATGTTATTACTTTCTTTTAAGAGGCTCAAAGGTTTGGCGCCACCATGCCTAACAGAACTTTTACGGGCCTACACTCCTACCAGAGCACTGAGGTCTACAAACTCACCGCTCTTGGATGTCACTCGCTCAAAAATAGAGGTGACAGAGCTTTTTAGGTGGCAGCTCCTGATCTGTGGAACAACCTCTCTACCTACCTACTTATTCTTGCAGGCTTTCTGTTGTAGTTCAGGACGATGATTGTTTTATTTGATTATAGCTTTAATTGAGATTCACAATTGTTAATACATATATAGAGATTATAATATATACATTTCAGGAGTGGTATCCACACCATTACACACCATAAGCAGCAGTGCTTTGTACAGATCATAGAAACCTGGATGTAAGAAATAAATAAATAAATTGGAAAAAAGCTTCACAATTTGAAGCCACTGTGTGCACGTATCTAAAGCATCCTCGCCATGTTGTTACTCGAATCACAAGGGGAGTCGTCATATTGGCGAGACCTTTGTACATCCTCTCTACAGGCCAGTACGTAAGTGTTGATCCGCAGGACTTGAGAAAAGAAGGAAAAGTTATTCTGAAATGTCATTAGTGCACAGCTCAGCACAGCACTGTGCAGTAACTGTCTCAGTCCTGGGAGAGACCCCCTCCTGTTTCCATGGAAACTTAGGCAGGGTAGACAGAGAGAACAGTGAGTGGAGAGCTCGATGAGAGAGCTCGGGGTTCTGTGTGCCCGTGTTCGTGTGTACATGTGTGCACTGCATGGGGGAGGGTGATCAGAGGTTACTACACACATAATGAAAAAAAATTTAATTTAGCAAGACAATGTTGTTTATAGTGCGGCGCACCGCAACTAAATGTTTTGGATTTATGTCATCTGAGAAGGTACCCACAGCTTTCTTCTCCCAGCGAATTCAATAGAAGCCACTCAGCAATGTTTATTTCAGCGTATGCCTGTATTGTGTCACCTCAAACAGAGTATTGGAGCTAATTTTACAAACCTGTCAATGACTAATGGAGCTGAATGTGTGAAAGCTGTCACTATTTTAACATTGTATCTAGCTCAATTTGGAACTACAACCCAGACTTGCTTAGGGGGGTAATGAAACAGTTAATCTAATTTCCACCTCTTGAGATGGAGTGGAAAACATGGTCAAGGGGTATATCTAATTTGCAGCATGACATTGCAAGGGCTTGGCTCTAAGCTCACACTAACAAATTGCTGCTTAGATAAGCAAATCAACAGGGACCAGTGCAGGGCGACCCGGGGCGTAGAGGACACGTTGTGAGAGGGGACAAAGTTATTTTGTTGCAAATATGTGTCTGGAATCGTGACACGTAGCCACTATCTGGAGTTGGGTTATCACTATTCAATTGGATTTTATAATAAATATGTAAAAATAATTATAACAAGTGGAAGGGCAGGCAGTGTGTGGAGAAATATTCAAGTTTCAGTGGTGAACCAACGCTGGTACAATAATGAATAATTCAGTTTTTCAGAAAACAAGTCCATGACCCCATGAAAATAATTTTATTTCAGTAAAATTGTTTAAAGAGCTCCTTATTTAAGTTTCTTCTGAATTCTGCGTTGTACCGTACACAGTGTGATCAAAGGGCCCATAAAAATCTGATCTCCCCTTCAAGGCAGTTTTCTTATTCACCACCAAAGTATTTTGAGCATTGCTGCTATTTTTAGATCGCTCTGCAGGAGTCTCATTCTGTCCTGTTGTACCTGAAACTCTTTGATGCACGTTATATCGGCACCAGTGTGTTGAAACAGTGATCCCTCAACTTCCAACTCAGAAAGTGGAAAGAACCGAACGCAGTAAGTAAATAGGTAGCTAACAAAGGTTGCGCTGATGATACCGAAATCTTCCTGTGATGTCAGTATGCCGGCACACAGTGACATGATGCCACAGTTCATGGTTGTAATGGGACTTCTACAAAGTGAAGAAGAAAATTTAAGCTAGGTAGTATGTATTTTGGATTTTTATGGGCCAGTGCTTCTTGATCGCACTTTATATGTTGAAGGCTAAACTAGTCAGTCATATTGAGGATTACTTCATCACCATACTTTTTGCACATTTCTGGTGCCAGGAGGACAACGACACACAAAATTAAAACTGTGTTTGATTGCTGGGCTACTGAACTGCATGTAATGTGGGTGTTTGTTTGTATGTGTATGAAAACACAAAGGAGTGTGGTGGCATGTCTCTGTATAATTTCAAGCCTTCTGAAGTATTGTATTTTGTTTTTATGGCACTATTATTTAAGAAATTTCGATCGGAGATGGTCACTGTCTGCGCTACGAAAGAAATAAACTGCTGAGAAATGTATTACTGCTACAGTACTTCAAGTCAGGACACGTGGAAGGTGTAAACTACTGCTGTGAAAACACTATTGTTAAGCCCACAGACCCTTTTCACCTACATTGATAGGAAGTCAAGTAGTAGTCACGCAACCTAATATATTTTGTTGATATAAAGTACATCAGTTCAGTTTAAGTGGTCATTTTTTGCCATGTTGCATTTTTTTTTTTTTACATTTAAATGTATTGCACTCTCATAGTAGCGACAGATGCAGCAACAGGTCCCTTTTATTGTTTATTATTGTTTCTTGCATGCTATTCGTCTAAATATTGTATGTTGCTAACGATTTTTTAAAAAGTTACCTGATCTTCCATCTCGCTGGAAGTCAACATGGTACCACTCGCCGTCATTGACCTTCTTGTTGACTGCCCTGGTCTTTGTGGTTCCCGAGCCCATGTCCAGCAGCAAGTACAGATGGCCATCCAGCATCTCGATAGCAAAGAAGTCCACTTTAAGAGTTTGAGGACTCTTTGAATCCTTTGGCTGCTGCTTGAGCTTGCCATGGCTGAAAAGGAGAAGGCCGTTGGGCTCAGTGGTGCGGAAGTCAAAGGAGATGGAGCCTGTCTTTTTAGCATTCCACTTGTTGAGGATGATGTAAGACTCAGGCGTCTCAAAAGTGATGGGATCTAGAGTGGCCACGTTCTCACACTTGAAGGCCACAGTGCCGTGGATCTTCATCTTGGGATCACCCTGCTTGGCCAGCCTGGACAACTCAAGTCTCACGTCATTGTTTTTGTATACAACCTGAAATGGAACACAATAAAAAAAAGGTTTTAGTCATATTCTGCAAATCAAAGATCGGTTTGCAGAATATAAATATAATGGGGAATGTAAATATGCATAATTAAACACCATGATGTCCATGTGATATTTCATCCCACAACACGGTGTCATAAGCAAGGATCGCATGCCTCAGCTATTGGTAATCTTTGTCACACTGCACCTATACGTGACGAGCTGTGTCCACAGGGTACCAAATGTCACAGACATCTTCCCGCTTTCTCTGCACCCATTTGAAGCCTTCACAACAAGTGAATAGTGGGTGAAGTGTAAATAGGTGGGAGATGCATTTTGGCTTTCAGCTCTACCGTCAAGAGACAACCTGAACATGACAAACAACTGTGACAATGGTTTGGAGAAAATGATTTTATCCAGCATTATCTCCCGGGAGTCGGTGTGACATGTGAGATGAAGAGTGATAAATCTAAACTAGTGACTTGATTGCAAGTGTGGTGCAAAATGCTGATTTAAAGTCCCTGTTGGAGTATTTGATTAGAATAAGAGTGGTCAGATGATGGATATGCCTTTCTAAAGAAGAAATTAGTGCAGTGTTTTCTCATGCAAGCTCCAGCATCCATTATCCCGTACATACTGTTGGAAATTTCTAAATCAAAAAACCCCCCAAACATTTATGTCAATTTTAGCTACTGTTCTCAGACACTATAAAACAGGAGGCTTAAATAAATCAAATGTATTAGTTCTGTGACCTTTGAGATGATATAGAGCTAAGGTACAGAAGTGAAAGAGTAGCAGCCCATTAAATGTCATTAAAATACCAAATTTACTGATGGATGAGCTTCATTATCATACATGATACAGCAACAGTACATTTTCTAATTTGCTCATTTTTATTTACTGTTGTTTGTCTAACTAGTAAACTCCATTTGTGTATGAAGCTCATCTTAATCGCCTGATTTATTCTCATTCACTAAAATGCAAGAAGAGGCGTATTAAATTCACTTAAGCAAGTTTCTCATGAATACTCAAAATATTGATTAAGGTCTACAGTTTGTGTAGAATATGTCTGTGTGGGTTCCACTGTAATTAGCGACAGTCCAAAAAAAATGAAGACAGCTCTAACCCCGTCATTATCCAATCCCCACAATGAAAGAGTATCTACTAAGCAGCTCTAAGCAGCAGCTAGGATCCCTATGTCTAGTTTCATCCAATTTCCAACTAATTAACATTTCCGTGAATGTCAACATTTTGCATCAAAACATCAATGGAGCCGTTATATTTTTCACCAGACACACTTGACATACTCATACAAAAGCTAAGATTTAGAGGACAACAAAGGCTTTAAACATAAAGATGTTAAAGTTCATCAGGAAGAGAGATAAAAGGGGAACTACTATTTAACAGCCACCTCTAGATGTCAAGCGCACAGCTGATGATCTCTTTCACGCTGCTCTAATACTGCTAATTGGAGGATAATGTTAGAAAGTAATAGATAGCTCTTTTACTGCAATAGCACGCACATTTATATAACAAAAGAGTTGTAATTGTATGTCTGTTGCTTCCAGTGGGTCAAATCAAATGAGTTACAGCTGTGGAAAACACTAGCCATGTTTTTTATTTGCTGTCATGCTAAGCGTTCACCTGAAAATGGGAACATGTCCGATGGGATTGTATTTGCATGGAGCATTATGTTTATCACCAAGTCAGATCTACTGTGTCTAACTGTTCAGGTGGATGGAGCTCATAGCGGTGCTTCAGAGTTAGATAAGCCAAGGCTTAGTTTATTATGCACTTAACTGTGAGGAAATCAAACCAGGAAACTATATTTTCTTCACACACACACACACACACACACACACACACACACACACACACACACACACACACACACACACACACACACATATAAAGTATATTTAAATATATACGGTGAGAAAGAGAGAGAGAGAGAGACTATACGTGTATATTCCCTCAGGCCTGTCAGGTCTACAGTGGCCACATTCTTGCACTCGAAAGTCACACTGCCGTGGATCTTCATCCTAAGATGAAGGCCAGGTGATCCCAATGTGACACTAAACCAAAATGTAGTGTTTTAGGGATTATAGAAAAAGAAATGGAAAAAAAGTAAAGGAATAAATTACAGCCTCTCTGCCCGTTGAACTTGACTCATGCAGACAAAGGTGCAACAGATACAGCCAATAAACCCAAATCAATTTTTTATAGTCAAGACAAAGGGCACCTTTCAGCATCGGAGGAGCTTTGGTCTGAGCTACAACTGGTGCTGCACTCGTAGTGCTGCACTAATTTGTCATCAAACTAGGGCTGTGACAACTGAGCTATTACTGCACCACAGTTTGTTTTGCCATCAGAACTAACAGGCAGGCGTGGCGACTCAGACTGGAATCTGCACACAAATGCTGCAACATGCCACTTGGAGACATGTTATCAATCAGGTCCCACAGCGTATGCTGTTAAACCACCACACATATTCTATCACAACACACTCTGAAGCTGACCTGAGATGGGCCTTTTTGTTTAATTCAACAGCCTGGATGAGAGGATGCAAAGAGCTTGTCAACGTACTAAAAATGTCAGACAAAAAAATCAAAGTCAAGTAGATGGAACTAACTATGGATTTTAGATCATGCGGGCTTAATCTCTTTTTATTTGATATTGACATTTGCATTTGTCTGGTAAAACTAAATAAGGAATATTAAATGATCCCATGAGCAAATAAAATACTGAAAATCCCCTCAGTCTCTCTTCTTGTAGGCGTTATCGCACCTCTGCAGCATATTTAAAAGTTTTTGAGCAGTTCAATACATGGATCTCAGGACAGTGAGGGCAGGCTTGGCAAGAGGACAGAGAGTAATTCAGTGGGGTGGATGACCACAAATGGGGTGAACCAATTCCACCCCTGTTGTTGTAGCATCTGCAGCACCTGCAAGACATGTATTTAACTAAAAAAGTTGCCTTAAAAACACACTTTTAATAAGCTTGTGAACATTCCCTGCTCCACTCCGTATGTACTCATTAAAGAGAGATGCTTGAGACCTATCCTAGATGATACTGAGGACAGCAGTCTGCCTTTAATGATACCAAAGGAGCAAGAGGAGCTACAAAAAAGAGAGGGACAAAAAAGTTTGAAATGAAAAGATAAATAAACTGGTCATTTTCAGTATTTTATAAATTGGCCTGAACTTTGAATAAGTCTCACAGCTCTATAGGTTCAGAGTCCATATTTATTGTTAAAAAAACTCCTGCATTTTACAATAAAATGTAAAAGTACACTATAAGCATACAGACATTAAGGGGTGAGTGAGAAACAGTATTAACTATTCAAATGGCCCATTGCACTGTGGAGGCCAGGGATGTGCTGAATTCAATGCATCCCAGAGCGTATAACTAATGTACATTTCTCTATTTTTCTTGTTTCGCTCCCGCTTTTCAAGCACTATTAAGTTACATTTAGGAAAGCCCTCCACAGATACCGAGCATAAAGAAAAAATGTTATTCTTTAAACAATTGGGCTAAGATAAAATCTGATAGAGCACACTCCCCAACAATAGTGAGGTGTTAAGCGTGTCAGGTGCTCCTCATAAAAATTCCACTCCCTGATCTCAGGATCACCGCTCCGCTTTGAAGTGCAGCTGACATAGCCACGTGAAGCCCGAGGTAAATTCCACTCCAAGACAGACCTCTATACGTGTGGGTGTGTGGTGCGCCCGGCATAGTTATGTGTGCATGTGTGTAGAGCGTCGCATGTGCACTGAGGGGGCAGAAGAGGGAAAAAATTTTGAGTCAGAGAAAGTTTGTGTCAGTGAGAGTGAGGAAAAGAGGACAAACAAACTCAGGGTGTTAAGGATGAAATAGGGCCAGCTTGTGGGTGGGAGGGTCTGTTTTGGAGTCCTAAGGTGAAGCCAGTCATATCCTGCACACCCACCAGCCTCAGAGTTCACACAGAAGTGGTGTTTACCTCCCTGAGGCAGCCCATGAAGTTGTTGCTAACTGGAGATCCAGGCAGGTCGGCTGTGCTAGGGCTCCCTCCGACATAGAAAAAGTCATCAGAGCCTAGCATGGTGTAGTCTTCTTGCGTATATCCTGTGGTGGTCAGAATCCCGTCAACGGATATTGTTACCTAAACAACAAAGCAGAAGGAAAGGACACGCTATACTCAGACAGCCTACTATAATGTTATAGCCTTTTTTCTTGTAATCTAGGTCAGAGTTCCCTACATGTTTCTTTTTTTTTTCTGAAACCCATTTTCATGTCTGTTTGTTTGTTTGTTTGCTTGTCTTTTTTCTTGTTTTTGTTGATTATTATTTTGTCCAGTTTGATTAGTTAGGACGACTGCAAGACTTAAAAGGAACACTATTCTAGTTAGAGAGTTAGTCAACTGCCCATACTACAGTGTTAGTATTGCTGCTACTGCAACATAAAAGTATTTTAGCAGACACAAAAATGGTGTTAGTAAAATGTTATCTAGGTTAGTTATTATTTATTATTATTCCATATTAGTATGTCCAGCAGACGTTTCTACAAAAGAAACCAGAACGTGCCACTAGGTTAGAAAGGGAGCACATGCTATGAAAAGCACAGATACCTTTTATTAAAGGACAATGACTGAGGGTAAGAGACAAAAGAAGACATGCATGCATTTGTCTTTTCTTTTTGTTCTCACGCACACAAAAAGAAAAATCTCCCAATTTTCCTGATTGGGATACAGAATCAGTATTTCGACACTTGCCACAGTGTCAGATGCATGCACAAGCCGATGGACACTGTAAAAACCACAAAGAGAAATCAGAAAAACACCCAAGACAAAATGACAAACACAGCTCAACCGTCACTTTCACGTCGACAAATGGGCAGTGTGGCATATGCAACAGGTAGTCAAAAGTGCATGCCATGCAAAGTGAATGGGGGATACAACTGGCTGAGCCAAAGAGCATCAGGCCAGCCAGACAGGAGAGGGTCCTCATTATTAACCACAGCTTGATGCAAAAGGCTCGAAATGATGCTCCTAAAAAGGTGGATCAAACAGAATTGGACAGGAAACAAGTGAAATAAAGAGGAGAAACCAATGAATGAACCAAGAAAAAGGTTTCGAAAAGTAAGCAGAAGAGTACCAACCGCAATTTCCTTTTTTTTTTGTAAATGACGTCTACAGTAAAAAAAAAAAAAAAAAAAAGGAAAGGAAAGAAACACACGGCAAACCCAAACTAAGAAACAATTAGAATGATATCTACCGAACAATGTAGTTTGTTTACCATAGCGTGTCCAATGCCTGAGTGCTTTGTGGAAAAGGGGGGAGAAAGGAAATTAAAAACTGTGAACAGAATAACGATTGTTACTCAAATAATATATGATGGTCAATACTGTTAGTACATTGTCAAACGGCAAAAAACCATACTGGTTAGTAGTGGAATGAAACATTCCATGAATGATGTTAGTTTGTTTCCAAAGCATGTTAGTAACATAGAGAAAAAAGGGCAAAATAAGTTTAACAAGAAAAAAGCAGACCAAGGAAATAACAAGAATGCACAAGAGGTGCAAGTGCTCAACCAGTAACTCCCTGATTTCCTTCATGGTGTTTTTTTTTTTTTTTTGCACCATTTTCTGTATGTGACTAGACTGTTGAGTAGCAGAAAAAAAAACTTCCTTACCCAAGTCCCGACAAAAGGTTATGATTGACAGACATGGCTCATACGAAAGAATGCCTAAAGCACATCAGTTGACCCTCTTAAGAAAATTCCCAAGGCCATTTCTAAAACTTTATTATTATTATCATTATGGTTGCTATTGATATTAGGATTCGTCTTCTTTTGTACTTGGTTTTAGGCTTGAGACCAATCCAGTGTATCAGACTTCCCACCGCTCATACAATACTTTACCTCCGTTTGGTCTTATTGATGAACTTTAGGATCACTTTACTGCAATGAGACAAAGCAAAGGAGACCCTGACACAGAATATGGAGGATGGCAATTTTGATTCCCCCGCAGAGCATGCACTCAATATGCTTTGTTTTCTTTACAGTTTGAATGCAGTGAATGTTCAAGCTGGCCAGATCTTTAGGTTTGTCAATAATCAATTGGCTTATTATGCAAAAAGAAGCTGTGGTACTGAGGTGAAGATAAAAATTTCCCACGAAATGAGCAGGAACAAATCTAGAGATTTTTGGGTGTAGACTGCAGTCATGTGAAAAAGTACTCCCTCTTATAATTCTAAGGTTTTACATATCAGTACATAACAAAAATAATCCTTAACCTGACTGAATTATACAAAAATTAATGCACAACTGCTTTTTTATTTTAAAGATTGTATTCTAAATAACCTGTTTCATCTAAAAATTATTTTATGTTCTAGTACAATCAGTAAAGTATCTTTATATTTATCTACATATTTTCTCATCACACATTCAGTTCAACGAGTCCTTCCAGAACACAACCTTACTCCACTGTAACGTCCTGTAGTGCTAGGATCTGTACGTTGGCATTAACACTTTTAACACTTAAGTCTGCTACTGTTGCTCCACAAAACCAACCACGTTTTTGGGTAGTTATCAATATAGTGCAGGACTGTCTCTATGTGTCAACTACAGGTATATGGGTTACACTTAACGTACATCACCCTGAGGCAAGCATTGGTCCGAAAGCCTGCAACCTCATGCAAACGAAACAAGTAGTTTTGAAACGTTTGCAATGTATCCAGGGTTATGGGACTCTTCTTGAATTCGACAGTGCAAATTAGCTTGATTAATTAGATGAGGGGTTTACGGTATTCAGCTTGAAAGACCTGTACAATAATTTCACATTCCCATGTTTCCTTTGCAGAGACAAATGTCACAGTGTGGTATTATTAGCTTTCTGCTTTCCTAAACCTAGATAATGTTGGGGTTAGGGCCCAGTGAGAGTGATTAATGTTTCCAAATCATCTAGCAGAGCCTGTGTGTATTTACGAAACAATATCCAATGAACTGGAAGCAAAGTTCCAGCTGTCTTGTCACAGCAGCTGTTGTACCTACAAGTCGAGATGCACCCAGAAGCTGAATCCACTTACTCTGGAAATGATTAATTATGATCTATAGGGCTAAAGGTCTTCTGCCTAGTTGGTATGTGGGTACTTCTTTGCACACAAGACACCTGTAGCAAAGGTCTTTCATCTGGGGTTCTATCCCAAATGCCATGCTGCTGATTCAGCCACCTGCAACTAGTCAGGCCCTAGAGAACTGGAGGAAATTACACGTGCTATTGTAATAAACCCAGAGGGTAGATTGTTGAAACCCATGCTTTAGTAACCTTTAGTCTCAAGGAAAGCGAAATTTCAACCAACAGGTGACCCTTACATCAGCTGAAACCGAGCATTCAGTTACTGGTGAAAGCCACCGACAGCACGCCAGTGTTGTGCCTCAACAACTCTTCTGTCTCTTCAGGTTGGTCATGGGTCCAACTGATGGGCCCTCCAATCATCCTCAAGGATGAACAGCCTCTTGCAGAGAGCTACATCTTGACCCAATTAACTGTATGCTGGCCTGCTGTGAATCAGCACAACAAACACTAACAGACCTCTGCTGATTTACTCCGGCCAGCATGATCTGCACTTGCCAGGTGGATTATTTACATATTTGTTAAGCAAAAACGCTGTGCTTATTAATATCCTCATCTCATAACCAGGCTAGAATTTGTTCTGCTGATATCCTGCAACACTGCAGGAGTTGTACCACCCTTTGGTGTTAAGAGGCCAAACAGGATTTTTATAAGAAATCAAATTCCTAAAACTCATGTAAAGTCACTCCCCTGTTTCTTAGGAGTATAAGGAGGTGAATCAAGACCATAAAGCAAAGTCCATTAAAGTCTATAAATCTTGTAAGAGGTTTTTGCCTGTGCTGGAAATTTGACTTTGGTGCTTTAAAGTCTAACTCTAGGTTTACCTATGCTCTACATAAAGGTTTTCTTTTATATTAGTAAAAAGTACAGTGTGCTAGCAAGTTCGTTTGAATGCTTAAATACAACAGATTCATAATGACCAATATCACAACTGTACTAACATAAGCACTCAAATGTTTTTGTACCTTTTCTCCCCTTTTTTTCCAATATTGTAATTTTTGTTAATACAGACTATACTGTACGTACTACACTGAAATTTGAGTTCAGTTAAATTTGTTTTCCCTTGACATCAAAAACAGTATTGTGTCTTACTTTGCACATGTTGATATGTAAATGACTCTAGAAACTTTGCATAGCTACAACAAAGGTAAAATGTCATTATAACCTTTCTTTTTAAAAGTTAGGGTTGATTTAAACTGTAACTTTACACAGGCCCTGATTCATATCGAGATGTCCCTGCTCCCTCGTGGTTTTGTTTCACTCTCCACCAGAAACCATCATGATTAAATTTAGCAATTTAATTACAATGTCTGGGAAAAATAATGTATTGTATGATGGTAATGATTTAAGTGAATTTGTTTTAATTTATTTACTGAGTCTCCATATCACCCTCTGTACTGTTACCTGACGTAGATTCCTTGTTACTTTGACATCATGCCAATCATTGTCATTAAATTTCCCATTGACTGGCTCCACAAGAGCTTCAAAGGCTCCAGACCCCAAATTAATGACGAGTGAGACCGCCCCATTTTTCAGAGCCAGGTTGACGTAATCAGCTGATTTTCCCGTGTGCAGCATCAGTCCATTCCTCTGTAGGGTTTTGAATGACAATGTGATTTCATCACTGCTGCTTTGAATCGGGTTCAAGGACAAGTCGTAGCAGAAGAACTCAGATCCTTTGAAGGTTGCGACAAACTCTTCTTTTCCTGCAGAGACAAGGGAAAGAGAAATGTGTTTCATTAATATAATGCCCTCTTGGGTGCCTGTTGGAAAGGTGTGGAAAAAATATGCGAATAAAAGCCTCAAAATGTTGAATTGATAATAAATACACTGAAATTAGATTGTAAATGAAGGTATAAAAAGAGACATATTTATTTAACATTCCAATGACCAACCAGAATCCACCATAGCCAAAGGAATGCAGGGAGATAATCCCAGGCACTTATTTCTTACCTTGTACAGATGTCACTATTGTAATACTCTTCTGAGGTAATTAGACTTAGATTAAAGCAAGCGGATGATTAAGGATTCAACTGACATACCTGATAACAGTTGCAAGTTATATATCATTATATTTTTCTGTGATTAAGATTGGAGGTCTACAACAACACTATTTATTGGTACATCTGCAATATCAGAAATAACTTACAAACATGAAATAACTTACATACATGAGCGCCTACATGTAGGCACTCATGTATGTCACAATAAGGCATGAAAACATCCTAGAACATTACTACTATACTAAAAAAAAGAAAAAATAACCAATGTCTGAAAATGTAAATTAAATCTGTAAAATGCTTTGTTGTCATCAGTAGTGCTACAGCAGTGTGCTTGGTAATTACATTTTGTTAATTATAAGATTCTTCAATTATCTGCACTACGAAAAAGTTGTTTTTTGCCAATTCTTGCTAAAAACTCTGTAGCACGCACAACTTGAAGATGACATGTAAAATATATGCTAACTGAGAATGTAAGATTGCATTTCCAGAGGGATGATGAACTAAATGTGATATAAAAAACTCACAGAATTGTGATTTATGATAAATTTCTCTTACAAACATATATATGTTATTAATCCTTGCACATGTGATCGTGCAAAGTTCTCTTCAGACTGGCCCACCCATTAAAAGGAGGAGATAGCGTAAAGGCAGACATGTATCCATACATAATCTACGATCATTATACTGTAGTAAGAAAATGATAAGAAGATAGGTAAGAAAATATCAAACATGCCTTTTTTTTTTTACTGTGCACTGGTTACTTTTTTTATTGAATGAAAGGACAAGAGCACAATTATGGGCAATTAAGTGCAAATTGTATCTGAAACAGCAGCAACTGAATTTAGCTGCTATCACAAGATCCAAGCATCAGCACAGTTAGCATGCACAAACAAAAAGTTACCAAAAAACCCAGAGTGAAGTAAAACTTGTCTTCCAACCATAACCAAGCAGCCAGAGCCTGATCTTATAACATTGTTATGATTTATGATTTATAACATTGTAGCTACTGTACACGTGTATGTGTTACAGTAGTGAGCGCTCTGAAGTCTCTTTGCCTAGTTTCCAACTTTACTTTGCATATACAACTTTGTGTTCAAACACTAAAAGAAGTTTTGTATGTATGTTCTCATACAATAGGGTTTTCTGTTGTGGAACTATAGCCAACGGTTTATATTGTCAACTGGTAATTATCTGACACAATAGTAAGCTAATGAGTTATGTAATAAATGTTTTAATCTACTGTATTATGTAACAAATAATGCAGTACTTTTTCTCGGTAACAACCCCAACATTGGTCATCAGCTATTAAAACCTGCTCACACACCTTAGATAGGAAGACAATTGCACAGTTAGAGCAATTACTGACAAAGACTAATGGAATTCAAAAACCGAAGAGCAACAATATGACCAAAGAGTGCCAGCAATAAAAATTATTAAATCTTCTAAATAATAGAGATTACTCACTGCAGTTAAAGAATGACACATTGGTACGGTGTTAATATGACAATTTATATCAAAATTTACAAATGACCAAGAGCTCTAGATGTGTTAAGAGCAAAAGAGCACTCCTCGGCCGTCGGGCTATCAGCAAAGTGACTGATTTCTATAATATTTTATTATATGATTTGGCATAGCAAAAACATCCTTGAGAAAAACCTTAACATTCTGAGACAAAAAGAAAACAAAGTGACATTGGACATCAGTGGGTGATGCATGTGAAAACCTATTAGAAAGCATTTAAAAAAGGTTTAGACAGATAACAAGCCATTAAAGCTACTAGCAGAAAATAAAGCACCAAAAAACAAATGGAGCAAAGCATTCAATTATCATAAATGGGGCTGCACATTTATATATGCTTGCCAAACAAACACAGACACACAAATTAACACACACACATATGCTTTGTATACCAACCAGTCATGGATGCAACAATGTAAGAAATGAAAGGGGTTGCTGTCCACAACAATTTGTCACCTCATTGATTTCCCCTTAAACGTGCTATAGTGCACCTCTGGGAAAACTACAAGGGGCCATAATTGAAGCTGACTGGATCTCACCACTCTTTGGTCATTCCTTCTATGTCTGCGCTCCCTATCAGTGAAAATGAGAGAACTCTACCCTCTTCACTAAATCCACCCATCCCTGCTTCACAAGCTCAGTGACCACATAACAAATAGAGCCAATAGTTTAGGGTCATTCTCATTTCTCTCTCCACACATCCCCATGCCTTCAAGTCAGAGTTAATTCCCCTAACCAATGGAGAATGAATTGTGTGTGTATAGCAGAGGCATTGCTTAGAATTTACAACGTTTGGGGGCCAGGCCCAGAGGGAGCTTCAGGGCCAGGGGATGTGCAACTTCTGTGGTGTTTACATTCCAAACTGGGCTACTCAGATGTAAACATATGTATGTTTTTGGGGTAGCTTACATGTCTGATAATTGATGCTGCTATATCTTTATGATATATTGCAATATCCAATATTTATGTGAAAAGCCTAGACAGAAACATCGACACACTTGAGTCAAGAATTCATTTTCCCATTTCCAGCTGATTTATAGGTAAACCAAGCTTTGTGGTCAAATATAGTTTTGTTAAAGGTATCTTATTTTGCTGTAAAAAGCACTGAGGAATACTGACTGGGAAAGCTTCAACATAGTATGTCTGTAATGATATGCTAATTAGCTTTGTGGCGCTGTGGTGATTAATACCTTGCTGGGCTAGTGAAAGCTGCAGTGTTTAAAGATCTTTCAGGTAACCTGGAAAATGCTAAAGTTACTAATCACAGTTATGTCATTGGGGTTACATAAGCTCTTTCATCCATGGGCAGATAGAAGAACTTTATCCTGCACTTGCACGACATTGGGCTAAGTTTAGTTAGTTCGGACGGAGGGAAAAAACAGCAGCTAAATATAAAACTTTTGAAGAGTGAAGATATGAGCATTACATAAGTTTTTACTGTGTGACAGGACAAGGTTGTGACAGTAAAGTGCAAACTTTGTCCAGGCCAGAAACAATGATCCACTGCTACTAACACACAGCATTTTTATGTGAAATGCTCTTTGGGTTGGAGTAATATAATGTAAAAAAAAATTACAACAGATGAATAACATAACACATAAAAAAATGGAGTCACATTTATTACTTTGATTTTTCTATTAGAAACCCCAACGCTGTTGACTTACGACATAGGTCACGGTATTAGACTGTTTTATGCAAAGAGTGTCCCCAATAATAATGAAGAAAGGTGCTATTTTGTTGCTGCTTCTCCTGGGTATTTGGGCATAGCCCATTTGTCTCTCTGGGCAGACCTACAAACTACGGTCAATCAAACTACAGCTAGCTGCTGGCACATCAATGCCCTTGAGTCATAACACTGAATGAGAACAAGAATTACAGCCAGCTTCTTTAGTGTTTTTCAGAAAACAGAGGACAGAAAAAGACATGAAAAGAGTGAACAGAAAGCTCCTAGGGAAAGGCCATAAATAGACACAAAGGTAAAAACTTGTCACAGTGTGTTTTTCTGCATCATTCATCCCACTTTTTTTAAAGACAACATCATATTGGTGCCTTCACCAAAACCCATTTTACACTACATTTAGAAACTGCAAAAACCTCCATTAGCAGGATATTTTAAATGTCGTGTTTTGCTTTCTTTTCTTAGATCCGTCAGAGATCTAAGACCTGTGACAAAAATAATTGTGCTTCAGCACTCTCATAATCCTGTGATCTCTTTCAAACGTACAACTGTCCTCGTCCCTGCAAAAAAACAACAACTGTTAATCAACAGCAGCTAACTAACAGTCATTCAGGCATCTCGTTCTCTATGGTCACATCACATTTGTGCATATATGGTGCAGAACTAACTACTCATATTGATGGAAGCAATGCAAGTGTCCGTCACTCAAATTAAATTACAAAAGGCGTGAGCAGAGTTGGCGCTGCATGACACGACCACAAAAATCAAGGTATGCTTCACTGCGAAAAACAGTAAAGGCCGCGTAACTGCCTCTAAAGTATCATTCAATCCTAATTGAAGTTGACTATGTAGAACCAAATCACTCATTTAGTATGAAGCACCAAGGGGCTTACAAGCTGGAGCACGTCATATGTACAACATTGCCAGCATGTGACCGAGCGACCAGGAGGCTCCTCATCAGTCACTTTGCTCTGACACATAATCTGGCTACTGCTACTCTATGGCTGCTTTTTAAATTAGCTCGCACCCAGGGGAGCACATTCCCTGTCAACATCAAATCATGACACAACAGTCTGAAACAGGCCTGGCAGCATATGAGAAAAATTACCCATGAAATGAACGATAGGCAAAGCTTTGATTTTAAGTGCAAATTAATCTAGTCGCTGACACTTTTGACCCGATTGTGTACAAAATAAATTTGTCAAAAGTAAAGGTGAAAGTATGGCAGAAAAGTTGAAACGTGGGAGTAGAAAACACATTTTACTCAAACGGCTTTTAAACGATACAGCCGATATCATTATTAATGACAAATAATGAGTGTCCTCCAGAGTCAAAAGAGACTAAATGAAAGATGACACATAGCAAGCAAGACTCATACTAATTTTATGGGCCTGTAGAGAAGGTTTCGAATTGCTCAAACAGACACAGCAATTACGGTTGCCCAACTCCAATTGTGTCATCTTCTTCATGACAGCCCTCAGCATTAACTGTGACTATAGCATGAAACTCGACACCACTGTTTCCCTGTCAGAGATTTCACCCACCTTCCTCACACCACTATAAATACTCGTTTTCAGCTCTCGGTAACAAGCTGAAGTAAAACGAGCTCGGTGTGTAATGCTCAGTATTTTCAGGTTCAGAGCGAGTTCAGAAAAGATGCACTTCCAAAGAAGCACCTGTGGAATTTTAGGGTCTAGCGACGCCATCGAAAAAGGATACCAAAGCCATGCAATGTGGAGACCAAAGTAGTTTAATTGTCTGTGGCAAAGCTCGGTGACTGACACTGGATTTGACTCTGTTTTCATTCGCTTGCTGTTTCCTTGCTTGATTGGCAGCCTATTAAAATGATACAGAAGTTAGTGTCTGGCATCCTATTAAAATGTTAGGAAGTTAGTGTCATCAAGCTGGCTTAAGCCTCTTACCGCATGACAGATATAAGAGTTTCTGAAGTGCTACATTCTTCGAGAATATATTTTATTACATGATTATCACACAGTTCAAAAGACTGAAGTAAAAAAATGTAACTGCTCGCCACTCCCAAGGTAGACATCACTCAAATAACCCATAAGAGTTCTTTGAGGATATTTTTTGACTTGTGTTATTTTCAATTTTAAGTCAGCAATGTAAATACAATTTCTACAAGGTATTTTTTTCACTTGGTGATCGTTTTGAGTGCCATCAAAGAGAGAGAAAAGACTCAATTAGCTGTGTTAAATATTATCAGACATTTAACTGACAAAGCCAGCATGTGCAAATCTGTGTGAGCTTACACATCCACACACTAAGTTCCCTCAGACACCATACTGTGTGAGCTTAACATATAGTGTCATTTAGATTCACAGTATGATGGATGTCGTGCTGGGCTTAGAGAGAGTCCCCTTCCCTAGCATGAGTCCGCAGAAACACTTTGCCCATAGTAAATTTACTTATAATTGGCTTTGCCGCTCATGTCATTAAGGACAGAATCAGGTGTCAATTAGGCACTTATTATATAACATGTAGCTCATTTTCTGCAAGCAAAGAGTCATGCAAGATTTCTTTCTCTTTTTGTACAAGTGTAGTGAAAAGCAGGGAGTGAGTTATTCTAGTGGTAAACATACTGGGTGGCATTTATAAAACATATACCATTGCAAACAATAAACTTCAAGCATAATACAATTATAAAGGCCTCACCTCACCCTGAATCTATCTTAAGTACAAGTAAATTGTACATTGTGATTAATGGATGAGTGATACAAGGAGGTGAGCTCAAAGCAAAAGCTATTAGCTTACAAGAATGCTCTTTGCAGATTTGTGTTCACTGCAGCTGCTGGCATGAAGCTGAAATGAAGGTCAAAACTTCATCCTGTTTTTGTTTTTTTTTACAGCTATTTTTCTCAGCCCTCTAATAAAGCATGAAATGTGATGCAGATGAAAAGGGAATATGACTTCATGCTGTTGTATAGTATGTGCGTGTTTTCAGAGTGCTAGAAAGTAGTCGGTGAAATCTTTTACATTTTTTCCCAATAGCAGAGAGTCAAGCAACCATTTCACAGTCTGTCAGCCAAATCACACACAGAGTCAATGTCTGTTCACTCTAATTGGCAGCGTGTCAGTCAGGTGCACGCGCTGCCCTCCTCTGGTATCTGGTCCCATGAGGACACAAAGCTGCCTCATCCACAACTGGCATCGCACCTTTGATGATGCACACACCTGTGCACACATTCCTGCAAGGCATGAAAACAGACATCCACCAGCTAATGGAAATGATACAGGCGCACGCACACCTCAGAAAGACAACACTAAAGAATCTCTTTTTCTCAATACCTTTGACACATAAACTGGATTAAATTCTAATAACAACACTGACTCCTGCAACTCCCACATCACAAACTGCAATTTCCTCTCAGCAGAAAGTCAGACAGAGAAAGTCTGAGAATATATTTCTTCTTATTTAAAACTGACCACAATAAGATCTCATTTCCTCTCTTATGATGCCTTTAAGATATTCCACTGGGAAAACCAAAAAAGAGCAACAACAACAACAAAAAACAATTATGCAGAACAAGCTGTGTCCCCATGAATCATGATGTCATTGATTTTTGAAGAAAAAAATAGGATAAATGTGATATTTATCACATTTTGTATCTTTTTTCAAGGAAAGTCATGACAAAATAGATCCTCATATGTCTGAGGCTAAGAAGAAAAAAAGGGGGGGAGTTACAGTCGGGAAGTGAAGCATTACATTAGATGTTTTGGCGCATTCCCTCAACAAGAACATTTATGTGGAGTGAGCTTAAGAGATATCTCACCCCCTGAAAAAGCTCCATCTTGAAGACTTAATGGTGCTGGTGAGAGACAAGGTAGAAAATCTCTTGATGGTACCGAACTCTGTTTTTATCCAATGCACAGAGCAACGGACGGCTAAAAGTGTTGAAGGCTTCTTAGTTCTTAAGGTTTCAAAATGGCAAGAGGCATCATGAGGCAACAGAATCTAACAGGACTTTAAAAAACGAGGGGGAAAAAAGAATAAAATAAAAGCCTCAGAGACAGGCAAATGCAAAATGAATATCCGTGCGCTCAGTCAAACAAACACTGTATGAGCACACGTACAGAACAGCACACTTTAGCTCCAAGGCTCTCATTTGCTTTCGGCCTATTACAGAATCACAACAGCATTACAGTGAAGGAGGAGCGCAACGTGCTGAATACTAATCTACAAAGGCCAATCCATTCCTACAGTGTAAATCCAGAGGATAATAATGTAAGCCTTGGAGAGATGGGGGATCAATATCCTCATTAAAAGAGAAGCATTTGGATATTAATGTATAGTTAGCACTTCATTTAACTATACATATATTTAGTTATAGGCCAGAAGAGCACAAACATTTTTCCCCCTTTAAAAAAATGTAATGAGCCCATCTGCAATAATTTATCATACCTGATGATAATATCTGAATGTTTACTAGAGAACCAATGAGCTGCAGACAGGTGTGTAGTAACATTTGATAGCAGATTTCTGTCTGAATGGGCAATATTTGAAATGTGCTAGCAGCTATAAATCTTCGCCGTGCGCGCTTTAACAAGCTGCTCAGTTTGGATGTAACCTTGTCAAGGTTGCCAGCACAGACCCAAAGTGCATGCTGTGAGAGAGCTGCAGAGGTTACTGTCCACTTTTGATTACTGGAGCAAGAAAAGAAGCGTCTGACTGTAAAGGACCGGCATTTGGCAGATGTCTAATTTGGGCCATATACATGGAGGCATTCCTCAGACAAGAGCAAAGTCAAGAGGCGCTGAAGCATGTCATTGTACAGAAATAATTCATGTGCTAATTACATTGCCAGTGTGTCTCAGGATGATTTCTGTACAGAGCGGCTCTTGTCTTCCCAGCTCTCACCACTGAGATCCACTCTCTGTCACACACTCCATGAATCCTTGATAGTGAGCAGACACCCAGACACATCAGGAAAGACACTTTCTTATCCTTATCCTCGCTGCTCATCCCTCATTTCCCAGACAATACACACATCAACTTCAGTATTAAGACACAAAGCTTAAGTATGTCCTTGGATGGAATATTTATCACACAAAGAAGGAATTACACTGTTGTTATCTGCCATTTGGATATTCTAATCGTTTTTGGTAAAAACTTTATTATGAGTAGAGCAAAAATAATAATCTAGCTCTAGATATGTATTACATATGTGTATTGCTCCATATGTTTCCCTACTGTATGTCAAGTACACTTAGACATCCAACAAAAGTAAAAGTACTTAATCAGTCTTGGCGGAAACAGTTTTGTATTTCACGAGCTGCCAAAAACAAGAGCTTGACTATGACTATGAGATCCAAATACAACACCAGCTATCCCACATGTTTCAATGTAATATGTAACATTAGCCTTTCAGGAGGAACCAAATAAAATATTTCCACCAAGCCATGTTTTACCAAATCATGTATGAGTGTAAAGGTTTTATATTCTTTTGTAAAGACCCTGTGTCTAAAGAAACTACATGTCTCTGTGGTAGCAGCATCGTGTCTTACAGCAGCACCCAGTATACTTTTTTGTTCTTTCAGTTCCAAAGTCAGCACAATGAAATCAGATTGTTCATTCATGCCTTTCAATAGTCTGACACTGGCGAAGTGGCCTGTCTGTCACGACCAGTTTTTCAGGTGCAGTGAGGGGCACTTGAGATAAATGTATCCTGAACCTAAACCAAATCTTCTCAGCACATCACCTCCACTCTTTATTACTCAGACAAGAAAACGGGAACAGAGTGCCCTGCAGTTGGGTTTCGTGGGAAGCTTTTCTTTTGTTCTTTTTTTTTTTTCTTAATTGTGCTTTGTGATCTGAGTTTTAATGTTCAGACAACAGAGGTTCCCCAAAAGACTATGTGCACGAGCTTCCCCGTGGTGAAACAACATATCATAGCACATTGAGCAGCGTCATAGCCCGTTTAAAAATGTGCTCCAGTGAACAAATCGCTGCAGGTCAGTGAAGCTTGACAGGATCACAGCATCACCTCATCAAGCTGCTGGGCAAGGTCACCAGCAGCACCGGCGTTCTGGTTGTTCTTGTTGGCCAAAGAATGGCAATTTTCAACTTCCACTGCTATATTTAGAGCTTTTCCAGTTTTGCTTGTTTTTGATTTCCAGTGTTGTCACACAAAGATAAAGTAGTGGCTTCCCAAACATTTGCTTTGTCACTACACTGGGCATCAACTTTCCCAAATGTATCCTTTAGATACTTCATAAGCTTTGGTTTCTTCTGTGTGACGCCGCAGTGAGACATTCACAGACAGATTTTCCTCAGGACATGCTCTATGCATTTCACAGACATCCTCTCACAAGTTGCCTGTTGTAGAGCCAGCACTGTATTGAGGGCTATTTGTGCAAGCAAAGACAATACATTCTTCTTTGTGTCCCACACAGAGCCTCCAAGCAATGAGTAAGATCACACTTAGGTATCCTTAGCAGTGGCGAACCAGAGCCAAGCACTCCATAACAGTGCAGATGAAACACAGGTAAAAGCAGGGTGTCAGAGAAGTATTCATACTGTCACTGCATCTTTTCTAAGGCTAATACACCCCAATAAAGCTGCACTACAAACAAAGGCTGAAGCATAATTTCTTCACTTAGCAGGTGATGGGGAATCATGGTCCCTCTTTACTGCTCAGCATCAAATCAAATAGCCCTCCAGGGGCTTTAATGAAATCCACTCTGGTAAGAGGATAAATAAATGTATAGACTAATTAAACAGCCCTGTAAGGGATCACATTGCAAAATGTAGTTGCACTATGGTTAATCTATTCCCTGGTTTTGGAGTCTGCTTAATCAGATCAGTCCATTGCTCTAATTACATTGACGCCGCTGTCCTCAGTAAGGTTTGCTCACAGAGCGTTGTCCTATATGGCCGACCCTCCTCCCCCTTTCCATCACCTTAACAATTGCTAGCGGCAGGACCCCCTCACCGCCTTTATCTACAGGGGGAGATTGTCCGCCGGCAAAGTTGCTGACCTATGGAGAGAAAATTACTCACTTTGGGGTGTTACTGTTTCAGCAGCGCTATGGCCCTACTGACACTAGACCAAGGTCATTTCATAATGGGTAGTGGAGCTGCCACTCTGGTGTCAACAGGCCTGAGTGATGAGGGAGAATGTAACCAGTTACGGTGACACAAGTCAAGGCTACGGCAGCGTGATAAAGATCAGCCTCTATCAGGAGTGAAAACACCAAAGAAGGATAGAAAAAAAAGATGATCCTGCATTTTGCCCCCCTAAGCCTTCAAAGCAGTGACAAATAGATCTGCTCCGTAGCGTCACAGACGTTCTGTTTTGCATTCTGTCGGAAACAGCAACAGCTACACCATGGGGATAAATGCATGTGATAGGTGAGAGCAGTCATCACAATGCAGCAATACCGTGGGAAGTATTGACTGTGTTACAGCTCTTTTCTCTGGTCACTGTCAATCCTGTCAGTCCTATGAATTGATCAGTGGGGGGTTCACATCCATCAGAGTGACTCATCCAACAGCGATATGATGTTTCAGAGTCCAATTTATCCTATCCCCTGGGCTGAAGTAGATTGGAGTTTGTACTTTTATCGGTTTGTTTCCTTTTTCAAGTGTGTCTTCTTTTGTTCCTCCACTTTTAACATCTTTATCTATACTTGTACCATTCCTGAATTCTTCTTTTGTTGGCTGTGTCTGTCCCTGAACTCAATCCAAGGCTAAAGTGAACTGTCAGTGCTTGTTTCCAGATCCAGCTCAATACATCTGATTGAGACTTGAACATGCAACAGTTTAGACTAACACGTTGTAATTTGCTTGTTAGTACAAACACTGATTTCAAAGTAATTTATCTAATTAATCAAATAAAGAGATAAAAGAGGCTCTGTGAGATTCCTTGATTTGTTGTAGTGTAAAGTAAATATAAGAACTTCAGCAAGTACTAATGCTCGTCTTCAATCAATTCAACTAAAAAGCTTTTTAGATTTTTACTCTCCAAAAACTTTTTGCAAGTTAATTGTAGGTGTTATTCTGAAAAGGTGTAAGCAGGATTAGGACAGTCCATTAATATTTATGTTGTTTTCTTTACATTGTAGTTCATTTGAACTTATAAAAAATAATTTGTCCTTCATTGTGGAAAGATGAGAGGATGTTTGGGGAGCTTCACAAACCTTTCGTTGAGCCAAGACAAAAGCTATTATTTGCTGTAAGTTACAGAAATACTCTGTCTCCAGTCTGTGCACGTGTAGTTTCTGTTTACTCGTCTGCTCTGAACTAATACAGTGCTATCCTGGAATAGACTTGTGACTTAATGGGATTTCCTTGTTTCAGCAGTTTAAAAACAAAGGAATAATTCTCAACATACATAGCCTAATTCCATTTTATTCCTTCTGCTGTAACAAATAAATATACAAAGGCTGACATAGATACAGTATGCAAAATGCACATTCTACAAAAGAACAAAAAAAATGTGCACATTTGTGCTTGTGATCCTATGTTTCTACTGATGCTTCTCAAGAGGGAAAGACTCCATCTCTACAGCACTGCACAATAAAAGCCTGGAAATGTACAAATTAATTACAAGAACATGGTTGCTTTTTGTCTTCCTCTGAAGTGTGCTCTAGAGGGTGGTGAAACACCCCTAACAAGGTCCCCAGCTTGCATGTGCTTCTTTATGCTTCTTCAAGAAATACGTATGAGACAAAGAGAAACAGGGGACAGTGTAGACTCTTAATCATTTTAGTTCCCCTCTTTAAACCATGTTGTTCCTCCGCTCCTCGTAAAACTTGCTCACTCTGGCCCAGTGTTTCATTGCAAGTACAAAGCTCCGTAAATGTCTTCCATTTTCCTTGCAAATGATGAAGACAATAAATAGATATAGTCCAACCATTCCTGCTGTATAATAATGCCGCTACTATATACTTACTCACTAATGAAAGCTGGCTTTCTGTCAGAAACATCGGTGAAAAGATCATGTTCATGTGTTACTTTCTGGAGATTCTTTCTCAAGCAATCTTCATCAGGGCCATAGCTCTGGGTGACTGAGCCTTCTACCTATCTGCAGTATCCAGCCACCTGCCATGGAAATCGCGGCTGTTTCCGCCATATGCCCCAATGTTCTGCCAAGCCTCTCCGGTCTGTTCCGCCTTGAGCAAATTTCATTATGGGATGGCTGGGAGCACACGGCACTGCTCATTAAGGCTATCAGCGTGGCACGTCACCGTTTGTAACAGGATGGATGCAGGAGGTTGCTTACCCCTAGCACAGAAGATCACTTAACATCTTACGCAACTGTGGATGTTTTGTTCAGGAATGAGGGTAAGATACCATATGGTCTTCTCCAAATACACACGAAAATCAGGTGAGAACTTAGCTGAATTCAGATAATATAATAAAGAAGCTGTGAGTGAGATAAGAATAGGATTACAGTGGAAAATAACTACATTAACAGTCTGCCATGGGCACAGAAAATGGCTGGAAGTTGTCCATTGGAACCAGAACGAAGGAAAACTTTAAAAGTTTCACCGTTCAAAATCACTGTACAAAAAATATTAAAGTGGGACTATATGGATTTTGCAAGAAGATTTGACATATTTTTCTTCTTGCAAATGAAAATTGATATGTAATGAAAAAAGTACCTTTGCTCATTTCAGCACACAGCTTTATAACCTTACCCTGTCTGGAGTGGCTGCTTGCTCACGGAGGTTCTCCTAGAAGCCTTGATACTTGGCACGCGCGTCATGGTAAATGGTCTGTATTTATATAGCGCTAATCCCTAAGGACCCCAAAGCGCTTACCAAGTAAGACTGATACTGCTATACAGCGTTACTATCATGTTATTGTCCACTTTCGACCAGTAACAGCAATAAAAATATTACTCTTTGACACCCTGATGCTTAATATCTAATAAGTCGCATTGAAACAGCATGGAAAAGTTTACTATTACGATCTGCACATAGTGGAACGATTATATGTATAACACAGTGGCTCGGCTACATGGTGTTCTGGCTTTTAAATAATCATAATCTGCTGAAGAGTGTGTAGAGCTAAACAGCTAATACCCTGCTGGCAGGCTATTCTGGCTATGCTAGCACACAATGTGTCTAATAAGACAGAGCCGATTCACTAAAAGATAAGACGTTATTTTCTATAATACATGAGCCAGTGTTGCGTTGCCATGAGGCGGTGGCAGTTGTCCACTAACATGGTCAGCACATAGCCAGATGGAGCTGAGCCACAGGGATCAAACGGAGGCTTGCGATTTCTGCCAGCTAACACCCACGACCCTCTGACGTCTAACCGCCCAGCTACTCTCTATCTCTTTACTACCCTTGAAGAAGAAATGAGTTCACTTTGCTCAGGTATTACAGGCGCAGGGCTTGGAGGTGATTCTGAACACAACAACAATAATAGCTTATCTCCTCATCTGTCTTTTGCATTGTTTACTTACAATTGTATCCCCCTTTGTGTTCTCATGCGAGAAGGCCAATTTGTGGTCTGTGCTGTGCGTTGGAGAGGCAGAGTTTAGCATCGCTGTGCTTTAACGTGATGTTCACTCAGCCATACCGATGCCATGCACCCACAGCCAGCACACCGCATTAACCTCTGGAAGCTGCCTGGCACTATCTCACTGGACTGCAAATCTAAACTGCTTCTAGTTCAGAAACCTCAAATGCGGAAAGGAACCAAGGGTGAAGTAATACTCCAAAGAGGAGAAAGAGGGAGAAAAAAAATCAAACACCTAAGTACAGGCGCAAAAAGAACCAAAGGGAACTCGACTTCCTTGGTGATAGATGTGTTGTTTTTGTCCCCTCTAACTCAATTAGTTGATAGTTATAGTATATGAGTGATGCATGTTGAATACTGTATTGATTTCTTCTCAATGGGGCCTTGCCAGAGATGGATGGGATACAATGGTAATCAATCCATGTAGGTAGTTATTTACTGGCTTTAGCTGTCAATGAGCCTGTGCAGTGGCCGAAGTGCATTCACACCACAGTATTGAAAAAGGGGGGAAAAAGCCCAGAAAGTTTAAAGGACAAAGTTCAAACTTCACGTCTGATTTGTGGTTGCAAATTTTTATAGTTAACATCTCAGTCATCGGAAAAGAGTTTGGCAGTTTCAGGGCCTGCGTTTTGCCAAGGCTGCTGATGGATTAGAAGGTGCTTGGATGTGACACGGCCCGGGCCATTAAAATCTGTGCAGGTTTAAATGCATGCTTTTACTTTGGCCCTTAATCAGAGAACAGTGAAAGAAAACTATACAGGAAAATAATTATGCAATAGGATGGCTGAAATTGAAAGCCAGTGAAAACAAGCGCTGCACACAATACCTTTTGAGTTGAGATGGCAACACTGTTAATGCATCATTATTTGTTTACACATCTACAAGATCAGAAGCACAAGCAAGAAGCAACATTAGAAATCATTTGGAGTTGTCTCCACCTGATGAATATAAGCTCAATAGTTTAAAAGTGGACCATGTCAAACGGGCTGTTGCTAACTTTGTGTGTCTTTGCTTTGGTACTGGGTAGTTTGTTTTCCCCATGTCTGTGTGGGTTCTCACCAGGTACGCTGGCTTCCTCTCACGGTCCAAAGACGTGTGAGATTAGGTTCATTGGTGATTTTAAGTTGGCTGTAGGTGTGAATGGTTGCCTTTCTCTACGTAGGGCGATTGTGGCTCAAAGAGTTGGCAGTTTGTCTTGTAACCGGAAGGTTGCCGGTTCGAGCCCCGGCTTGGACAGTCTCAGTCGTTATGTCCTTGGGCAAGACACTTCACCTGTCGTCTACTGGTGATGGCCAGAGGGGCCGATGGTGCGATATGGCAGCCTCGCTTCTGTCAGTCTGCCCCAGGGCAACTGTGGCTACAACTGTAGCTTGCCTCCACCAGTGTGTGAATGTGAGAGTGAATGAATAGTGGAATTGTAAAGCGCTATATAAATGCAATCCATTATTATTATGAGTTAGCTCTGCGACAGAAATGGTGGCCTGTTCAGGGTGTATCCGCCTCTCACCCTGTGACACACGGGGTAGGCTCTAGCCCCCGCTGGGACCCTGACTTGGATTTTAAAAAATGGATAAATGGATGTAAAACTATATCAAAACTAAAGTAAATCTGTGTTCCTGAGTTTCACATATTATTTTCTATAATCATCAAAATAGTCACTGTCATTTTACTATAAAGTTGAAACGAAGCACATGTCAAAGTCTACAAAGGCTTAAATACCATTTTACATTTTCAAACAGAAAACTGCCATCTTCAATGAAGGCTGAGACCTTATAATAGCACCTTTTCAAAATGAAAAGAAACTTTCAGCACTGGAATTGAGCCTGAGCCAAACAAATAATTTGGATGAACGCACACAGAACTGAGATGCAGTGTTTTACAGACAATGACAAACATTGTTGACAACGGTCTCCCCTCGGGAACCTCAGGCAAAGTGCAGAAGCAATAATCACAGAGGGCATGATGGGTTGGCACTCAGGCATGATGAAGGGCATGACTTCACATCCAAATGACCAACACCAGCAGCTATCAGCTCTGCACTGTTACGGAGGCAATCCACACTGACGTCTGCCCTCATTTACTACAATGCTTACAGAGATTAAAATAGCCAAGCAGTTTCAACAAATTTAGAGAGCCGAGGGATACAAAGCTAGAGGCAATAAGTCATTTGTGGAAATTCTGCTCCCGTTGCTGTCTGCGGCTCCTTTTTTTGGAAGCTAAGATTGTCCTTCTCCTGTGACCTCAGGGTGGCAGTCTGTCAAGCAGGAGTGACACCAAACCAATGTCTAATAGTTCGTAAGCCATAAAAATGGCCCCGGAGTTGACAGCCTGGATCTGTGTTTCCCATTATCTTGATTCATTCCACCACAAAAGTAGTGTCCGTGATTTAGTTTGGTGACTTAAGAGCAGATTTTAGTGGGGTCCAAGCACACGCTCAACCCCCGCCCCCTCCGCAAATTAGCATTTACAGGCCTGCTTGAACAATCTGTTATGATAGAGTGCCAGGAGAGACTTTGTGATGGATATTGAATCAAAAAAAAGGCTTTTATAAGAGACCCAGATAATTTAAAGTGCATTTCAGCACTTATGAAAGATTTATAGTGTGTTCCTTACTGTAAATTTAATTGTCCTGCTTCCTTTCAGCTGGCCTCATGGACAAATATATCTGGAGGACAATAATTGAAATATGGGGCAAGACTCGGTCAGTTCAGCTGCCGGTCTGCCGGAAGGATGCTAATGCCTTTCAGCAGCATCAAACATGCAAAGTTAAAAACTAGGCTGATAAATATTTTACAGTTTCTCCCCCAGATGCTTATCTTACTTATCTTTGCCATTACAAACCTACTCTTTCACAATAGCTTACATCTGTTTGTGCTTACAGCTGTGGATAAAGAAAATCCCTCCATTGTTCTCAGTAATTTACGCTCTTCTTGCTCATATAAAAATAGTGTCCAGTGATTGAATTCTCTATTATTTAAATATACTGTAAAGTGTCTCTCTGTCTTTCAAACTTTCTCTTCTACCTCCACTGCTAGGTGTAATGTGTTACTTTGGAGTGTGTTACACTTCACTGACATTTGTTTATAACGCTGTAATACAATTAATACTGGACTAAAGTACTGAAGCATTTGAAATGGACATGGAAAAAAATGCTGTTTTATGCATACTTGCTTAACACCTGCAGTTATACCATTGCAGTTCACATAAGGTAAAAAATATAAGTTGCACAGCATTCTACAGTTTTTAAGCTGTGATGATGTGCACATTACTTCTAGTTTATTACACGAAGGAAGATCAAAGCTCTATACAAGCAACTGCAAAGGCAACCTGTTTGCTTTGTCTTACACATCGATGACGGGAATACAAAACTGAAAGTTCAAACAGCGCGTTAGTTGGTCCCACCAAAGTAGAGTCATTTTCAGCAGCTATCAAAAGCAGAAATGAAGAACTCTGAAGGATTTCTATGTGCATTTTTCCCCAACTTTCCAACAAACAAGCTGAGCAATTTAGCCTGAAAATATCAGCAGCTGTTAGTTAAGTCAGATTCACATACAAGACCATGCTTTAAGCATTAAACCCTGCACTGTGTATAAATTATTTGCAGCAGAATTAATACAATTTTTGGGCAGACTCCCGTTAAGAAAATAAGCACTCTCTAAGACTGTCATTACATAAGATTATAATACCTTACAAAATTTAACAAAAGATGATCAATCTTGCCCTGCTGAGAGCAAGGTGGTCCTTGCTGTGCGCCTGCCCCGTGCTTATTTACACAACCATGTGATTAGATCATGCGACGTGAGTTTAGCAAGTCAATCTTTCCATCATACGCCCGCTCATAAAACAGGGCTGCTGTGGCGGTGGTGGCCAATTACAGATCAGATTCATGTTTTTCAGAGAGAATTTTTTCATACAAGGTAGTGGGTGCACAAGCTTTTCCCCAGATCCTCCAAAAGAGATCGACTCTGTGATGTTGTGCCAGGGGGAGGAACGTCATTACTCGCAGCAGAGGCTCAGCCGCTAGTGTGAAGAATAAGAGATCAAGGAGAGCGGAGGAAAAATCAGCACAGAATAATGCAAAATACTGCAAATGAGGTCCAGCTGTCTCTCATGACAAAAGTCTTTAAAAGTCATTGCTTATTGGTCAGTATGATTTAAATGGCAATGCTCTCAGAGGCTTATGAAAATGTGATGAATGCGTCTGTCCTTCCGGTCTCTCTCCGGCTATGTGAAAGCTGTCTGCGCCTCCAGTCGCAAGGTCATCTGAGTTAGCCTTGGCCTCAGCTCTCACCATTCCCTCCTAGCTTAGCATGCAGGCCATCCCAGCAGCCTAGCAGACTACAGCTTACTGTCAGTGCAGTGAATAGGGCTTAAAGAGAAGAGGGCAGCCTGGCAGCTATAAAAACAGAATAAATGAAGGCAGACAGAGGCAAAGAGAATGCGCACGAGGAAAAAAGCAAACTGCAAAGAGACAAAAAGGCAGCCATTCAACTGGTTGAGTGTTATAGTTCAGGGAGTATTCCAAACCAAATATTGAGCTGACATGACCAGCCCAGGCCAGTGATGGCTGAGAAAATATTCTCTCGTGTCATACAAGGCCAAAGATCCTTCTCGTAGCTAAAACAAACAGCTGTGATATCAAAAGGTTGCTGACAGGGTAAAACTGAACTGTAAAACAACGTGCCGCACCTTGCAACAAGTCCCTATCTAATACTTGTACATCATACAATGTAACATCTCATCCGAGTGAAATACCGCTGCTGTATTTCACAATAAAGAAAATCACCTGTAAACTGTAAAAATACTTTACGAGTTAAAAAGAGAGTTAAAAAAAAGACACCAAAGGATAAGAATATACCTCTGCAAAAAAAATCTAATTTACTTTCTTGTATAGTTGTGTACAGTCTGTTAGTTTTTACAGTCTCTATTTTGATTCAGAAAGAGGACAGCTCCCCATAGTCCTATGTCTGGTCATGCTCCCTTACAGCTTGTCACAGACCTCAATTGCAGATAGTAAATGAAGCCATAAAATTGATGGAAGTCCATAAACAGGGCTTTTAAATTGGCATGCTGTTTTTCCTCTCTGGTGAATAATGATATGGAGCACTTTAACACCGGTAAGACTCGGGGAGATTCCTTTTTGGTATTTATTTCCCTATTTCCTCTCATATCATCAGTCTGCATCACATCCTTTACTTAGCACAGTGAGTAATTTCAGCAAATGCCACGGCTGAGATGCAATCCTATACTGACGCTTAAAAGGTGCATGCGTGCGTGTGTGTGTGTCTGTGTGCCGGCACATCTAAGCCTCAGCAAAGACCTTGTGAAACAAAATGGCTGCAATGAATAAAGAGTGAAAGGGATTTATGAATAAATAGAGGCAGATCGCTTGTAGACTAGAGTGATGGACAGATAGATGAACCCTTGCCAGCTGAGATAGGGAGCTGATTTGCACTTTGTATCCCTTCAATCCCTCTGTCTGCAGGGAAAGTGCCATCTCAGCGTGTTGCTGACAGGAGGAGAAAGGAGGGGGACTACACACACCTACTCACCCAGAGCAGCCTCTTGGCTGGCCTGTGCCTTAATGTCTATCAAAACCAAATAAAGGACTACAACAACCAGCAGCTATGCGAAACATCTTGTACGTATGCCTAACATTGTCATAATTTGTTGCATCTACAAGCAAAAGAAATACTACTGCTAATACTATTATTTCTACGTTGTTATAAAGAAATTAGATATAACTTAAAATTTCTAAATTATAAATTTAGTTTTTCTAAATTATAATTGCCTTTTGGGTATAAAGTAATCGTCATGGCCTGGAACTAGGGACCTAGGGCTGTTTATTTTTCCGTGTGTAGTGTTTTGGTTGTTGCCTCTCTCCTGTTTCTCTGTCTCCCTGTGTGTGTGTTATGTATGTTCGCACTTCCAAATGTTTTGGACGCCAGAGGGATCGCGACCCCGGAAGTGTTCCTGGAGGCAGCCACACCTGTCGCTCATCACCTGCATCCAGCTGTAGTGGATTATTCTCGTTAGGAGCGGCCTATTTAAGAGTGTGGCTAAGCTCCAGTCAGTGTGGGATTCTTAAATGGCAAACCTGTTAAGGACAGCTGTCGACTGAATGTGTGTGAAAGACCTTGGTATAGTGAGTATCCTGCTGAGCTGTGTTGTCTGTGTGCCACCAGGAGTCACGAGGGGAGTGCGTTTATTTTTACGGAGGGAAGTCACGGTTTGGAACTGGGGTTTGGGGGTTGTTGTTATTCACTTTCATGGACATTTGCACTGTGTGGGGATTCACAGAGGAATCGCCACGGGAGTGCTGAAACTTTGTACGTAGTTGTGTTTTTCCATATGCTGTAAAATAAACTTCACTGATCTTCACTATCAGAGTCCTGCGCTTGGGTCTGCTTCTCACTACAACTCCACGGTCTGCCATCGCAGTCCGTGACAGAAATATACAGCTTGTGTGTGAAAATAGTCAGTTTTACAGCACGTATAGCTATTACTTCACACCATGTTTATACATTTCCCATTGTTATACCTTCTCGTGATGGTGTATGAGATTTGTTTCTTTCTTTTTTGTCGCTTTTCCAAATCCATCAGCTGTTTCGCTTACAGAGTGTACATTTTGCACTGTACAGGTTGTGACTGGTCACTTGTAATGGAAGCCCTTGGTTTCCCGTAGAAAGCCTTTGATGGAAATGGCCACGGAAACACAAAATGAACCAATCACAATTTCTTATTAAAAGAACACTGGAGTTTGTGACCACCTAGTAAAGTGTGTAAAGTGTGCATGTTAGTCCCCGTAGGGAAATAGTTCCTCTGCATTTAACCCATTCACCCAGTGAAGCAGTGGGCAGCCACCAATGCAGCGCCCGGGGAGCAGTGTGTAGGGACGGTACCTTGCTCAGGGGTACCTCAGGGTAGCCGTTCAGTGGAGTCGAACCACCGACCTTCCGATCATGGGGCCACCACTCTACCTACTGAGCTATCCCTGCCCTAGTACTGCTATGCATATAGCAATTCTTTTTTTAATCATCCCTGCAGACACAAGGGCATGAATGATAATGCTGGAAATATTGTGCATTTTTCTGCTGTCAGTCAAGAACAGAAGAAAGACAAGCCAGCAACAAAACGATGAATATGACTGCAAGGTAACATGTAAACAACTTCACTTTTCAGAAGATATTAAACTCTGTTGTGGAAATGTTGCATGGGAATGAAAACAACATTCATACAGTCATCAGACAGCAAGGTAACACAATAGGGTTTTTGGCAGACCATCTGAATTTGTGAACAACTTTTATGCTTTTTACTTCATTTGTATTTATTTATTTTGATTGCAGCTGCTGCTTTGGTTAAATTACCTGCCTTGATAATATTAAATGCAAAATAGAAGGCAAAGTTCTCCCTGAAAACCTTTTCTTGACTTATGATCAGTGTTGGTCAAGTTACTTGAAAAAAGTAATCAGTAACTAATTACTGATTACTTACCCCAAAAAGTAATCCAGTTACTTTACTGATTACTTATTTTTGAAAGTAATTAGTTACTTAGTTATTTTTTTAAAAACATGATTTACACCCTGAATAGGTAATGAAGCGATAAATCTTCAATCCCAATTCTACTTTTTTCTGCATTATCCATCATACATGAAAAAGTCTCTTTTTAAAACTTGCTTTGTTAGTTTAAATCTTTTAACTTTATGCATCAAGCAAAAATTAAGTTATATACAACATTCTCCGACTGGAAGAAATTTTCTGCACAACTCCAGCATATAAAATAAAATAAAATAGTTTTTTGTGTTTACACTCTCAACAATGAGTAAAACACAGCAGAAAATAAATAAAATCAAAGAATCAGCGGCCCTGTTGCTCTATTTTCACCTGTTTAGCAGGAGGCGGAGGTTTGCAGGTGTGTCGCGGCCGTCATGTCAGTGGAAGAATCTGGGAGTTTCTCTGTGAATTTCACATTCCTGTGGCAGCGCACTCGGTGCTTGTGCAGAAGTTTAGGGGGTTTTTTCGCTGTAAAAATATGTTTTCTTCGAACAGAGGGCGCTAATGTTTTTGTCACTTTTTACGGAATCTAACTCAAAGTAAGGTCAGTACTTCCACGCTTTAAACGCTGCACGCTCATACTCTCTCCCGCACTCGTTATACTATCCATTGTTGATCTGCACACAGCTGTTGCAAAGAACGTTGCACTCGCTTACAGAAACACTCTCGCAAAAAAATCACGGTTTTAGTAACGCAGCGTGCTCACGGGAAAGTAACAGTAATCGAATTACCTTTTTTGCAATAGTAATCCCTTTACTTGTTAAAAAGTAATCGGATTACAGTAACACGTTACTTGTAGCGTTACCGCCCATCTCTGCTTATGATGTTGAACAACAGCTACAGCAGAGAACATCTGGCTATTGTCTGACAGCACCTGATATATAATGTGCCACAGCGATGATCTCTAAGCTGCGAGCTACCTTCAGTATTGAGTATCTTTACTGTGTTATGCCTTTTAAATGCAAACGTGACCTTAACAGATGACAAACTTGAACCCACTGAAAAACAGACAAAGCTCATAAAGAACTGCAACATTACACTGAAAGTAGGAAGGTCACGAGGAATCATGCACAAAAGTGTAAAATGTCAGGAGGAAATAATGCATACACAGGATTAAGATAAGGATTGGCAGAGATAGTGAGCACTTGTGTCTTTTGTAAATACAAGAAAATGATCAAATGTGTAATTAGTTTGCCCTTTGTCTATGTCTTCAAATCTGCTTTGGTTTCAGTCCAGCTACCCAGCAACCGGATCATTTCAGCCTTAGCACCAACACTACTGTATGTATGAATCGCTGAGTCACCTTTGTCTTTAGTACGCTTGTCATTTGAAATCCTGCCAGACCACCATCCCCTGTAGAGTTAAGGAAAAGAATAGCCAAGTGCTAGAGGAGGCCAGTCTCATCCTTGAGTCACAAGGAAGGCTAAATAAACTAATTAAAAAATATGGCTGGGAGCATGCTGTGTTCAAGGGGAATGGGTTTGAGCTTAATGAGTGGCTTAACATCAGGAAACATAGCTGGGGGCACAAACATACTGAAGCCCTGTGACAAAGCTCGTGTGACTTCTGCATCACCTTTGCTATTTAAGTCTGCGCCCACGTGTGTGTGTGTGTGTGTGTGTGTGTGTGTGTGTGTGTGTGTGTGTGTGTGTGAAGGAATGCATAACCATCCTGTGGTGAGCCCCTCCATAGTCGAGGTGGACGGTTGGCTGCTCTAATCACAATGCGAGGGAGTCTCTAGGTGACTAGTACATCAATCTGACATGGCTCCTCAGGCAGCTGAGAGGAGACAAGACCCCACCAACTAGCGCCATGCCATGTGATTCATTATGCCAGTGGGCAAAAGAAAGAATCTCACTACACGGTAATGCTGACACCTGAAGAGGTAAAAAGAGGAGGCAGGCATGGAGGATGGGAAAATAATAAAAAGTAAGGGAAGTAGAAGAGTCTTGCAGATATTTCTCTGTGGTGGTCCCTATAACTAAAAGATCAATGCTATGACTATCCTTCAACGGACAATATGTTAAGGGCAGTTTTGCCCTCCCGTGGTATGTTGCCATGGTGTTGCTGTAATAGCAGCAAACAATGCTATAAGCCAAAAAAAGGCAGCTTGGGAGAGATTAGTCTAAGAAATGAAACCGATGAATGCAGTCTATGCCTGACTTATTGTGCTGTTTTTGACATTAACCTTTTCTATTAACTCAATTTCCCTAACACAATGCACATCCTTTGATGGTTTATATGCAATGCAGTGTTATATCTGACATACTGTACATGAGTCACTTCTCTGAAAGTGTAATCCATTGAAACCTGGATTCAGTACAGCCTACAAACATGTTAAAACAAGATAATATAACATTTGGGTGTTGTACAAACTCACTGTATGAGACAGCTAGAGTTGGACCAGACATCAAAAGGAAATCCCCTCACTTTGTAGCTCATCTACAAGTCATAGTGTAAAAGAAAATTATAGTAATTTATTGTGATTTTGATAATAATGTTCAAGGTAAGTGAAGCGCTGGATAAATGGACCCATTTATAGTTTGAGTGTGACTCTTTTCTGTTGCTGAAGAAGCTAATCTGTGAGCTATTCTGCAGGAAGAGAGCTACTGAAAACGTTTTCATCTTCATCAGCAGCATTCAGATGTCAGGATAAGATTTTGGACAACAGGCTAATTCCCTCCTGGCGCTCCGCACATCTCCTTCTGTGACAGATTCAATATGCACCCTAATGCACACTCCATAATACAGAGCACCTCATATATTCGAGGCAGCTAGTTTGATATGATTCAATTCAGCCCTGTCTCAGTGCAATACACAACAATATAATGCCAAGCAATTTGTTACAGTTTACTTCAAATAAGCTTTCGTCGCTATCTGACGGAAGTTTCTGAATAAATAAAACTGAAACTTCTCCAGAACACAAAAGCATTACTGTATGCGTGTCATATTAATCCTCTGTTATTGAGAAGCACATGGTTAGCTGTGATTCTCTCAACACTGTTGCCAGATTCAACACTTTGCTGCTGCAAAAGGATCTTATACAATAATCCTGGGCACTGACTTGAAGCATTCAGCTTTAAATGCCTTATCCATCACATCGCATGCAGTCATAGGCGGGACTAGGGCATTGGATCTGCATGTAAATGATATTCCCGTCTCATCGTGTGTGCCATGGCGAGCTTACTGTCAGACTGTGTAAGGATTGCCCATCTGGCCTTCCAGCATAATTCTGTGGTGTGGTGTTTGTGTAATGGTTGGCCAGTTAGTGCAGTATTTCAAGAATTAATGTTAATAAGCTTAGGGTTGTGAATAAGTAACTTGCTTGGGCCCTCATTTGACTAGTCAAAATGCATACATATATTTGTACATTTAATTAGGGGCCTCTTTATAGTGTTTCCAGTGCTATAGTCTGAAGACTTACTACGAGCAAAAGTCTAAAGAATGATTAATACAATTTCTAGTCATTGTTTGAAATGTTTTGCTGAATAAACATCACCAGAAGTCTTTTTTCCTGTAACTCCTCCAAGTGTATATCACTAATTATCATTTTAAAAAGTCTTACGCTGTCAAATGGCTTCCTCAAACTGTTTGGCCTCTGCTGTCTCACCTGCAGACTGCAGTGTCTAAAGAAGCTGCCGCTGCTGTTTGCTCAGTGTGACGCTCCACTCTGTTTTCAGAGAGAAGCAAACAGAGTCTGAAGAGAACAGTTCATGAGCACATCAGATGCTGCTGCTGTCTATCAAGACGACAGAGTGCCAATTCGAATGCGCCAAAAAACTCTGCTGTCGTAAATGAACGAATGAACGTCCGCCTAGATCAAACAGCAATTATGAAGTTCATGTTCAAATTTTGCTTTTACAAGCACTCTCAATGTTTTTCTATTTTCTATTTACATGGAAGAAACACAGTTTACCTGTTTTACCTCATCTGTCTCTCGAGAGGATTAAGAAATACTCTCATATCTGTTCCATAAACACCTGTTGATGCCCTGCAGGGCGAATGTCACCTTCATCTGGTACACAACTGTGTGTGCATTAGCAGCTGTCTTCTCACACTGACAACCATCTTCTGTCACACAAGCAAATGCACCCATGCATATTCTCTCTTTGTCCCTTTTCTGTTCTCATTAATCTATCCCCCCAGGCTCTGTCCCATCCTGCTCTCATCAGTGGACTGCACATGCAGCATTTTGCTATACAAAAAAGAAAATCAACATTTTTTTGGAGGTGGCAAACATTTCTTTATTAAAAAAATTTAAAAGAAAGAAGTTTTATAAGAACCACGCACAGTTGTCATACATTGCATTATATAATAAAATAAAATAAAATCTGCTTGTACCTTTTTTTTTAATCAAGATTTCTTCCTCTCAGAATTTTTACCTTCAATGCAACGTCAACGCTGAATATCTACTATAGTTAAGAGGTCCATGGAGGATTTACCACAGGATTTAACAAGACCTCGTTGCTATTAAAAAGCAAAACCGCACCCAGTAAGTGCTACATATACCACCATGATGCCCTGTTCTGCATAAACCTATGGCGCCTTATTGCAAACAATGGGTTTAGATAAAAGCCAACAAGAGGAGTGACCTCCTACTTACAGAAGACATCGAGCTTTATCCCAGAAGTGAAGATCTCACTCACCAGTTTAGACTCTTTGTTTAAAGTAATATGTAAGTCTTACTGGTTTAAGCCTAGTAAGATTTTTCAGATAAGTAACCAGGCTACTTTTTTATGAATTAATCCAGAAAGTTCAGATGATTTTTTATTAATGGAAACAATTCCCTCTGTGAACTGTCCTGAAAAACAATTGTAGGTAAGTGTTAACCGCAGCAGATAGGATCCAAGATGCAAGCTTTGCAAAGATACTCCTGAGATGCATAACCAAGTGGTTTGCGCAGTACAGTATGCAGAAACATATACTGAGTATGTATGAGAACTCCCAAATTGGGACACAGCAGAGCTAAGATCCAGAGGGACTTCGAGCAGACAAGCATCTGCTGGCTAACCAACCAGACACTGTGGTGGTTGACAAGGAGTCAAAGAGAATAGTTGTGATGGACCGGGAAATCCCTGCTGAGTCTAATAACAGAAAAAAGTTGCAAGCATGTTTGAGTAATGCTAAATATGGTTACATTTATAAAAGCATTAGGCTTAGGATCACAATCAACATAAAACCCAGCTTTTTAAATTTATAGAAAGGAAATATATTAATGATACTAGGGCAAGTTTATCATATTTTCCAACTTCCAACATAAGTTATACCTAAAAAAAAAAAAAAAAAAAGCAATTTAACTTCCACAACAGATATCATGGCTTGCGCTGTCTTCTACCTTGTCGTTGTTGACATATTGTTGCATATGTTGCACAATGTCACCACCTGTAGATCAGGGGAATAGTGCAACAACAGTGGACTATGTATCACATGATGCAGTAATGCAAGTGGTATATTAACAAACTGCTCAAGATAAAGAAAACCAGGTTTATAATAAAGCTAAAGATTCAAACCTTCATAGAGAACCATTCATTTATAGTCAGAGCTCCTCAAAACTAACATGCTCAAGGTAAATGCAAACTGAAATCTTAATGCATATTTCAGAATACAGCAATGAGACCTGCCTATATGACATACAACTGGCCTTTTCTTTTGTTGCTAGTAGTATCAGATAAAAGGCATTCATCGCTAATTTAATTAACCCTGAACTTGTTAACAAATGTACAAAAGCTGGCACTTCACTGTATTCAGTATATTAGAGTGAAGCAGTTGTCCCATGTGACCTAACAGATAGGTTCAGCTGTTAAACATCACATCATACACACAACCTATTACAGTTTGTCACATACTGCACTGCATGTAAAAACTAGCCCTGGTTACATTAGCAACTACAAACAACCTTGCCTCCATTTTTTTCTGCATGATTTAGTCCATATAAATCAGATCCTACATGTAATGTTTATTTTCTAATGAGGTATTTTAACATTCTGTTGAATACCTCAAATGCCTTGTTTTTCCCCTTCTTTCTGCCACTCCACAGTCATTTCTGTGTTTTTCCCACAGCGTCACATCACCTATAGCCCCACTGCTCTGCTCTCTGCCAGAGTTCAGCAACGAGTACATTTCCTCCTGCTTCAAGGTGAGTTTGCAGGCCATAAAAATCAACAGGGGTTTTCCTGGTTTCTTGCAGTATTTAATATTATCTACCACTTCCTCGGGCTGACTGCATTTTTAGGATGATTCTGACAGTGGAAGCATATGTAGTGGGAGGCCATGAAATATTGCACATTGAGGCTATGCCAGTTTAATGCTGAACATTACACAGTGTGTGTCAAGAATTTTTTTTTGCATAAACCTTTAAGAGTGTACGAGTGGAAACAGGTGTCAAATGTATGCAGAATAATACTTTTATCTATCTGTGATTTGTAGACTAACAATAGAAAACACATCATTATTTATAGCTACATCAAACTGAAGAAAAGGCTGGTGAAGAACACTAGACATTTAAAATCACATGTGTGAAGTTGGTGTAAATATCACTGATAATTATGTTAAAATAAAGAAAGACATACTGGAAATGTCATTTAAAAAGCAATAAAAAATTTAGAAGCAAAAGATAAACGTATTGCACTAATACTGTGCATAATGTGACCGTCATGTATTTATAATATGGGCTGGGTTATCCAATGGAAATTCTGGGTGTATGCCCAGCAGTCCATATACAGTTGATGGTCTCATTCAAGACGGAAAGAAAGTTTATTAAAACTGTAGAATTATCAAAAAGCTGTTGAGAACTTTAGTGAGATACCATATAAGCTAATAAGCTATAGCAGCACACCATCACAGTGCATTTATGACCTGAAACGTTGGCTTGGTCTAAATAAAGGAGCCAGGCTCCCATCACTACTGGAGGGCCTGCTGCAACTCACAAACAAAGAAAAGAGTATTCAGGGAATATTTCAGTTTCACCTGAATTATTATTATTAATTTGTTTATTTGTTTGACAAAGGGGAAAACAAGTTTATTCTCTTTCTACATCGCAAAAATCTCTTAGCTGTTCTTCATTACTGTTTCAACACTCATCTGAAAACAAGTGTGTGGCGCTGGCAAGAGGAGCTAAAGAAGGGAAAGAGAGAGAACAGAGAGACAGAAAGAAAGAAGAAAAGAAGAAGAAAATAAAAAATGGCTGTAAAAAAATAAAAAGCTCGAGCTGCTTCATTTTCCATTCGTGCTAAATTGTCTGTAACTTGATGATTTGGCCTTGATTGTTATACAGCTACATAATAATATAGGAGTAAATAAAGTTCATTATAGGCTCACCTATCAAAGAAATGTTACCTTCATTTATGGTTTTCTTTCTGGATTCTGTAACAGATTAACGTTATATAATTTTCCAGAATCATATCAATATTTACCACTGCTGATCATTTTGTTATGACTCTTGTGATCATGTATTTTAACATGAGAATCATGTATGAGAAGGTTATTAATTTTGTTACAGCAGATTATGCAGGGACAAACCATGTGATGTGTACAGAAATGAAACCGTTAAAGGAACTTTTTTTTCTCGAAAATGTTCAACAGATATTAAAATATCACCTAAAATATTTTATTTTTGAATGACACTGTCTGGATAATAATGACAATGACTGTAGTTTAAACCTATAGAAGTTGTGTTTGTCACTCAGCATGACCAAACATTTACCGTAGCATAATTACAGCATGAACACATTTCCTCAGGATTGTTTTTTGACAGTATAACAATAAAATATCTTCTGCCACAGTTGGATCCCTATAGAATTTGTGCGTGGGTGTTTAAATGAAAGATTCAGTTCATAGTCATAGTCAAAAAGACTCTAGTTTTTTTCCCAATACTGGCTATGGACTTGCGGTGATCTGTCCCACACACCATAACTGGCAGTCTAATGTGGGTCACCCACAGAAGCGTTATCTCTCTGGCAACAGTATCTTTTATGCTGAGTGTAAAATCTGCAAATAGCTTATTGAGGTTGCCATTTTCAGAGACTATACTAGTGAACTAAACAACATCTGTGTCACCACCATACACTCTAAAAAAATCTCAGAGTTGCAAATATATCAAAACCATTTAAATCATCAAGTCCAATGGAGACATGCAGATGACTTATTGATGCTGTAGCAAAAAAAAGAAAAAGAAAAAAGGCAGCTTCATGTGTAAGGTGCAGGTCAATAAAAAACACTAAATAAAGTCTACAGTATTGGATTTCTCATACACAGGAGGGTGCAGTAGGGACCTTTTAAAATCCAGTGCCTCATGTCTACGCAAGCCAGTGGAGAAAAGCGAAAATCAAACCATCAAGCACTGAAGTCAGAGGGCTGACATTTTTGAAAAGATATACATTATGTGGGATTTCAGGATTTTACCTCTTGCAGCATTTCTTGCTCACCTTATTAAAAGAGCAGTCCCTATTAATTGGATATTAATTTACCCTAGGGTGCTTATTAGAGACCTGAGCATTAATGATCTAATTCCCCATCTCCTGATCCTCAAGGACTTCTAAGGTGCATTCACACTTCGTTCTCGACTTGATAAAAAAACAGGATATTTCCCTGCCCAAAACAGATGCATGTAGAGATTGAATATAAGCATAGACATATGAGGTAGATACATAGAAAATGGTAATTGAAGTAAATAGAAACAAGGAAAATGACATCTTGTTATGTGATTCTACAAAGACTTGTCTATAACATTACAAATAATGTAAAAATATAACATGTAGCAATTTAAGCAGCTCGTATTGGAACAACTGACAGGATAAAAGGCAGAAATGAGACATCATTTTCAGAAAAATAAATTCTGAGAGAGTGACCCTTTCAATTATTCCATCAAAGTCAACAGGATCTACCAAAACAAAATAGAAAAAATAAGCACATATTCACTAATGCTTATGCAAATACTGAAAACATGCTTGCTTAACTATGCAACATAAACAATTTTTCCTCATTTGCACATGCTCAATATTCTTCCTTCATCCATCATTATGTCTGGCTGGAGTTGAAAAAAAAACACGCTCAGATGTCATTTAAAAGAAAACCAGATAAACAAATAACAAAAAGTTAACAATTTCTTTTTTTGTTCATTATAACAAATAGCTGTCATGCACCTGTACCTGAATGGCATCAGAAAAGGTCCCAATAGCCTCAAACACACATACATATTAGGCTGCACTTCAGCACTCATACTACGGACCTTTCTCATGATATCTATCTTAGATCTCAAATCACCAGTGGTCAATCAATAGGGCAATAAGTGACTGTAAATCTTATATGGCCCATAGTAACAATGTTTCACATATGGCATTCTATCAATCAGGTTTAATAAGCTGTCATTCTTTGTGTTTCTTGCAACAGACCAAACTGATTGGGATGCAAGTGGCTAGTTGGATTGTCAGCACATGCCCTGCACTAGTGAGGCATAGTCTGAGTCATTAACACTCCACGAGCTCGGTGCAGCCCCAGGGCACCCTGCTTTCTGACAGTAATGCATTCTAATCTTGTCAGCCCATTGAGAGCTTTAGCTACATTACAGATAACACGAGTAGAATCAAACATTGACACCACTGTCTTTCAACACGTCAGATTAATCAGCAACTAAAAGTCTGTGGAGCGGTCATGCATGGAAGGCTACTCAGGCCAATCACCATCATTTCAATCTGTGCCATTTGATTCCAATGCTGCAATGTACGGGAGTTCAGCCATGCAAAAAAAGTGCTGTGTCCTGCTGGTCACAAACATAAACAATGTCCCAAAAGTGATTTCAGTGAATGTCCTTCTTTTGAAAATCCACTCACACTCGGAGCAGAGGAGAGCAGCTATATTTTATTCAGAGCAGCGCATGCTAGTGGAGCTACTGTCTGGTGCTTCTCTAGCACACAGCCAGGGTTTGGCTGTGCATTATTCAGCAATCAACATGGCAGGCCGCCAGACAGTTTGACATGTCAGGTTCACCTTCTTCTTTGCCATCAATTCCCTGTTTTAATATCTGAAGTAGCAATGCGGTTAGATGATAATTAAACAACATGAGCTCTAGCTATTAGTAGGTAATGATCACACCATTAAAAAAAAGTCACAATCAGCTGGAAAGGGCATAGCACTAAGATGTAGACATATTCGAGAGATTTTTTAGTTAGAGACATCATTATAGCATCAGGTGCACTTCAGAAATAAATGCATATAACACACATAAAAGTCGTGCACTTCCTGTTTTCAACACTTCAGGGTGTACATGGGAAAGGTTTCAGGTAAATCCCATTTTGTCTTTTTCCATCACTACGTTTCCAGTCATCCAGTGTATATATGCAGTGATACTACAGACCATTAGGTAAATTTATTATTCATAAGGAGATTATTACTTTGCTGGTTCACTTCCCATAATCGTCCCGATATTTTTCCCTGTTATCCATCGGCACAGGAAGTGGATATGAAAGAGGATAAACATCATAAACACCAAAATCAAAAGGATGCCATCAACGCGAAGACACCCCGTGGCAGACCAAAGGCGCTAGTCACACATTAAAAGATAGATGGTAAACTGCAGACATATACACACAAATATGTGCATACATATATCAGCTACTTTTCTTAGTGGTTTATATGAAAGAGAATAGGGACTAATATCAGTCAGTCACAGATAATGATTGAATCATAGTCCTTCATGCTTTTTCTTCACTGTAGATGCAGATATATGATATATATAGATGTAGTATAATATTTGATTTACTATGAATGAACTATGCATGTGGTTGCAGCTTGGAAGAAGAGACTTAGCAATTACTCTCCATTAGCTTTGGTAAGGCAAACCCATGAATTAATATTTAAACAAAGTTATCAAGTAGACTGTATGACAGATGATTGACAGCTCGATCTTCACTGACTATACATTTCAAAGACATGATCTCACTAGACCAGTGTAGCCTGCTTGTCACTTCTGCTTCAGTATAGCAGACTCTAAAAACTCAGAAGTAGTTACTAGAATGTGTGACTGAATCTTGGACCGGCACAGGATTTTCCAATTGCTGATTTATTAACAGATTACAATGATTTTTATTTATGTATTTATTTGCTGTGGCAAGTTTGCATATGGCTATTTCATATTAGGAGATTAAAAATAGTAATTAATGGATCTCTGACTAGCCCTAAGCAGTGGTGAGCTGTCCAGGCTATAGCCTGTGTCTTGCCCCTGTGATGGATGGATGGATGGATGGATGGATGGATGGATAGACAGCTGACCTGAATGCAGATTCTGTCGGCTCATCATGCACCTGTTACTTATTCACATATCAAACCCTTTCGGTGGTGCAGCTCCACAGTAACGTTTTTTTCTACTGCTCAAATTAATTTAAAAAAATTGTTTCTTTATGAGATTTGGTGAAATAGGATGCAGCTGTGCAATAAATTCTTCTTTATTGCACAGCTGCATAAATTCTTAAACGATTATTTTATTCTATAATCTGTATCCTCATTGTATATTTATTCAAGTTTGAATAAGTAGGTCTAAAAAATAATAACTGTAACTGAATGAAGTGAGTATTATTTAGTCGTTTCCCTATTTGAGAAAATAAACGTAGGAAAATAAACCTTTTGCGATCTGTATTAGAAAAATCTAAGCGGTAACTTGAGAGAAAAATAAAAAAACAATACATATTTTTTCCCCGTGTAGAAAAAAGCATTTAACAAACAAACCCAAAGGTAACGAAAAGGAATTGAAGTGTAAGTGCCCCTGTCTCCCTGACTGCTCTGTTTGTCCATTTAGAAATGTCATTGGCGACAGGACTCCCCAGGAAGCCGGCTAAAAGCTTCACTACAATGGTCTTCCCCATTTACTGGCTGAGCTGGCAGAGCGATAGTGCTCTGTTTTTGTGTACCTGTGGTCACCAAGAGAGTTGGAGAGCAGAGGTCTTTATCCTGGACTAAACCCAAGTGAGTATATTAGTTGGTGACCACTCTGGGGAACGTTATGGTGCAGTGGAGATAAGAGCTTCTCACCACAGCATAGAGGAAAAAAATCAAAAGAGCACTCAGCGATATGGGTATTACAAAAGAACAGTATTCATGAATCTTTACAGGATGCAATGTTATTAATATCATTTATTTATTTACAATTTCTCATGCTTAGAACGATATATATGTATATGTATGCATTCATAACCACTTTTTGTTTTGTCATTGACCTGCAATTTGGCCTTGTTGGTATTCTCTTTATCTATTATCAAATTTCATTATATCATTATCAATATATTTTCCTAATCTCAAGAAAATGCTTTAAATACCCAGCGTGCAGCATAACTGCACCAGGTTATCACCAATGATCTACTATAGAAAGCCAGATGCTTCACTGATTTACAGTACAGTGTATCAAGGCTGTTGTCTGCACCTTCAAAACATATCTGCAGATCCTTTCCACTTCACTGAGCCACCCCCACATAACTGTGCAATAAAAAATGCTTAAATCAAGCAAACACACAATTAATTTCAGTCCATATGCATACCTCCAGGAAGATGCTTCCTGATGTTAAAATAAAGTTTTATTTATGACATTATGTATGCACTAATGGCAATTTCTATAGTCAGTGTAACCCTCAGGACTTTGCTGTAGACGCAGAGAGGAGAAATCCCAAATCAAGGTAAAAGCACCAACTTCACTGTGGATACTGTATGTAGCTCATTAGAAGAAGCTCCTCAGGGGACTAACATGGAATAGGAGCCACACTGGTGCCTTTGTTACCGCAGGCAAGCCACCAGGGAGGTGTAGACCACAGGGACCGCAGGAAACAAACACACTCTCTGAATTACAGAACATTCTCCTCTATTTAACTGACATGGCTGAAACATTGTTTTTCGCTTTTTCTTAATGTATGTCATTAGGGGGAAAATCAAAGGGGAATATGAAGGGGCTCAATGAATATAGAAGGCAAACAACAAGATAAGATAAACCCCTAACAATGCAGATCTTCTATATTTTGGTAAAATAGAACCATTAGGATTTTTTTTAATTAGTCAGCTTTCATTGGTATCAGTGATTTAAAATGTACATCCTAATTCAACGTGGCAATAAATCAACAATCCAACCCGCAAGTCTACTTTTGACCCTTGCATTTTTAATGGGCAATCAATCAAACCAAACAGACACTGTATATAAATGAAAATGTAAAGCGCTGAAGTGAAGAGTATTGAGAGCATGCCCACATAGTCCAAGCTGTAAATTATGGAGACATGGAGCTTAATAGCAGATGTGGTTTTCAGGGTCACCCTTTATTAAGGTTCGGCCCTCATAAATCTATTCCGTATGGAGTTTTCATTGTCACTGTTCGCCAGTGGACGAGCAATTCATAAGGACGTTTGAGGATGTGGGCTGTCAGAAAGTGGGCTTTTAAAAAGAAAAGAAAAGGGAAAAAAGTGACTCAAGCAGAATCCCGCAAAGCTCTGAAATAACAAGAAGGCAGAACTGTCAAGAGCGCGCCTTACAGAGAAAATGAAGTAAATAGAACACATGGGGAAATGTCAAAACTCCCCATGTGATACAGTAACACTTCCGAAGAGATATGGGTCACAGTGTTCATGCCACACAGAGCCCTGTACTCATGGACATTGTGGGAAATCTGTTTAATGTCTCTTTAAGGAGTTAAAAATAGAAAGCATCTTGTGATATCAATACCACATTGAAAAGCCACAAGGCCACAAGAAAGTAATGTACTGTAAAAACAACAGTACGCAGCAGTCAAGTCAGGGGACCTGACTTCTTTATCTAATCTATTGCTAATGGAATTCTTAGTGAAGGTCACACTTAAAAAAAAAAACAAGATAAAAGATGTATTGTTAACATTATGCGAGTATACTGACAATGATTTTCAAAAAGCTGGTGCAGAAAAAACTGCAAGCGTCTCTCTGCAGAGAAAAATAAAGCTGACGCTAACTGAATATTTCAATGCCACAGGACAACAAGAGTCATATCTAAAATTGATAGTTTAAACATCAATGGGGGAAGAATATTTTTATCCCACTGGGCCTGTTTTATGAGCTGTGTCTTCTTTATTGCGGCTCTATGTGAGAATGCTGATGGTTGGTCTTAGAATTTATGGAGCCAGGGCTGACCTCCCGATACTTTGCTAAGCTTTTATGGGCCACCAGTATGGGTCACAGGTCATGAATTACTACCAAACAAACCCATGTCAATGACTTGTTATCCATCTATGAACTGGAAAAAAAGACACATCAATGCCTTTCAGTGTTTAACGACCTTTCAAAATTAAGCTTGCAGTGCACGGGTACATTAGTTTGGCTATGTGGTACATTAAAGGTGCTTCAATCATTATTTTTTTATTTTACAGTAAGTGGATCAAATCACTTTGTATAATGTGCAAGGGGTCCAAATCATCATTTACCCTCAGCTTTATACAGAATTTTTCCCATTTTCATAGAGCACCTATTTTTATGGTATAACAGGTATATTATGTCTAGCTCCCTCACTAGCTGATTGCTCCCTTTAGGCCTTACCACAGTAAATCATCTACTTCCATCTTAGCCTATCCCTAGCATTTCCTGTCACACCAATCCGTTGCATGTCCCCCTTCATCCTTAAACCTCCTCTTTGCCTAGCAATTCCATCTTCAACATCCACTATCCCTCCTCTGCACATGTCCAAACCATCTCAGCCTCGCCTCTCCAACTTTGTCTACAAACCCTCTGATGTAACTATTTCTAATCCCTTCCTGGTCACTCTTAGTGGAAATCTGAGCAACTTCCCCTCTAACAGCTCTACCTCCTGGCATTTTGTTAGTGAGACCTTCTCCAAACCACATATCATGACCAGTCTTACTTGTAAACCTTCTTTGTTACACTTGCTGCTGTTCTTCTGTCATAAATCACCTCTGACATTTTGAATGGTTCATCCCAAATATCCCAAACTCATCTACCTTCATTGCATCTACTTCTAGCTTCACTGCTAAACCTGTCTTCCTGTCATTCACACACATGTATTCTGCCTTGCTTCTGCTGACTTTGATTCATCTTTTCTTCAGTGCATACCTCTGAAGAAAAGAGGTATGCACCTGCTCCCCTACTCTCACTATAGACCACAATGTCATCTGCAAACATCATAGTTCACAGAGACTCCTGCATAACCTCAACTGTTAACCTGGCCACCATCACTGCAAATAAGCTGATTCCAGTTGCAATGCTACCCCCACCTTGAACCCATCTGTCACTCCTATTGTTCACCCCAGCACTGACTCCCTGTTTTCATACATGTCCTGCGCTAGCCTCACGTACTTCTCAGCCACTCCTGACTTCCTCAAGCAGTACCACACTTCTTGGCACCCTATCTTATGCTTCCTTTAGATCCACAAAGTCACAGTGCAACTCCTTTCTCTGTAAAGTTGATTCTGTTAATCCGGATATAACGTTTTCATTGGCAGAAACTTTTCATCCAAGTGACTTCTTCAGTCTTCTGAATGAACAGTATCAACTTTCTGCGATTTCCTTACCTGAAGGATTGAGCATGCATAAGGACATTCTTTCGCTATACTTCTCCATCATCACTCTCAAAGAAAATGTCACATCTCTAGTACTATTTCTCAGCATAACGTCATACTGCTGCTCAGTTTTATCCCTCTATACTTACTACATCACCCGCCTTCTTGAAAACTGGTACCAGTACACTTTTTCTTCACTCTTCAGGCATCATCTCACTTTCCAAGATTGTGCTAAACAAGCTGATCAAAAAATCCACTGCTCTCTCTCCCAATACCACCACAGGTATGTAAGCTGTCATCCTCCTTCTGCTTGCGAGGATTTTTTCTGGGTACAGCTTTCTTCCATAGTGCTAAGATACGTCTTTCTCCTTTATTTAGGTCTCTTTGTGTTAGCCTTGTCCAGGGTGCACCACTATGATTGGCTGAATGGATGGATGGGTGTTAGTTTGATAGTCAACTATGATAGCCATATCATAGTTGGTATATTTTTGCTGAATTACACAACATCTAGGATTATACTTTTCATCAGATGCACATTTAGACTAATAAACAAAAGCTTCCTGTATTAAAAAAAGTGGAATTAAAAATCTCTCAATTCAAAAATAGAAACTAATGGAAAATAAGCTGGCAGAACAGGGTGAAGTGCTTCTCAATGACTCTCTGACCTCTCTCTCTCTCTACCAGTCAAAGCAGCTGCTTTAATAGTCTAATAACCATTTATATAGCCACTGTAACTTTGGCCATACAAATGCAAAGTTGTTGCTATTATAAATTGCATTAAATACCATCTTACTGAAGCCAACAAGTCAATGTCAATAACAAAGCCACTACTGTAGAAATCTGCAGTGTCAGGCATCACTATACATTGTGATGTATAATGATTGTAATCATTATACATTTGATTGTAATGATACTTTGAGCTTTTAAATTAATTTCTAATAACACTTGGTATTACTGTTGGCAAGACTACCTACATATCTATCATTGCTTCCTGTGTGAAATATCAATTAGTGCCAGACACTGTCACCAACATCTCAAACAAAAAAAAAGACAAAATGCAATGTAGCATGAGTGCTGCAGTCCTTACGCTGCACTTTTACATGGCAGTCGTTGAGTGATGTTTAGCATTTCACTCGGCTAATGTGTGTTTTTTTCTCCTCTCTTGCTTCCTCTCTGCAGTCCCTATCTCACACAAAAGGATCAATATCAGTTCCATGTGCATGCAGAAAGATGTATTTATACTCTTTGAAGAATATATGTTACTGTTTCCCTCAATTAGGAAATGCAAATCACAGCAACCTCGAAATAGTAATTTATTTTAAGCTAATTTCTCATTTGCCCTTCCAATCATGAGTTAATTCCAGTCTGGACAGCATGGCCTCTAGCTTCTTTCATACATTTCTGTCACATGTCACAACTGTGGCAATGTAGTGTATTATTGTATATTATCCACATATAAATCTTATAATGACATTTTTTATAAGTTAATAAAAGGAAATTGTTTTTACAGCCATTTAGGGAACTTGATTCATGTGCTCATATGTTGACAATATCCCTAGTGCTCAAATATAAATTCACTTCAGTTGCTGGAGCCTGTGTAGGTGTGGCTCTGCTCCTACTGCAGTCTGACCTAGCAGTGAAGACTGGGTATCTGACTTGAGGCGCTACATCTCAGGACTAATTACAGCAAGGGTTGCCAAGCAACTGCACCAAATAGGGCCTTCTGGGTTCAGGGGTGGCCTAGTGGTCCAACCAGCAATAGTCAAGCCTGTGATGGATCTTCATCTGCCCCCAGTGAACCTCTGGCCCTCTGACTTTGACAGAACATCTATGCTCCACACAGCCTGCTGGACACTGTGAGCCATTAATCCAACTGACATACACAACAAAAAAAGTGTATTCAAAGGGTAATATACAAACAAAAGTATTCCGACTGCACTGAATTTCTGTAATTTTGGGTCTATTCTGGAATCCACATTTAGTTTAAATTATTATTATTTTCAGCATCCTAACTAAATACTAAACAGCTTTGAAAAGGTTACTTTCTTTTTTATACTTTCAGTCGCATAATTCCTGTATCTGTGTCCTATGTCTAGTCTTCTTGCATGGCAATTACAAAGTTGTTTTGTCTTCTGTGAAAGCATGGACACAGTCAACACATGCCACCCTCCTTCTTTCTCTATGCCCTCCTGTTCCTGTCTCATTGTCTTATCCCCCGGTGAGTTGTGTCTTTGGAAGAGAAGCAGACAGCAGTCCCAAGACCTCCTCATCATAATTACCACCCTTGTTTTTAACCACAGGGATGCCAACAAGCTAATTACTGAGGAGTAATCGCATGTTTGTCAAGACCCCTGCAATCTCGGGTATGTAAACTGTGTGCCTGTTGTCAGATCATTGTGAACACACAAACATGCAGAGCCTGTCTCGGCTGCACTTTTACTATACAGATTCTTCTGTTCGGAAACAAATGCGGTCATGTCTGCAAATAACTGTTCAGTCTTGTTAACTTTAACAAATTTGTTCCGTATTTGTGTAAGTCAGTCACACGTTTGTGTTCGCAAACAATCTTTTATACTTTGGAACAAAGGCACAAAAAGCCTCTATCATATGCATGTTTGCCAGATGTGTGTGAGGTCAGCCAAGCTTTTGTAAGCCACTTTGTATTCTCCGTGTGGCTATTCTCCATGGCTGAAGAGGCTACGGAGATGGTATCCTCAAGCACGCACCCACGCACAGCGACAAATGTGAAGTGCGTGCTTGACCTTTATATTGTAAAAAGCATATCACACACTGCCATGCACAATTAGCAAAGTGGTTTCCACACTTATAGCACTTAATACGAGTGTAGCAGAATTAATTTCAGTGACAGACTCTAAAAGCTTATCTTTCCTGTAATTGTTTAGACACCCCTCATTGTGCAGTTTATGCATAAAAGAGTCAAAAGAGAGTTATTTAAATGTCTCTCGGGTAGAAAATACAAAAAAACAACAACCCCAAAACATCAAATACTTAACAACAACTCGCACACAGATTTAGAATTACAAGTTTGTTTGACCAGCTGCTTTAGGTTTTTCCTATATTAGCTAAAGGTCTGTTTACATTTCTGCACTGTACTCAGAATGAAAGCTACTGATAAACCCCTTCCAAAAGAAAGCCAGAGTAAATTCAATTGCTGGCAAAACCAAAATAAATAGTTGTTATTGCATGGTAAAGAGAGACACTGCAAAATAAAATTACAGGCAACCACAATCTGATTTCAAAAGATACAAAGACAGTTAAATTGCTACAGCAAGATAAGACGAGTCTGCTGTTAGCATCGATAAAAGAGATTGTGTGTGTGTATACTACAGCTAACTTTGTGCCGCAGTTCCAGGACAAATAAAATCCTTTAAAAACCTCTATTTACCAAATCCCTTTTGTGTATTTGACACGGAATCAGTGAATGTCTTGTTGATTGTTTACCTCCTTGTTAAAGAACCATGTGGAAAAAATAAATATTTGCATCATCTCTTTTTCCCAAATGTTCCTGATTTAAACTCATCTTCACTCCATGGTCTTATTCAGTGTTGACATCTTGGGGGCCTTAGGGTATATATTGTTTTTGCAAAAACATTTTATTTTCTTACATGTGCTTTGTTTTTTAGTGAAACAAAACACAAATTTTACAGCAGTGAGGCTTCAGTGTCCCAGCGTTTCTTATACCAGCAGTGATTCATGCTTGCTTACATCAGTTGCCCCTGAAGAGACACTGGGTGGTGTTTAAAAATGCAAAATGTAAAGATACATGTACAGATGACCCTTTTTTTGTTCGCAAAACATCTATTATTAATACCCACAGTATCTATGTTTTGAATAAGGTGCAGCGTTTGTTGTTTTTCACAGGAAATGTAACTTTTGGAAGGGATTCTTGCAAACTTGTGTGTACCTTTTCAGCCAGACAAACATGTAACTATGGTATACTGATGCTGTTGAAAGCTAACAAGGATTAGCAGAGCGCAGGCTCATGCGTTTACAATTTTAGACTACTGGACCATAAGATGGTAGTTTCTGTTCTGTAGCTAAACAGTGTTGTTAGGAAGAAAATATAACATATTTCATTTTTAAAAACAATTAAAAAAACTACCACCGCTGTTAATTTCTGTGCACTAGGTGATCATTTTGAAACTGCTCCACACGTGAGTCATAAAGACGTGGTTTACTCATGAGGCACATGTTAAGAACATGCACTAACTAAAAAGCGTGGCATGAACAACAACTACACGTAAGTGAAACTGTGTTCACCTGCCTAATTAATGCTTTTTCAGCTTGTAGCTAATGTGGGTAACCATAGTAACAGGGACACAGTAAAAGCCTCCGTTTACAGTTGATTGCAACACTATTGCAGCAAGCACTTTGATATTAGAACTATACTACATGAAAAAAAATAAACAAAAACAAATGTGAATATCCCATTTTCAACATTTAGTGTAGCTAAATACACACACAAGCTGCAATTTGTAGACTACCTGTGAACTTAGTGATACTTTGTATCACTAATGGAATCCAACCTCTTACTTTAGCAGCGGTGCAAATGGACATCATTAGTGAAAACATTATTGCTTTGAGGAAAAGAAATTTGACTGGATTAGTCTTTTCCATTGAATAGAAATGACAATTACTTTCTGGTAATTAACACATGGTCTTACATTGCATTATTCCCTGCTCTATCCTGTTTAATATTAAAGGGAATAATACTATTCTGGTTACTTCACTTTTATCGTTCTTTATAACAAATGCAGAACTGTATTCTACCTGCTTTTTGACCACTGCGACTCACTTCTAGATCCCTGTTATTAAAACAGATGAAAATGAAAAGGGATGATATAAAAAAAGAAAAAACAAATACCAATTCAAAACTTGACTGACATCTAATGATAATCCTAAATGTTAATTCCCAACACGGAACCCAACGTATTAGCCAGAGGTCCCTTTACCTCCAGTAATAGTAATAAATCACACAGCAATACATTCATGTAGTTGTAAAAAGCATGATAATATATTAAGTAATCCAAAGTATTCAGAATACGTTACTCTCATTGAGTAACGTAACCGAATACATTACAAAATACATTTTGGGGCATGTATTCTGTAATCTGTAGTGGAATACATTTTAAAAGAAACCTTCCCAACACTGCCCCTTATGAGCGAGAATTTTGGTGACAGACGGAAGGAAAAACTCCCTTTTAACAGGAAGCAACCTACAGCAGAACCAGGCTTAGGGAGGGTCGGCCATATGCCACGACCGGTTGGGGTGAGGGGAGGAAGACAGGACAAAGACATGCTGTAGAAGAGAGCCAGAAGTTAATAATAACTAATAACTGAATGCAAAGAGGTGTATAAACACATTATATTTTCAATATTCAATTTTATTTTATATATTAATGCCTAGAAAACTGGATTCCTAGCATCCTCAGTGACCGTGTGACTCCTAGTAAGTTTTAAAAATCAATAATGAATGGCTTTCATTACACCAGCTTCTAAACTGTTTATTTTAAGCTGTATTTTAAATTTCAGTCTAGGTATGGATATTACAAATCAGGATTTTAATGCTGTGGTTGGGACATGGAGTCATGTGATAATTACAGAAAATCAAAAAAAAATTTTTTTAAATCTGAGTTTGTTTTGAGATTCCTAAAGATCAACTTTACAGAAATACCTGTTTTTCTCGTTAAGCTCCACCAACTTAAAACCAGCAAGAGAAAGACACAAAAAACCCGGAAACAATCAAAAACAGGAATTCTAAATATGAAATAACCAAAACCATTTTAACGTTGCCACAGAAAAGAATGCATTACTGTAAAATCCCAGAATTCAGAGTATTGTAATTAGTTTTAAAAGAGGAGAAGGCGCAGTCGTGAATTTCTCCGTCAAATGATCACTGATGGAATACACAGAACTGTGACGGAATCTAATTGCCAATTAATATCGCAAACGACATGACAATTGTTGGCTGATAACGAACTCTAATGAGGAATAATTTTCACAGGCAATTTCCACACTCAGAAAGTTATGAATTATGTTCTGTACGAGCCCACAAAAGTAACAGTTTTGCGTTTAAGTGGTCAGATCACGGCTCCACAGACCTGACTGCTGCCTCGACACAATGCCTCCCCAGTCAGCACTATAAAGCCCATTATTTACATTGCACCACTGCATGGTGAGGATTGGTGCAAGGCTGGTGACATTAAAAACTAGGACAAGCAAGAATACCGAGTGGTGGTGGGTGTTCTAACATCCCAAAGATTGGTTTCCTCACTTCATCTGCCACTTTACTGAATATTCCCTTTATTCTTGCGTTAGCACCCTGTTTCCATCCTCCCTGTCCCCCCGGCTCGCCTCCCTCTCTTCTGACCTCCTTTTGAGCGACTGTGGTCCTTGCAGTCCACACATCGAGTCATTAATAACACTCTCTGCTCTGTTTTTCCTGCCAAACAGAGCAGTGCTTTCCTGTCATCCTGACATAAATTAATTCCCCTTATTTATCTTCTGGCACCAAGGCCGGCATAGGCAGAATAACTGTTTATGGATAAAAAGGACAAAGAATTATAGATGGTGTGTTCTTGATGACAGGGCCATTTGTTTCTCAAATAAGACTCAAGATAAAGTTCATAACAATCATTCTGATACTAGAAATCCTTTGTCAGCTTACTTCTCCTCTTATCAATCTCTGACTGTGGGGTTAGTGTGTGTGAATATGTGTGTGTGTTACTCTAATTATGTTTGCATGCTAGAAAGTAAACGTGAAATGGTTTTATTGTTCGCGGTGGTTTCAGTGTTGTTATTTTTCATTTAGGTACAATTAAATCACGTGGACCGATGCTGTCCTTGACAAAAACATTTTTAAAACGTTTACATTTTTACAGATGAGAAAACTGCTTTTGCTAATTTAAATGAGAGCTTCTGCTTTGTATTTGAGCCAAAAATGCAAGGGCTACTAAAAACACTGCAGAAAAATGGACGGGCATAAAAATAGGTTGATAATGAGAACAGTCCATCAACTGATCCACTCTAAAAGTGTAATCACACAATGCAATGCATATCATGTCAGAGCACATTTGACCCCAAAAGTCCAGTTTGTTTGACTAGTGTGATCACTGAGTACTGTGGCCTGGCCTGCTTGAAGAGGTGGCTCATGGCCAAGCACAGGACCTAATATTTCTGCAAAACACAGGCATCCTGCAAATAGCTGTGTTAAGTACTCATTTGAACGTCCTTTTGACTGGCTGGGCACATCTCCATTTTTTTTTTAACCTGGCACATACGGTATGCCGGGGTTGAAGACATAAGTGAACTATCTTTTACCATCATTTCAATGATAGATCAGCACAGGAGCTCAGAGATTCTCACATTATACAGACGGAGATGCTGCAGTTTGAAAAGGCAAGGCAAGGCAAGTTTATTTGTATAGCACAATTCAACAACAAGGTGATTCAAAGTGCTTTACAGAGACATTAGAAACAAAAACAAATAAAAAGCAAGATTTAAAATTTATTAAAACAAGCAAACAAACAAAACAGTATATAAAATCAAAACAGATAAAATCAGAACAGTAGATAAAATCAGTAGTTAAATGTAAGTTTTGAAATTTAAGCTAAAAATGTGGATTTGGTGCTTTATTCAAATGCAGCTGAGAATAGGTGAGTCTTCAACCTGGATTTAAATAAACTGAGTGTTTCAGCTGATCTGAGGCTTTCTGGGAGTTTGTTCCAGATATAAGGAGCATAAAAGCTGAATGCAGCTTCTCCGTGTCTGGTTCTGACTCTGGGAACTGATAAAAGACCGGATCCAGATGACCTGAGGGATCTGGAAGGTTCATACTGGGTCAGGAGGTCACTGATGTATTTTGGTCCTAAACCAGGGGTGTCAAACTCCAGGCCTCGGGGGCCGGTGTCCTGCAGGTTTTAGATCTCACCCAGGGTCAACACACCTGAATCAAATGATTAGTTCATTCCAGGCTTCTGGAGAACTTCAAGACATGTTGAGGAGGTATTTTAGCCAGTTAAATCAGCTGTCTTGGATCAAGGACACATCTAAAACCTGCAGGACACCGGCCCTCGAGGCCTGGAGTTCGACACCTGTGTCCTAAACCATTCAGGGCTTTATAGACCAGCATCAGAACTTTAAAGTTTATCCTCTGACGGACAGGCAGCCAGTGTAAAAGATGACATTTCCTGGAGAAGACTTAAAAAAAACTAATCAATAGCTTTGTTTCCTTTTTCAACTTTTTCTATTCCTATACCAGCATTGTCGCAGAGCTTTTATTTCTTTGCGGCGACACCTATCATGTTTAACTACAGCGGCCACCGGGGAACCTGAAGCATCATTTTAAAAGGCTGCAGGGCTTTGGTTACGTCACAGTTGGCTACATAACAAGAAATGCAATGATCATAAACTAAGTGAAGACTCGAAGGGGAGTGGGGAAGGTGAAAATTATGCTTGGGTACAATGCAAGGCAAACACTTGGGTTCATGCTAAAAAAAACCCCTTGAGATTGGATCTTAATTTGAAATTGTTCTTAAACATATTCATTGACTGTATAAACATACAATAAATGGTTGTTTAGTTAATATGGAAACCCTTAACAAATTTTGGCTTTTCTTTCTTTGTTATTTTGTTGGATGTCTTTGTGCTATTCATTGTGCACCGACACTGTCAAAAACCTACAATCTTATTGAGTCATCTTTATCAGAGTTTTACAAGAAATCTGGGCCAAATAACTTTTGGTCAGTTGCTGAATCCGTCAGCGATCTACTTCACAGTAAAACCTCAAAATGATCCACAATTTGGTTGTGTGTTCTTTATCAAACAGCCAAACACACTGGTGTCAGTCCACTTTCATTACAGTCCAATGGCTCTCTGATGCAGCTTGCATTAAATTTAATTGTCTAACACTCCCCTGTAGAGTAGCCACTAGCATGGCACCCTATTATGGGAACTCTGTAATTGAAAATGATGCTTACCATCAGCTAATTAACGACAATATTGTCACTGCAAGGAAATCATAATCCAAACATTTTGACATTTTTGTGTCACCAGTGGAGAATTACTTGTGGCAAATCATTTATAAACCCTAACGTCACTTTAAAAAAAAAAAATCCTCAAGAACTTTAGTTCCCAATAATCCCACAGTGCATCAGTCCTGAGACAATGAACAGTGCGGACTCTGAGGCCCTCAGTGTATATACTGGTCCCAGAGCAGTAGGAGCACCAGCATCTTGTCATTTAAATCTAAGCTACTCCAGCTCCACTGACAGTGAGAAATGGATTTAATAGCCAGAGAACAGCTTGTCAGCAGTCTGAAAAACCACAATGTTAGGAGACTTGTTTTTACCCATCTGAAGATCCCTAGGGTGCTGCAGTGGGAGGGATACTGGAAAGATTGGAAAACAGTGATGTCAACATAAATAGCATTTAGTTTCTTGCTTATCTTGTTTGGTTTGTTGTTGTATGTTCTTGATTTGTTTTGTAATGCATGACTATGAGGGGTCCTATGACATGAATGAGTCTTTGTGTAAAATTGTGCAGATGGGTTACGTGTATCATGACAGAGAACACAGATGCTGCACGTATATAGTAAATTAAAGTCTTTGGGCTGTTTGCTGTTGATAATGTGTTATATTGCAGCTAATTACTTCACTGTTCCAAGTGTGTAATGAAATGACTCACTGAGGTAGAATTTGATTATATTTAAAAGCTGACAAAATGACAATGATGCCGCCTTGCCAACATTTAAAGCCAAACGCACCGTACCTCTGAAATAAGCATGCCATTTCACAACAAAGTACTCAGGCCTTTCACACAAATAAGAGTGAAAAGGAAAGATGGAGCACAGATGCATGAAATCCTGCCTTTTAGAGGATAAATGTCAATTTTCTAGCCAATGCAATGTTTCTTTTCTCTTTTTTCAAGGAGTACTTGGAAATAATTTCGCTGATAATCTGCCTCAAGGTAGGCTCAAGGCTCATGCATTGCTGTACCTGTATAAGAAGATATTTACACCGTGTCTATACTGGAGGCGTAATGCGAGCAGCATGTTATCAGAGCAGCAGCAGCTGCTTCGGTGCTCTGTCTGCGTTTACACAGGATGCTTTCAGACGCAGTACTGAATTGTAGGTCACCCATGTTTTAAAAGCACTCAGAGCCCAATACACATTCACTGTAGTTACACACGTAAAATGCAGGAAAATAGACTTGGAGTGTAAAAATACACTTTGGGTCACGCTTAGAGGCACAGAGTGGGAGTGAAATGCTGAATGTGTATAGGGCCAAGTTGATTAAAAGAGAAGTATTTCTGTTCCCTCAGATAGTTGACTAAAAGATTTTCTCTGTAGACATACCATCAGGTGGAACAGGAAGCCAATCAGGACTCCGTCAGGTTTATCGCAGCTTTACCGGACCCGAGGTGAAACAGCATTTGAGGATTCTCTACTTTTGTTACAAGAAGCTCCATGTAGTGTTGTGCTGAAATACTTTCCATCAAAGCAGCTTTAAGATGAAGCAATGTGAGCAAGGTAGGTCTGTGGCTCTCTAAGCCATTATTGTGTGGAGCCCTATCTAGCTGTCGTCTCTCTAGGGGAACAGTAGGCAGCTCAGGGGCGTGTTGTTATATTTCACACTTAATGATGTGCAAGGCATCCTTAGCTCTTATCTGCAAGCCTATTTTAGTCACTGACATAGCCTCTGAATTACACCTTAACAGCAAATGCAGCTCTTACTCTGTTAAATGCTACATGCATTATTCTCTTAGAAACATGACAATGACAATCACAGATAATGATGCAAATATAACTCAACCAATTTAAGACATTCAGTCAATACCTACACAAATATGTGATGAATGTTTTGACACCAACTTTCATTTTTTTAAACTTTCTACTTATTATGTTGTTTATAATGTTAAATATTTACAATTTTCCAGGATGTTTTTACATCATGTGCATATATCTGCACATTATAGGTTTAGCCCCTTGAACTCCACGCAGAATAGCAACAATATTACTAAATTTATTTTAAAGTTATGTTTCTTTTTGTGTTCTAGCACAGCGTATTACACTATATGAAAATATATTTTCACACATTGCTTGGGGTTCCTAACATAATACCGTAATTATCAAACCATTTGTGCTATTGTGCATAAATTACTTTCACTTTCTCTTGGATGTACATGCAAGAATGTTTAATACATGACATGACTGGCCTCTTATTTATTTAGTCATTGGTTTATTATATATATTTTTTACCAATCAGGCCAAGTGATCTTCAAATATGGTCATACTTTTTTTTATTACTTCTATTTCAAAGACAGAAGACATGTAAAACTAAAGACATATTCTGACTTGATGTAGCATCATCATTTATAATTTAACAATTGAAAACAAAACAGTGTAGCTACAGTATTTCAAATGTATATAGAGCTATACTAGCATTTGCACAAACTGCATTGATCATTGTTCAGTAGGGCATTAGTTTAATCAGATATGCAAGATCTACATTAACTTGCTAACTAAAAACTTGATTTATGCAGGAATAAATTATCGTCTGTTTATACTTAACATGGGGAGAAGACTGACAGAGAATGTGAAAGGGAGATTTTTTTTTTTAACATTACCCTGGCTTTCTGTGGTTTTGCAGACAACTTGTATTAAACTTTGCTTTTTAATTTCCTGTGGGTGAAGTGAACATCCTGAAAGCCAGATATTAATTTAGCACGCAGGAAAAATGTGTGTGATCTCAATTATGCTAGGATAGGATGGCCCTGTGACACACCCTCACTATGTCATAGTATTTTTACGTGAAATCTTGCCTGTGATTACAAAACCGCAGTGAAACTAACAGGCACTAACTGCAGCGCTTGTCGAGCACTCTACACTTCAGAACAATGCCGAAAAAAAAACATTTTTAGCAGAGCTCAGGGATAATGATTTCCCACATAATAGAAGAAATATGATAAACATCAGTGTACAATCTGCTGCACTCAGAGCAAAGTAAGTGTTTGTCACACAAAAGTCGGTCTATGAGAGATTAAAGTGCTACCTGAAATAATGGATTTTCAATGATTAGCCTTGCTTGTTTCTGGATAATCTCAAAGTTGATGCCATCCACAAATGCTATTTTACTTTTCAGGGTAAATTTAAAGACTTGCTGTGTTGCTACTTTGAGTCCCAGTAATGTGAAAATCTAGTCCCATAAACTCAAAATGATAAAGTCCAAGGATAAATAACAACTGACTGTGAACAAAACTGAAAAGTAATGGTGTAGCATGGGTTTATTCAGACAACCACTTTAATCTTTGGGAGCTTTAGCACGTTCATGAGAACATGGACATTTTGGCAGCTCCCCTGTGACCTTCACAGGGAGTGAATTACTACAGCAAGGCCATCTAAAGCAATCCTACTACAACAGCACAGCGTATCAAGAAACATGAGCAATATTAAGCATTAATAAAAGGTAAAATTGGTCAGTTCTATTTAAAACTATAAAAAAAAAACCCTTGATTTAAGCTCTTATTTTTCTAGTCTTTTGTTGCAATGTACAGACATACAACTGAGATTGTGTAATATAATCCTTCCTTTCATAGCTTAATTGTTGTGGGAAATTTCAGCCTGTACAAATGCACTTATCACTAAAACTGAGATCACAAAGAAACGTGATAGGTTATTAGTGCACTAAAGGGAATAACTCCAAATGAAACCACGAGTTTATTCTATAATTTATGAGAGGTGTGAATGCCACTAGAGGGAAACCAACAGTTTTAACTCATAAAGACACAGCTTGTATAATGTGATACACTTGTTGCTCTCCATTCTTTTAATAAAAGAGAAGGCAAATACTTTTAGATTTTCACCCTAACACTTCAAAAACAATATAATAAAGTATACTATAATATACAAAATAATAAAATAAAAATATCGGATTGAACCTTTTTGTAGCAAGGAGGTCATGCATTAATATAATCTGAGTTCAACAGTCTTGGGTCCAGTCATCCTTAAAAGTCAGAAGTGTTTTTTATTTTTGTGCACATACAAGTACGATCCATGCTTACTTCTGACTGTAGAATAATAATAATAATAATAATAATAATAATAATAATGATGATAAGAAGAAGAAGAAGAAGCTTTGTCTGTACGTTTTTTTCTCTTAAACTATTAAGAGATGCAGGATCCATCTACGTGCAAATAACGCCAGTTTTTGAAATTTACGCACTTATAACACCTTCTCAAAGTATCTAATTTTTTCAATTTCACAACAATAACTTCTAGTTAATATATACAGAAAACTGGGCATGATATATTATGGTGCCAAGACATGCCTAGAAACCACCTAGCAATGGTTAAATGACTTATTTTTAGCATATAAACAACTTCTACCACTTCTATTTTTTTTTTACTATATTCAGTTTACATATGTTTGCCAACAGCACAAAAAGGTCAAACAATATTGTACCATGGACATGTACTAATCTGTATAATGCTCGAAATGCTAATGCTAAAGCCATGTGATTTTTTTTTAAAACAAAGTGATCATTCTATTTTTCAAGCATGCAAATGTATATTTACAATCACTTTCACTGTGAGGTTTCAGGAAAAGAGGACAGATCTAATTACAGGGAAAACAATAAATTAAAAAAATAAAATAAAAACAAGTCAGCTGATATAAAATGTATTTTTCTGTTCTTTTAAGGCCTGATTTTATGAGCTACATTCATTGCTGAGTATCATCATGCTCCTCTTAACTTTCTAAAACAAAAATGAAATGAAAAACAGGAGTAGTGATGCCATTTTGATGTTTCTCTGAGATGGCTCTCATCCACAAACCAAATAAAAATGCACTGATAACTAGACTCTCATTGATAGAGCTGGATCAAGTGCAGCCGTGTGAACTCTCTCTCTCTCTTTCTCTCTTTGTCTCTCTGAGGACATGTGGGCAAAGCACAGGTGATTTGAATCCAAGAACCACAGAGGGGAAAAAAGGCATAGCAGGAAATGAAAGAGAAGGGCAAATGAATAGCACAGAAGCAAATGCATGTACTTTCCCCCAAGTGAAAAGCATTACTTAGACAAGCATCAGCAGTAAAAGCAAAAAAAGATATTTCTGAACATAGTAATCATTCAACGCTACTTTGTTACAAAGCTCTGAGAGAGTATTTAAAGACATTACAGAACTGAATAATTACTTAAAAGGTCTGAAATGTCTAAATAGGAATAAAAAAGGTGTAAACATGTTGTAAACAACATGTCTTCATTACATGCCATTAAGAAGTAAGATTATTGTGATTATTTTTTTGGCTTTATGACATAAATGTCAAAGTAAAAGATAGATATTTTGTATAAGTTGCTCATTTCCTGAACACTATGAATAAATATTAAATCGTATATTTACAGTTCATTCTAGTGTTTTACTTGGAAATGCAGTGTAACAGAGAAAGGTTGCGGAATATTTTCTGAGGTAGTTCATTAATTTTATCTCATCCATAAATGTTTCAATATAATTAATGACCAATAATATTGCTTTAAATTGAATTTACGATAACAAAATTAATTGGAATGAAAAACCCCAGCACTCTCTCATTAATGAAGAGTTGCTTTGTTAATATGACCAAAAGTAACCCCGTTCTAGCTTACCTTTTAGCAGTCAATTAGCACTGATCATCATATATGCATGTGCAGTCTTTAACGGCATTCTCAACGGAAGTCATTATTCTGATCCTCCATCACAAAACCACAAGTGGCTAACTATCAGGTATGAATGGAAATTAGGTTGCATGGCAGCAACAAAGAAAAAAGAAATCAGAGGTTTGCCTAACAGGAAACATTTGTCTAAAAGTCACTCTCCTCCAGCTGAAAGCATAAGCAAACTATAATGATTGATCGCAGCACATTGTGTCCATTAAAATTCATGACACTTGTAATCTGAGCTTCACTGGAGTGGCATAGATATAGGACTTTGTTTATAATTATACAAGGGACATGAGCAACTTGTTCAACAAAGATGGGGTACTCAGAAACGGAGGTTAATGAGAAACTGCTTCACTATGATGGTAAAAAAGTGTTCCATTGTGCTCATTACACTGCCATGCACGTTTCTTTTTTGAATGGGGAGAAAATCTTACAGATTTTGAAGACAAAGCACAAAAAGAGAAAGGAAATATTTTATATTTATCAAAAGGGAATACAATTCTCCCTCTAAAGAATGGTTTTGTCCCTCGGGACATGTTGGTCTTGAGCATAATGACTCTCAGTGTAGACCTTCTGAGACAAATTGCCACTGACCCCCATGGATTTTCCAGGGCACACTCAATTGGAAATGGACTATTCAATTTCCCACAGGGAGCCTTGCCATTTCCTTGCAATGCATCACTGAAAAGGCATCTACTTTCGGTTTGGTCAGCTAGACAAAAATATTCAGTCAATGTTGTAACAATCACGCGAAATCTCTCGAGTCCTAATTAAAGTTTACATTTTATTCATTAATTAAACGAATAAATAATTGAAAGAAGGCAGATCTGTTTAGCTTTAAAGAGACCTTTAAAGAGCCTCCTCAGGAAAATGTATATAATGTAATGATGGCCAGTGTTGGTCAAGTTACTTGAAAAAAGTAATCAGTAACTAATTACGGATTACTCCCCCCCAAAAGTAATCACATTACTTTACTGATTACTTATTTCCAAAAGTAATTAGTTACTTAGTTACTTTTTAAAACATGATTTATCCCCTATTGCTATTGCTTTATAGGTGATAAAGCGATAGATCTTTCAGCCCAATTCTACTTTTTCTGCATAATCCATCATACAACATGTAATCAAATGGAAAAGTCTCTTTTTGAAACTTGTTTTATTAGTTTTAATCTTTTAACTTTATGCATCAAGCAAAAATTAAATTATATGCAACATTCTCTGACTGGAAGAAATTTGTTTAACATTTAAACCTATTTTCTGCACATTCAAGCACATAAAATTAAATAGTTTTTTGTGTTTACACTCAGTCTTTCAAATAAATGCAAGTGAAACACAGCAGAACATAAATAAAATCAAAGACTCAGTGGTCCTGTTGCTCTATTTTCACCTGTTTAGCAGGAGTGGGCCAGGCGGATGTTTGCGCTGGTGCGGTCAGTGGAAGATTCTGTGGCAGCGCACTCGGTGCTTGCTCGGAGGTTCAGGGGTTTTTTTCGCTGTAAAAAGAAGTTTTCTTCCCACGCAGTGAGCAGCGGATGCTAATGTTTTTGTCACTTTTTACGGAATCAAACTCAAAATAAGGTCAGTACTTCCACGCGTTAAACGCTGCATGGTCATACTCTCCCGCGCTCTATATATTATCCATTGTTGATCTGCACACAGCTGTTGCCACAAACGTCGCACTCACGTCATTGTCATGAGACACTCTCGCAAAAAAATCACGGCTTTAGTAACGCGGTAACGCAGCGTGCTTACGGGAAAGTAACAGTAATCTAATGAGCTTTTTTGCAATAGTAACTTGTAACGCATTATTAGCAATTATACAAACTAGTACACAGCAGCATCAGCAAAGGCAAATGTCACAGTCAATGGATGTGCTAGTGTACAATATAGTTATTGAAACTAGTGACGGGGGTGGGATCATCTATAAGATAACAGTGCCATGACGGCAGAGAGAAGACCCCTGTACTCTGGGTGACAGCATTACAACAAGCAATTCTTAAGCCTATAAGAGTTATGTTTATGTGATCATTACTCAACCTAAAAAGAGTTCAAACTAGTTTTCTTGGTTTCAAGCTAGTTGTATTTATGATGTCACAAACTTGCTCACAGTAGGTGAAAAGGAGGGAGTCCACATAAAAAGTTTACTTAAATGAAAGATTATTTTAGTGATAAGGCCATCACTTTCATGCGTGTGGGGGGGTTCTTTTTTTATTTAAATGTAATAATCATTCATATAAACCAACTACCAGATGTGGTGTTGGTTAAATGTATGTCAATGATCAGATCTTGACACAAAACTCTCATTATCAGGGATTGGCCATCACATCTGTGTTTATTTCCATAGATATCATACTTTAAATGACTATAATGCCAATGGAAAGAGAATACATGTACATTTATCTTAGAAAAACACACGAAGATGTCATTCTGTAAGAGTGATTCTATATAAGTGAGTCATCCTTTGTCTTTAGAACACCTGGAAGGAAACATTCAGGGTTTAAAGTGTAAAAAGGAGAAGATGAATGAAGTGTTGGGGGTGGGGTAGCAATCTCTTTGAAGGTGGCTAAGCCAATGGTTTATGCTATCATAAATCACCTACACAAAGCAGCACCACAGTACAACACATTACTCTATAAACTTGTAGAACTTTAGCAGGTCTCATTTCACAGTACCTACTGCAAGGATAAATGTAATTTTAAACCATTTACAGTAAATTCTAACAACACTTGGCAACGTTCCATCAGTGAAGGCCAGTAATAAGCCCATCATCCAAGATCTAAAGGCTAAAATACAACTAAACAAGCTACCATGCAAAGGATGCATTTCAAAGTCTACAGCTGAAGTATAGGTATCTACCTTTAATCTATTTTCTGCTACGATTCATCCACTTCCTTCTGCGGGCCAAGAAATAGAGTTTTTCATCACTACAGTCTCTCACCGGCATCGACCAGCGTTATTGATCGGGAGCAGATCTCCTTCCACTCTACTTGGGGAGCCAGATGAGCCTTGTCCATATTGATCCAACCTTTTTATTTTACATTCTATGTCACCCTTTCTTTAGGTCAGGGAAATTTATGCTTGTCATTTTTTATAGTAAATATTTGTTGGGAAACGTACTGATAACTATTATTTCAAAGTCTACTTTGGGATTTTGTTATGATTCACGATCAGCATGAGCCGTGAGAAAATGCTCCGACGTTCCAATTCCGTGACTTGAAGACAAGCCACTGCTTGTCTGTCAGCAAATCAGGTAAGCAGGTCTGATGTATGGAAGTATTATATATCCTCAAAATAATAAAATGGAATTTTCTTTAAAAGGAAGACATCCTTCTTCAATTTCTTTCCTTGATCATTATATTTTTCAAATGCTATGAAAGTCTCATGTCTCTATTTTCCAATCTCACTTTGTCACACTTCTTCTTTTCATATAGTAGCCCTCTCACATTGCCCATTTTCTTGTGCTCATTCTCTATGCCTGCTTTAGGTCCTTTACTCTTCCTCTTCCAACCTTCCCTCCAGGAAGAGAATCTGTGGTAATGTACTAATCTGTGGAGCTTTAGTGCACTGTTGCCAATCTGCCATGTCAAGATACACAAATCTCACTTGAGGCAATTATAGGCCTTTTTCTCTGTAGTGCAAAGTCAGTTCCCCCAACTTGGTTACTGTGAAAACCATTTCTGTGACGCATCAAGTGCAATTATCTTGGTTTTAACAAACACAGATGACCGTTGGTGTATATGATAGGTAAACTAGACAGTCCAGACAGTCTAGACAGTTAAATTTGAATGCAAAAATAAGCTCTAAGTGTAGAGAACACAGTATATACAAAATCTAAGTGTAACAACGTAACTAGTCCCTTTAAATTCAAGAAGAAAATGAAAGAAAATTGTTTACATCGTTACATTTTAGTTCACACGCGTTTACTAACAGCTATACCTAGCATCCGCATTAATTAACATCACAGTCAATAATAGATGCACCTTGCTTTAAACTTAATTACAGTTAAGTGAGAGAGACTGCAGATATAGCAGGCAGATGTGGATGGTTTTACTCTTACAAGAATGTATTTATTAAATTATTATTATTATTATTATGTTTTTTTGTCTACTGCCCATTACCTCTAATTTTAAAATGTATGCAATGTAGTAGTTATTGTTTTCTTAACTGACTGTCCATCCGACCGTCCATTCCCTTCCCTGTCCCAGCTGCCGCAGGGCAAGAGGCAGGGTACACTCCGGACAGGTAGTCAGTCTGTGACAGGGCTAGCACGGAGAGACAGACAACCATTCTCCTTTCAATTCAAACCTATAGGCAATTGTAATCACCGGCTAACCTAACCGCACTAGGCAAGGCAAGGCAAGTTTATTTGTATAGCACAATTCAACAACAAGGTGATTCAAAGTGCTTTCCACTAACTGCATGTGTTGGAATCGTGGGAGGAAGCGGGAGTAGACGGAGAGACCCAACGAAAACAAAGGGAAAACATGCAAAGTCCACACACTAAGGCCTCATCCAGATGGTGGTTTTGAACCCAGGATCTTTTTGCTGTGAGGCACCAGTGCTAACAATTAGCACTGTAAACTTTTCCCCATTGTTTATTGGAGGATTTTACCTAATTATTTCTAAGATGACCCGGTCATTTACATACAGCACAGTATTTGTTCTGTGAATCTCTAATCCAAGAACATCACCTGCTTGTGCAAAAAAAAAAGAAAAAAAACACACATAGGTATACTGTCATAGCTTACTAATGAATTATTATGATGACACTTAACTCATTTAGCTCACCCTCGCGCTAGCATTAATCATGTTTTCACACTGTTGTTATGAGGAAACTTGAGTGATGACACTGTATGTGTGAAAATAGTTTTGACAGAATTCCAGTTACATCCTCTTGACTCAGTGCATATACAGTACATGCTGCCACTTTATGCTGTCTCTGCAGTGGTCGCTCACTTCTTTTTCCACAGAACAGTTGCGCACGTGGGTCGTCAGCCCCCAGGGCTCTTTTGCCTGCAGCTACTAGAACCCTCAACCAACCGTGCTTCCTCTTATAGTTTATTTACTGTGCTAGTGGATAAGCTTTGGAATCTGGGTTAGTCAACAGGGATATTTGTTTGAGCTTAAAAAGTTAATGCTAAAACACTTAAGAAAATACATGAACAATGTTGCAGAAGCTGTATTTTTTTTTTAAATGAGCACAGTGTAATATAGATATACAGTTAATTAATTTCAAATGTGCATACTTTACATTGCCTGGAAGAAAGAGCTAGTGATTTGTATGCAGCATAAGCTTCAGTCAGGCTCTGACTGGGGTTTTCAGAACAGATGGTGATGCTATATATAAATGCCAAGACCTACAGACAAACATAGTTGCGCTTTGTTGAAAATTCTGAGTCAGCATCCCAAATAACACTTCCACTGACATTTCACATGATGAGAAATTACGATGACCACTTACTGTAAAGTGTTATTAACTTTAAGTGTGGCCTCCAGGAGAAGTATGAATCAAGACCTTCAGAAATTAACACTCAGGGCCACCTTTACTAAAGTATACCTGCTTTTCTTATTTTTGAAGTTAGTGTCTATTCACCAAGAAAAGAAAAACTGCCACAGATACTGTATACCTAATGTCTAAGAAACTAATCCTGTCAGTAGAGCTAAAGGAATTTCACAGACACTCTTCCAGGTTTCATGTGAACTTACAAAGGCAACATCTGTTGTTGATTCAACACACACCGCATGATATTGTGTAACCTGTCAGATAAAGAAGGCACAAAAGTCTTGACAGTTTCTGCACTCTGACATGCTGCTCCATGTTATCTAAAAAGTATTTCTTACTTTCTATTGCAACACTGTCACACACATGGATTCTGATTGTAGCCACGATAAGAAAGTATATAATGCATTAAATTGCCTTTGGTTCATAACGCTGAATATTATTGTTTTTCATCATGCCTGCCTTTCTTATGATTCCGTCAACACTATCATACATTATAACAAATACAAACTCAAGAACAAATGCTTACTTTATAGTTTGATGCATGATTATGAATATTTGTGTTCTCATCCCAAAATATCATGTCATACTGCCAAAGCTGCTTGTCAAAGCTGCTGGCATTTGACATGATGACAGCTAGGGGTAGCAGTGGCTTAAGATGCTGGTAGGTTTCCAAGGAGATTTTCTGAGATTTGTATTTAGCATTTTGGTTTATTTTGTTTTCTGCGTTTTAGTTTCAGTAAAACATAGATATGTGATTTCATTCAATAATCATTTATTTTTGCTTGCTTTTAGTGACTAATTGGAGTATGCACCAAAAACTAATGGTTATGGTTGCTCAGCAAATCGACCTGATTAGATTTAGAAACAGATCATGGGTGAGGGCTAAAATATGCCCATTTTTAAGATTAAGCCTGTACATTGTAAATGATGCTTGAGGTATTCAGTATGTTTAAATGCGATGACTAGGTATCCTGAACAAGCATATATGTTTGTGTGGATGGGAGCTGGATTCATGTCACCATTAACATAACCTGGTAGAAAAGCTATCCCGTTAGTGCTAACACAAATTAAGTGCGACGCATGCAATCTTAAATCTTCATTCTAGTCAAACTACAAGAGTACGTTATGTAGTTCCTTAAAACTGTGTTAAAAACAACATAAACAACATAGACTGTTTTGTATAAATTGCTAATGCTACCGAGTCATAGGCAGTTAAAGTGTTAAAGTCAATATGTGACCCACCTGCCGCTACAAACTTCAATACAAAAATTAATAAATCACTTTTTATATTAATAAAATAATAATATAACTGTACAGACTTTGGGTAATTTCAAACTGAATTTCTGTTATTACTGCTGCTTACCTGCAGTACCTCGATGACCCACCAGGGTCCCCAGGACACATTTCAGGCATCACTGGAATAATATAATTGCAGCTATATCTAACTGATCTATACCTGTTCATTTATATGTGTGCTGTACAAATATGTTGACAATGGGCACATTTTGCCTGTCATCTCACAAAATTGACAACTTTCCTGTAAGGACAGAAGAAATGTGGAAGATATAACCATCCCAACCTCTAAGCAGGCCCTGATCAAAAAACAACAACAAACATATTCCACTCGTCCGCCTTGTTTTCACATGCTGCTACACTGGCCATTGTGATGCCAGAAGTAAAAATGACAGCCATGGTTAGGCAACGAAGGATTTCAAAATCCATTACAAAACATTTTATTATGATGGCTAAAGATTATTAAAAAATGAGTTGAGTTTGAGATGTGAGATTGATGCTACAAACGAATTTCTTAACCCTGTAAAGCCTAAATAATGAATTAATTCCTAGAAGATTCAACTTCTTTAAACTGGAGGGTTTATTGAAGCTTCTGACAAATTTCACAATAAAAAAAATAATTAAATAATAATTTTGCATATACTAGCTGTAATTTGTATCATGTTTCCGACTTTGGGCATTTTTGTCCAATTTTTCACTGGCCTGCGCTCGCGGTGTCCTCAACGATCCACACCCAAGTACACATCAGTTTGTCTCAGAGTCCCAACTTCTCTTTTCAGTACTGATGTCTCTCGTTCATACACACGTGCTTTTGAAATGCGCTCCTACACTCAAAACGTTCGTTTTAGGATTTTATGCATTTGGTAATTAAATAATTCCCAAACACAGCTGGCATTGAGGGAGCATAGCGATGCTGGGGTCTGTAAATTACATGCACGCCATTCCCAAGTCCACCTTAAACAGAGTTTTCTTGTGCACTCTCCATTTACACAAACACAGCATGGATACCCTCATACGAATGCAAGCTTTGACCTCTTCATATTTGATAATAGGCTCTTACAGCATTTGCAGCTATAGAAACTGTCAAACTCTCAATAATAACTCTAAATAAGCACTTGCGTTAAAATAAATGGATGGTTAAATTAAACAGAAAAATTGAGGCACCGTTTTTATTGACCTGAACACACTCTTATAGCACTATATGCTACTTTTAAGCTATATCTATTACTGGAAAATACTGATAATAATACAGATATTCTTTTATCAAATGTTCCTAGATTGCGAGATTAGATGGGATACTAGAATTGAATTTAGCTAATGCACCTCTCTAGCATTTATGTTGGTTTTGACATGCGAAATCTCTGTCTTGAGTTTTTTCTGCCTCGTGTGGCTTTGTTCCATTTATGATTCACAGCATTTATCCAAAACACTTGCAAATCTTTGTTCAACTCTAAAGTCGTTGCTATTAATACCACCAAGCAATGGCCAACTTCACTGGGTGAGGACATGAATCATATCTACACTCTTAACTCCTGTAATTGCTGTGAAATTATCACTTTTGATAATTTGATATTCATCTTATAAGTCACCTCACATGTATCAAACAAAACACTATGAGGTGACTCCAAAAGTTACTATTTGAAGAAATGTGTCATCTTTACACGTCTATGACACTCAGTTAAAAGTCTGGGTGAGTCAGGCTTCTGTAATATAGTAGAGTATTTTAAATATCCATTTAATTTGACATTTAAAATGTAGCACAATATGTACAAGGCAGCTACCAGAGGGATTCGCTTTCTCACTTTACAGAAAACCTGTGGCGTGTGAACACTACAATGAGAAGAGACATTTCCATGTTCAGAAACTGAAAGCAATTACATTAGAAGTATACTAATTTAGAAATAGCACAGTTGTACCTGTAAGCCTGTCTGCACAGCCTGCAGTTTCTCTTAAGCTGCACATGGCAGTTTATTGTGATGAGTGCAATTAAATACCCTGGTGATTTGTAGGTCAGTGGTATTATGACTTATCCTACGGCATGCCCCGCTCGCTAGAGCTAGATGGAAACAAGGTTTCAGGAATCCGGTGGCAGTGTACCAGCTGAAAGCAGTGCACATTCACAAGCCCATTCTCAAAAGGCTACCCATGAAACAGGGTATAAAGCAGTTAACATGACACAGCAGCACCTTGGGAGGAAGGGGTGGGAGGGACAACATAATGCCCAATATTCTCACAAGCTTATGGCAGACAGTGAATGCACTGTCGCTCTGTGCTCGTTCTTAGATTTACCACACAGCATGTAAAAGGATTGACTATGTTTCACACTGTACAACACGGGGGACAGCTAACCATGGCCCAAATTAGAAGCAGTGTTCCACGTATGGCAGATTTGTGCCTCATCAGCATTATCTCAATCTCTCCCCGTGGCTTTCCTTCTGCCACGTCCAAGCTGAGCGTGTGGTACAGTGTAATAAAACCAAAGCATCAGAAGCCTCATACTGTACACTATACACAATTCAAAGGGTTTTATTTTTGTGCAATCGACTAACCTTCTACATACGCAATTCCTTATATGTACATGCACATGATGCAATTTTCTTTTGCATAATTTTAGAAAAATGTTTTGAAGTCACCTACAGAGCTAGATTTATTATTAACAAAAAATGTAGTGAATATATGTTGCATGTATGTCAAATTTGTATGCATCCATCTTCAAAACCGAAAATAAAACACAAAGACTTACCTTAGCGGATGGAAAAATCAATGTCTGTATTTAGAATGGACAGTGGGTTTTATTTGTGTGGGTATGTGCGTCTAGTCTCCATAACATAATCTATAGATTTTATTATGACGACTTAGTTGAAGGTTAAGTTAAGGCAAGTGGGGATTGTGGTTTGGCTTAAGGTAATTGTCCACAAATTTAATTTAAGCCAATGCAATATCTTTCCTTGTAATAAGAACATGGTGTGTTTGTGTGTGTATGTGTGTTTGGTCACAAATAGCACTGCAGCTTTAGTAGCATGGCATTTGATGGCACAAAATCCAACAACATAATTCCTCACACTGTGCGTCTAAAGGTCACTTGGAAGACTTACCTGTTTAGATGATGCTTCACAAGTACATGATAAGAGACAGCATTATCATGATATTTTTCTATTTGGTCTTAAGAAACAAAAATGTTCCAAACTAATTTGCAAGGAATTTCTACAATCAGAACGAATGACACAGTCAATTTTAAGACAAAGGTCAAGCAAAAGCAAGAAAAAATGTATTTTCAGAATGCAAAAGGAAAGACTGATTGCCAAAATCAGTCTTTATTATGTTTCAATTGAGTTATAAAGTATTATTAAACATTATTTTCTAATTAGCAAACATTAAACTGCATTACACTGATGTAAGCTGAAGAGGACTTATATAGCTTCCAGCTTTACTTCAACTTGAAAGAATCAAAGTTTTACCTTGAATGCTCAGTAGGGACCTTAGAAGCCAAGCTTCCCCTCTCTGCCCTGAGGAGGAGAGTCAAATGGGAAAGATCAGAAGTCCACTTACCCCACAGGGAGAAGAGGTGAGGATCACAGCCAGGATGGGAGGCCCACAACACTATGATCAAGCCTCACCCACAACCCCAAAAATCATGATTTGAACAGAAAGCTTGTAGTTACCCCAGTGGTGGTGGTGGTGTACTGGAACTACGACAGAAACTAGTGTGTTCATATGCCCATGTGAGACTTGTTTATGATCCCCATGCACAAGCAGAAAGGAACAAATGGCGCAGCTTAAAAGTGTGAACACGAAGCGAAAGTGGCACCTACCTTGAAAAGCTTTCATTAATGGTTGAAAAAGCAAGTTTCAAAAATGCCAATGACTTTATATACTTCATTCAGCATGAGTATATAATGTCACAAACATGGCTAGCTTAGTTCAATGAAAACTCAGAATTAAAAGGGTAGTACCTTTACTTTTACCTATGAAATTTGATGAAATGTCCATGAAGAAAGCATATTCCAGACAAAAAGGGAGAACAAAAGGAGAGGAGACACGAATAAGTGTCATGGTCACGTCGGAAAAGGACAGAGGACAGGAGCAAGAGGCTTGATGACTACAAATATGTGCAATCAGAAGAGAGGAAATGTGTAACTGTAATGGGAATAATGATGAAAGATAAAACCAAAACTTCTCATTCTATCTGTGCTACATAATAAAAATGTGCAGGATCACAAAAACAGAATGGACAGACTCTGTGCAGACAATCGCTACATGCATTACAGGAGCGAGGACAGATGAAGATTAGCTTAAAATTTCAGTAAGCCATTTACCACCACCATGCATTACATTCAAATGATGCTGATGGAAGTGTCTCGTTACTCTAACCACATTCCCAGTAAACAAAAGAACATGAAGTAAATTAGAATAATTAAAAAGAAAGAAAGATGGAAACAAATGGCGACACAGCAGAGTCGTGAATAGAAAGCTAAATGAGCTTGAAAAGATGGGGAGGAAAAAAAAAAGTCACTGAGAGAGTGAAAATTAGCCAGGTCAGTCAGTATAAGTGAATTGACAGCCCATATCTGAAGCTTCAAGCCTGGATGTTAAATAAGAGTTACAGGCACGCACACACACTTCTGAGCACAATGGGAGCAAGAGGGACAAATGGGGGAATCGCTGGAAAAAGGAACAGAGCTCATACCTTGGTCGCCCATCATCAGGTGTGCCAGACCTTAAAGGAAAACAAGAGCACAGTCAGCAGAGAACAAGGGATCATGGGAAGCTGTGTGACACTGACACGCAGGCATCTCTTTCAGTGCAGATGTCTGTGTTACTTGAGGAGTGTGGATAGGGAAAAAGTGGGAAGGAGAGAAATAGGAGGATGCATAGACAGGGTCAGCAAGATGAGCATTTGGTCAACCGAAGCAGGTTGCAATGCATCATCATCATCCACTTACTAGATATAATTCAGAAATTTAAATTCAGGCTGATCTTTGTGCTCTAAGATCATCATTCCGCCTACCACCCTTAAAGAGCAATCGCTATTCAAATATAGACCTGCGTTCAGCTAATATTTGATTCATATTCAAACAAAATCATACGGGTAAAAAAGATGAAGATGTCTTCTGACGCAGTTTTCTGTTATAAATCGTGTGTTCTGCTTAGCCTTTCAGCTTCACATCTCAAATACTCATTTTAAAATTAATCTCAATACAAACAACATGACCAGCCTTGCTTAATAAAAAGGAAGCTGTCATTGTGTTAAAAGTCTGCATGGAATAAATTAAGATGCCCTTTTCCTTTTTATTACAATATACTTACCAACAAAATTCAACCAAATAAATTTTGAGTTGTGATAACCACGAACAAAGATTTCAGTCAACAAAAATCTGCATTTACTTTGTTAAATGTGCATCTTTAATGAATTTATTAAAAAACATTTTTTTAGCCAATATTGCGCTCAATAATTGCTTCAATCTTTCTTTTGTCAGTGTTTCTTAGAGTAATAATTTGGTGCTACTAGCCCGTACTAGTATCAGATCTGGTTCACATGGTCCTAAAGTAGACTATTGATTAAATGAGGCAATCAAAGCAGGCACAGAATTGCTGTACAAGTATTCACAGTTAACCCTCTGGGTAGGTCTTCAACTAAAAAGGATATGCAATCCCATTCTCCAAAACTACATATAAAAAAATCTAATCTTTGCAATCTCGTGCAAAAAGAATCACTGTGATATGAGTAATAAATGGACATGCTAATATCAGTGCTTGTACCCATTTAAATAAGATATTTTACTGACCCTTTAACGCCCTTAGATCCGTTTAATATACATTTTTAAATGTCTTGGCTGTGAAGGCTATGGTGATGTTCGAGTATTGTTTGAATACCCAGAAATAACAGAGAAAATTTAATTAATCAGACTTACCACTCCAGTAACAGCGATACTGTTACCCTTATAAAACACTGAGAAGCCTTAGCCATAACAATGTGTTAGAAAAAAATAGAACCGGTTTCAATTACAATACCCACCTTCATTATAGTTGTCTTCTGGAAGCACAGACAGGCAAAGAGAAAAAGAGGAAGATATTCATTAAGCAGCATGCAGACTAGTACTGGCCATTGCATGTCATCACCATGCAAGGCATTAAACATCACATGCAAGTGACCTATTGTAACCCCTGCAGAGGAAACGCTAAAGCACGTACACGTGTTTTTGTCCGTGCATTGACCTGGAATACAGGACAGAGCTCTGAGTGAACTTTTGAACATTTGAAACGACTTCAAAGAATTTAATTCTATCAAGCAAGTCCATTATATTGAAACTTGAGGCGGTTTCATAGTGTTCTGTTAAGCTTGTTAAATCTTTACTTTTTTTATTTGACGTTTTTTTAAAATAATGAACTGCAACTTTTTGTATCAACAACTATTTACTCCAGCAGCTCAGTGAAATCTAGTTTGTTTTTCTTGACTGAAAAGCCGGTGCATGTGATGAAATACGCTGCAACAGAAAATAACCTAAATAAATTGAGCCGGCTGCGGTAAAGCAATGCCTCTGAGGTTTCCGAACCGGCAGTGGAGTCTCGTGTCACTTATTCAGGTGAATTGGTCACAGTAGTGAAGGCAATGACCAGTGACCACATACGGGCAATACAAAAGGAGATTGCCTCCCGGATGAAATTCTCCTAACACTAATTTTTGGCAAACAATGTGAGTTTTGTGGAAGTGAAAAAAACAAAACAAAAAACCCCAAAACTGACATGTGAAATTGGTCTCAAATGAAAGATATAGGTGAAGAAGTATATGCTAGCAAACTAATAGCAAACAAGTGCAGAAAACATGCTAACAGCAAGGAAATAAATGAGTTTAACAAAATGATTTGACTGGAAACATGCAAAAATAATCACATAAGGATGCGTAAGGACCCACACATTTCCTATGAAAAGAATAATAATATATAATCAGTCAGCAGTACTATTCATCACTGATACATAGCAATAGTATTTAATATTTGATCATTAAAATGTAACACCAGACAGATACAAAAGGATCTAATAAATAAATATAGAAAATAAATAAATGTGATGAGAACACAGTTATTAGACTTTTAACTTTGGATTAAAAAAATTAACCAAAAATCATGAAAACACCAACATGCAATGTATATATATATATAGAAGACAAAGAAACATGGTTGTGTGATCAATCCATTTACAATAACCATGCGACCAAATAGGGACCGCTGCTAAATAAACTCCTACCTCTTTAATATGGTTTCTTGCCCAGATTTATTTTGACCGAAACTTACCATCACCACTGGTTCCCATTCCAAATCAGACACCATGCACACAAAATCAATCCAAATTATCACAATTAAACACTTCACTCGTTGTATAATACGACCACATCAGTTTTGGTAAAAATTTAGATTGATTTCATTTGATGGAATTTGAAATATTTTTGATAATATGTATAACTCATACTAGAGCCTCATTTATCCTTGTCCTTCAGTACTGAACTGTGCATTTGCCTTACAATGGTTTAATTTTGTTTAAAATGTAGCCAGATGTGGATAAAGCTTTCCAAATTTAAGAAAATACAGGACATTTAGATAAATGAGATTCTATAGGCCATTTTCAGAGGGGCCTTTTTGATCGGACCGTCGCAGGCTAAACACAGGTGTAATTAATCAAATTAATTATGGACCGGTTCCAACCAGATGGGCCAGAGCTCAAACAAATGGCTGAGGCGCACTAAATGGGGCCATCGTTTTATCAATTACATCTGTGTTTACTCCGCTGACATGTCACAGTGGCCTCTGTGAAAAGAGCCGATCTTTAAAAAATATACACGCATGCAGTATGTTGACAAAAAACGTTGCTTGAAAATGAGAAGCAGGCTGCTGGAAAAAAAGCATTCTGACAAGGCAAGCATGAAGCTGCATGAGAAAAGTGAAAGAAACAAGAACACTGGCTGATGTCAAGACCCCAAAGACCAACATTGACTGAAACATTTTGCCACAATAACTAACAGGTAACTAATAATTGACTCACTGCGGTGTGCAATACAGTGATAGCAGTCTTTGTTGTATTACATTTAAATTCGGTGAGTGATCTATGCAGGAGGACTGCTTATTTGATAGCTTGTGAAAGATTGTGCAGCCTGTGGGGTTACTGCACAATTAACACTATTATAGTGATTCCCTTCCTCTAATGATGATGTTCACAATCAAATTAAGAAATGATTTCGAGAAATAATTATTAATAGCTATTGCACAAGTAAAGCTTGAGAGACATGCATTTCATATTCTTATATTAAATCTGATGTGAGCACGTTATCCTCATGTAATTCTAAACCACATCTGGATTTGAATACTGGGAGCAAGTCTAACAGCTATTCATAGCAAATTTGGTCCAAAGGTTTGAGCAAAGTTAATGAATCAAACCTTTAGTAAGCATGAAGGGGGGTCCAGTGTTTCTTAAGGTGCTTAGTAGAAAAGAAGTTTTCCTTTAACTTCAGTATTAGCTGACAGAAACCATTAAAACATGCCATGTTTTGCCTCTCTCTGACACACACACACAAACACACACGCAAACTTTCTTTCACAAATGTACCCAGCTGGTTACATTCTAATCCAGAGACGTAAATCCATTTAATCCCCTTGACAAAGTGATCCCAGTGCTATTGTGCTGGTAACACTACACCAAAATGCACTCAACTGTCTATCATACGATCTCCATCGCTGATGGTCTTACGCTGTTGATCATGCACATGGTGTATGGCTCATGGAAAATAATTACATTACTATTCAAGTTAATGCCTCACTGAATAAAACATCTGGAGGATAACAGCAACAAGGATTGGACATAAATCTATAAATTGATTTTCTTCTTCTCGTTGCCTCCTGCAGACATTATTCTGACCCTTTACAGAATCCTTACCCTCCTGACTGTGAACTCAAAACTGTGACAGCTGATTAAATATAAAGTGAGACATATAGAAAGGAAAACGAACAATGCTCTGTCCACTGTTTCAACGCACAAGGTGCCGTCATCTAGCTGTACAAAATGTCATTAAGGCACTCGTGTCTCTACAGTGTGTCTGGATGCAGTTGGCTGAGTAGTCTTGGCAGGATCTCAGTGACAATGCACTTCACATAAAGGACCATGTGTCACATTCACTAGACCCAGCATCCAGCAATAGATATAATTCATTTTCTCTGCCATTTGACAATTTTATAAGATCATGTCTGCCTGAATCAGCTTTTTGTCATCTGTGCTTACAGTCATCAGCATTGCAGTGTTTTAGCTTTGTATGAAGTGCACCTGTTAAATGGATACTATATTTTTGAAAAACAGCATTTTAATGTTTTCTGTCTTTGAGTTTTTTAGATTGCACGTATGATTAAGGACTCGTTAAGGATGATTAAGGAATCCCTTTGGCTTGCTAAGCAAAATACATAGAAATTTACAAAGGCATTCAGGATATTGGTCAAATATTTGTGTTTTGTGTCTTTCCTCTGCTTTGCAAAGACATAATAATCAACAACCATTATCGTAGTGCTAGATCCTGCTTATTAAGACATGACTGTGAAGGCTGAGTAAAGGTTCAACTGCATGCCCTCGCTCTTATGCTGACAACCCCCACATACCTCCTTGTCTGTATTTAGTCTGCTGTTACCATGATCCACAGCAGGAAAATAAATAATATTATTTGCCCTAAATTGTCTTAAAGACTATGCGAAATCACAGCTAAATAAAATGTGAAAGTCAGAATACTGTTGCTTTATGACACCACAGTGCTCTGCATTTATATTTCATGCAGTCATTATTTATGTAACATAGTTCTGTCTCGCAATATTGGGCGTACTGGGTAGAGCGGTCAGTTATGATGTGACAGAGTCACTAAAATAAGAGCATTATGTAAAATATCTAAAGTATACCATCAGCGTGATTAAATAAAGTAATTTGTTAAATAAAGTTCAGTAAGATGAATTATTAAGAACGCAAGATTTCATAATGAAGCCGTTCAGTTCCATTTTACATATCCACAAAAAGAAGTAGTTTATCGTGCCAGTTTTGCTTTGAAAAAGTAGGTCAGCAGCAAATATTCACTGTGGAAAACCTGAAACTGAAAAAGTCTCATAGCTGGAAATTCTGTGGGTATTTGTACATCATTTAACAAAGACACAGAGAACTTTAACTGTCAAATGTTTGCTTTTTTTTTTTTAAACAACTGCTCAAAAATATTATATATAAAAATTATGAACTATCAACTGTCATGCCAGTAAACTGCAACAGTCTAAAGTTCAGCATGTTGGCTACTCAGTACAAGAAGAGTGAAAAGTGTCAATCCCAGAGCTCACTCACTGACTGCCAACATTGGAAGTTACGATGGGGCATGACCACAAATAAAGACATGTTTCTGTTCACTATCTGCTATTCTTGAGAGATGCCATTTGGACTGAATAGGATTTTCCTGAGTACCTCTTCAGGTAGTTCACAGACCTTTGAGTCTGAGCTCCCACAGTTCCCATTTATTGTAGTGCTACATAAACAGCCTTTTCTCTCTAGGGTTGTCAAAATCTATACAGAGATACCCATCGATATTAAAAAATTACTGTAGTATTATTCTCATTTGCAATAGTATTGATACCAACAGTGCCATCTTTGCCTCCTCCTGTTGACACAAAAATTCCCACAACTCTGCAGACAGGCAGACACACGCACACACACACACACACAGCCTCGCCCTCACTAGTTAGCGCTAAACAAGAGTTTATAAGGAATAATTAATTAATAATTAAGAAATTAATTAGTATTAAACAGTTATCACAAATGTTAACCTGACCTGCCCAAACTTTAACAGTAGCTGTTTAACTTTTAAAGGTTTTCCTATAGCGCCATCTGTTATTATTAAGGAAGCTGCTAGCAGCTATGACTAAAACGCTAAAATGGGAGCTAGGCACCAAATGTCAGGCAGCAAGTGAGTCCGGCCCATCTTAATAATGCCCAACATTAATTTAACAGGATAACACAGCTATTTGTGTCTAAAAAGTGTTACATTTCTTTTAAAGTCCCAGACAAGAAGCAGAGAAATGTGTACCAGCAACTAGACAGAAACAGTGACAGCCTAGCTTACGTACTCTAGTTAAAAACATGGTGCCAAGTCCCCCTAGAGCAGGGGTGTCAAACTCAAATACACAGTGGGCCAAATTTCAAAACTGGAACAAAGTCGTGGGCTAACATTAATAGTTATTGAAAAAAAAATCTTCCTCCAGATATAAAAATGAATCTTTTCTTATGGACTCAAACACGTTTTGCTGAACAACTGAATATGGAACAAGCAAAGCTTAATACTAAACAATATATATATTAGCTGTATAATACCAGTAGGCCAGCTCTAATAGTAATTTGGTATGGCTTCGCGGGCCAAATGTAATTAGGCTGCGGGCCAAATTTGGCCCGCGGGCCAGAGTTTGACACCTATGCCCTAGAGGCACAGCACTAGCTTAGATAACGTAAATATTGTTTTTCCCCACATAATATTGAAAATGATTATTGAGTATTTTTCTTGGGTATCAATATCGAGTTTAAAATTCTAGTACTGTGACAACTCTACTTCTTTCACATTTTCCATATCCAAAACAAGTGTATGATAAATATTTAAGAGTAGAATAGGGAGTTTTATTTATTTATTTTTCTTTTCAGATCTCCTTCCAGAGCCTCAGAACATATTATACAACTGTTTTAGTTGACTAATACTTCTCTTGACTAGTAAAGTGAATGTGTAAAATTGCTCAAATGCTTCGATGCATTCAATACATAACACGAAAAACTATGAAATCTCCCTAAATTCGTCTCTAAATGTCATCACTACACATCCAATAACAGAGAACAAAACACACCAAATCCATTCCCGGCCCAATGCGCAGTTGTCAATTTGAAAAATAGTAGCAGGAAGGCTGTTCTAAAATCCCTCGTCACGCAGGCATTTTAAGGGAAAATGTAAAAGCCTTGCAGCAAAGGTCAGCACTACCACAGGATCAATTTGTTGTTAAATTACAATTTAGACCAAATCAAGAATAATGAATGCAAGTGAAGGCTCATCTCTTAGTAGCATAGCCAAGCCTAATGCATCTTTCTACCAGAGGAGTGTTAGTGGCATTACACGGCTTACCCTCTACCCCATTATCCTTCTCAAGCAACAGTAAGTGTGGAGAGAGAGGAAACGGGCAGAGTGACCAGCTACTCTGATGGAAATTGATAGCGCCCACAGCTGTGGATATTTCTGCTGTTGCTAATTCATATCTTCACTATCTCAGATGCTCACAAGACACATGCTTTCCAGGCAAGGATCTGTTCATATTACCTTTTTATTGTATCGCCCCGCTGACACTGGGCACCTCAACACAGGCAGAGACCAGAATAGGTTAAATTTAACCCTTTAACTCAAAATAGCCAAAAAATATAATCTGTTAATTCACTGATATCTTTGAAGGCAAAAGTTGGCAGGAGTGACATTAACCTTTGCCTAAGAGGTTAGATTTTGATTCCCACATTGGACTTATATTTTCACACTTTTAAGACATATTATATTTACACTTTATTTTACACTTTGTTGTCAGTGTTTGGTACCATTTAAGACATGCCTTCTCTGCAGTATGTCATATAACACCTTCTTACAGTCAGGGAACGTACACGGCACTTGAAGGAGGCACAAGAGACCACAAATACATCGGACAAACTTTAGGAGCTTAAAATATAAAAGCAGACAGATTTTGGTGCCACTGGATACAGCCAGGCTAACCTAATTCCAGTGTTTGACCTATAATCTAAGTAGCTGCTGGATGTACCATATTTTTTACTGGGCTGATACAAGAGGGGTGATGGTGTTGTTATCAAACCCTTTGTAAGACAGTGAGGAGGAATATTTTCTGAAATGGTAACATTTTGAAAAGAACCTAATCAATCAAATTGTGATGTATTGTGCCTAGCTGCATATTTACTTCAGGCAGATGGCAGGTGGATAATATAGTCCAACTCAGATATTTCCAAAGAGATAGACGAAAAGAGAGGATTGTGCGAGCAGATGTGCTCAGGGGTCTCTCAATTCTTTTACATCTTGTGAACTGGAATGATCCAAGAGGATAATCAGAAAAGCTTATACAGAATTCTAATAACCTTAATCCCAGGGTAGAAGATATCTAGGATAGTATTACAGATGTAGAGTCAATCTTTTTTTTTTTTGATGCAGGAGTATTAGTCCAAGCAGAGGAATTAAGAAATTAATGTAAACTTCAAGTTTGTATGTATATAGGCTCAGCATATTTGTAACTTATTGCGACAGGTCTCATAGCTTCATGCTGAAGCAAGATATGCCAACGCTCACTACGCATCTGTTCTAAGAAAATGTGCACAGCAGTTGCTTAAAGAAACTAGTTGCCGCAGCTGCCACTGTTGACGTGTGGCAAATCCCTATCTGAAGAGTGGCTCTTAAGCTAAAGTTAGAAAAAAAAAACATTAATAAAGTGCACTGAGCATTAACCACAGCTAAGCTCTTAGTACTGTTAACATTAAGCTACATCCTTTTCCATTATAAGTGGCAAAAAAAGACAAAACTATACAAAAATGTCACGAAGCGAAAGTGTAAACCAGTGATCTGTTCTGACTGAGTTACAATTTGAATCCCATTTTTCTTTAATTTGTAGTTCATATTACATTTTGTTTGTTTGTTTTTTGGACTCAAGAAGACGTTTTAAACATTATGCAGACTGCCTCTTGAACTTCTACACATGATGTAGACTGGATTACCATAAAGATGGGTTCATTTGTGCAACCTTTACTCTCTTTTGGGAAGTGATGAAAACTCTCCCTGAAAACTGATTTGTCTTCCCTCTATCGCCGGAGTGATGGATTTCAAATTACGGCGCAGCACTTTTGCCTTGTTTTTAGCATTTCAGCCGCCGCTCGTGACTGACGACACCCAACCAGCAGCATCAAAGGTAAATTATGTTCAAAGTGAAAATATCATCTACAGTCTGGAATCTAAAGAGTTTTGCTTCTAAGCAGTTTTATTCCTGCATGAAGGTGAGAACCAAGGCAGAGATATGTGATCAGTTTTGCCTCTCTCTGTCTGTCTGTCTCGGCTCACTTATTTTAAAACCGTGGGACAGGGTATATGGCCTCGGGAGAGGCAGAAGTACCCTTTTGGTTCTATATCTGTTTGAGGGTGCTCAAGTCATCCAGACTATATAGAAAATGCTATGAATTGTATTATGGAAACTGAAATATATTTTTACACAAGGTATTAAAAGGTCTCCAGTGGTGAAAATAAGGAAAAAAATATATGTGTGTGGAACACCTCATATCTGCAAGATCTCATACACATATGAGATAATATTGCATAATCAGGGTAGTGATTGCATGTCAACAGAACAGCAATATGTTATGCATTTTATATACTGTAACTTCCATATGCCAGCTTAATATGCTCCTGTAAGAAACATGTGGTGTAGCTCAGTTAAACACAAGTTTGCATGTGTGGGTGTCTGTGTGTGTGACATGGAAATTTGAATGTGTTTATTTGTGCTGTAGGATGAATCCCGTTAAAGGAGGAGTTTGGTGTCAACGAATTTCACAAACACCCTTTGACAGTCAGGAGCAAATGTATTTAAACAAGGCAAAAATCCTACGGGAAAATCCCTCTAATCTTTTGATCCCGATATCTGTCTTTGGAGTCAGAGACAGCAGTATACTATTAATCTGCTTTTGTCTGAGTGAAGCTGCAGGAGGCCTCTAGACAAAATGACACTTTCAGAGATACAGTACAGTCACATGTTGGGTTTTTTTGTTGTTGTTGTTTTTTTAAGCAATGACAGACATGCCCGAAAGGGAGTGATCACTCAAATTACAAATTCATCTTCCTATGAAATCTATATTAAATGTGAACATGAGAAAAGCTGCTGAATTCTTAAACCGCATTTTCACATTGGGGCCATTAATATAAATCAACTGATCAAATGATAGTGCTGCTTTTCTAGTCTCAAACGCAAGCTTCTTTTTGAATACATTATATTTGCTTACTTATATTTTTCCATTTGCATTTAAAAGTATTTTTATATGGCTCGTCATAAATTCTCATACTCACCTATCTGCGCATAGATGTGAATGAATCGCTGTTGTTGTTTAAAGCTGATCAAAACTGATGTCAAATGAAGATATTTGCCATATTAAGCCAGTATTGTGTAAACAAGTATATTGAACTGAACTCTGTCTGGACATGCCCAAAAACAATGAAGGTATCACCAAGTCTTTAATCATAATTTGCACATTTGCATTTTCTACCACTACAATCTTCTGGTCTCATTGATTTATTGTGCAGTGTACCTTTGCATTATTGTTAAATACTCAATAACATGCTAGTTTTCAATCAAGTTACCCATTATTGCCATATGGACTTCTCCACTCCACTGTTGCTTTCAAAATGTTAATTTTTTTCAAGAGGATACAACTTGGCTCAAAGTATGCAGTACGGGCTTTAGGCGAAAAGCCAAAGCGTAAAACAAACAGAAACTTCACTGTGAATTTATTGAGTTCCTCATCCAGAAGCAAATAGATAGTGTTAAAAAGCTGCCCTACCTGCTGCCACAGTGGGCCTGGCATAGAGGGCAGCCAGATTTTGCACTAAAATATTGCTCAGCACCAAAACACAGAAGCCTATCCGTCTTCAAGTAGTATAGACTCAATGACAGACCAGACCAACTCTTTAGTAGCTTACATTGTGTTTATCACCAATCCAAGGTGCCTATACATCCAAACCTAATTAAAGGGTAAAAAGTTGTTGATAAAACTCATTGTCTTTGTCTCTTTGCCAAAGACACAACTGCTGCTGCTGCTTCTCTGCTGAATGGGTCAACCCTCTGCAAATGGCTGTGCCATATCGATGCATTATTCACCAGTGCAATCAACCAAAGCAAACACTGTAATTACATTAGGACTGCAATAACAAACACAAACTGTTCTAAAGTCTCGGGCAAGAATCTCGACTGTAGACATTCACATGCACCACAAGAGCTTATTCCCAGTGACGTTACAGCAGGTGATAGTCACAACTGTCATATGTTATGCAAAACACAACCTCTGGTGTAACCACGGGATAGAGCCACACATCTGAAATCTTTCTTGGATATTTTAGTAGACAATAATATGGCATAAACGAGCATAAGACAGATCTAGTCCCAGAACCAGTGTCATTTTTTTTTTATTAAAAAAAGGTTCAAATAATGCACAAATATGCATTTCATATAAATTAACCTGTGATTCAATCGACTGAAGGAAACTAATTTTAATTAGACATTATGTTGATAATTAAACTTTCCAGATCAGCACAGACAGTTCATTAGAGGTGGTACAGTATTATAAACACAAGTAACGTTGAGCTATTTTCAGTGGCTGCAGACAGACTGGGATCACACTATTACCTGTGGGAAGATTGCCAGGAAAGGTTTCACTGCCACTGCCATGTCTATCCAAGTTATATCTTGGGGATGAACCTGGAAACTGAAATACTAATAACCAGGATTCAATTTTAAGGTAAAAAAAGAGCTACAAAGAGTGTGACATGGATAAAAAAAAAACAAGCAAGCAAAACATATTGTGCATCTACCTAAATGAGCATGTGAATAGTGTATCTCCTGCGTGTGTTGTGTTGCAGTACTTTCCTTCTGTAATGAATCAGTAATGCACAAATCTGTTTTGACACTCTTGTTTTGGTGAATTAAAACCGTCACAGTTGATGATTGTTCAAAAGTCAAAACAGGTTTGACATTATTTCAGTTACTGTAGGCTACAGTCATTTTTGGTACTGCGCCATCCTGTAATAGAAGCTTAATAAATGTGCTTATGTTTTGTGACTGTTTGTCCTATAAGTGACATTAGTTTCAAGGATGTCTAACTATATTTTCACCTAGAAGCCTAGAAGCAATGCTATCAGCTAAAATCACAATATGATAGTGCAAGGCAATCACAGTTATTCACTGTACCCGGATAATGTGACTTATCTTTTAAATTACATAATACACAAAGTGACAAACAAAATGCTGTGCAGTCTTACTTGGGGTCTGCCCTACTTTTTTTCTTTCTTTTTTTTTTGTACCAGGGGAGATTTATGGTTGGTTAATGTACGATGAGATAAACAACATGATTCCATTTTATCAGGATAAAATATGGAGCTATGCAATGCATCTATGTTATTTCTTTAATGAGAAACAAAAAGGGCATACTGACCATCGAAAAGTGCATTTAAATAATTGTTTCAACCGATCAAAGGGATTTGTGTTTGTGTGCGTGTGTGCATTTGTAAGTGTGTGAATTGGAGAGAGAGAGACCGAGGAGAAAGAGAGCAGGAGAGAGAGAGTTATGTGCACACTTGTGGTTGGACAGAGGAGAGTTGACAGGTCCGGTGGCAAATCCTATAATCCTTTCATCTGATCAAAGTAATACAACAGCTTTTAGATTATTTAATGGAAGGGTAAATTTTAAACTTCAATGTACTTTATAGTTAAATCCATGTATGCACAATAGGTAAATTTGCAGAAGCTTTAAGAACGAATTTCGATATGTTAGTATATGCACTTTTATTTCTGTGTGTGTGGATTTTTTTTCCCAGAAGTGTTTTTGGTACAGTAGAACACTAGCTTCAAAAAATATTTTAAATCTCTGGTGTGATTTAAAAACTAAATAAATAAATAAATAAAAATCTTGCACACATTTTCTGCTGTGGTTTTGACTTACCTCCTCACGAAAACTCAGAATGGTGAGGAAGCAAGAAAGAAAGCATGTGTGTTTAATATGGCTGGGAAACATTCTCTGTACTTGCCACAAAACATACTATCCTGCAAAGGTACAGTGCAGCATTCTTTATTTCAGAGGGACTTAAGTAACACAAGTTCATAGAGTTTCAGCGCAGTTGATAGTAGGAGTTAAACCTGAAGCACTACAGTCATTTTTCACTGCAGTTAGCATTATCAAGTGTTATATGTAAGTGTGCTTACAGTTAATATAAAATGAGGTCAGCATGGACCAACAGTAGTTTAGCTATCAGATAGTAAATGTCAAATAATCCTTTTTTTCAGGCAAACCTGATATTTAGACTTTAGGTAAAGGGAGATTTTGTTTGTTTGCTTGTTTTGTGGGATTTTGTTGAGTTTTTTCCTCTTGATGTGATACATCAAAAGCTAACATTTTTAGCTCTTGAACTCATATGCGAGGGAAATGTAGAAGTCAGTTATTTTACTTTAGAGCTTCTTGAGACTGAATAATCTGTCATTATTTATATAGTATTATAGCTGGCCTAATCTAATTTTGATATTTAAAATGAAACAATAATGCATAAATTAAAAAAAATAATTTAAAATGATGACCTCACATATAGTTACTAGCCAAGCCCATATGGTCCGCAGACCACAACTTTAATGTTTTAAGTCAGTTTTACTCACTTTGGCTCTCAACAGCTGCAGGGAACTGGTATAAAAGCTATGCTGAACCCAGTACTTGCTCAGCAGCAAACAGAAAACAAAGTAACCAGTGAACATAAAACAGAACAATTTCTTCTATTTGATGGTTAGCCAGAAACATAACTCTAAATGAATACCGAGGCTAGATCTGCAGAATGAGTCATTATAAAGTGTGTGGTAAATTTTTGCCAGCATAACTAGAAATTGTGTTAGTTAAATGCAGATTAGCCATTAAAGGCATCAGGAGAAATCCAAGTGTTCCAATCCCATTCTGGAGTGCTTGACAGCCGGTCATGGTGATGGTAGAGGTTTGCCTTGAGGGTTTTCAGAGGTTTTCTCTATGAAAGGATGTACCTGTGACAAAGTCTGCATAGGGACAAGGCGGCGTTAGATAAAATGTGGACCTTGCATCTATTTCCATCAATACTACCTAAATTATTATTATAATGATGTGTTTTCACTATTTAAATATTTATTGCTTAAATGTGCTTTGTAAGAAGTCCAAATAAGTATTGTTTGTTTTATGAAATTATTTGTTGTTTATAGACCTGCAAAACCCCAGAGTCCTTCAAATTTCACAGATTTAATCAATCTAGCACTAATTAAAATCATTAAATGCTTATGAGTAGGTATATTAAAGCATTCTATATATATTTATACAAAACCCCATTCACAGAGACTTAAAAACCAATTGGCGACCATCTGGCAACCACTGGTCACAAGGCAAAAATGTGTATTCCCTGACTGGATGCAGGTGGTTACTGACAATCACTAAGAAATGATTGTTAAAACCATATTTATGCAGAACTAGACCACATGGTAACCACCTGTTGCTAGGGAAAATGTGTATTCCACTGACTTTTGGCAAGTGTTCACTGAAGGCTGTTGATAGTCACGAGCATTAACTGCCTCGACAAAAACCTCCCTGTGACTGCTTTGGCTAGTAGCAGGCTTCTGTAGTCGCTAGCAGCTTGCACAGAGGACAATGGATTCGTTTGCCTCACACTGTCTCAAGTTTTACTACTGTTCAAGGAGTAAATGCAGAGTATTTGCAGATAAGTCGGCATCTTACATCCAAATAATGGGTGATCACAGCAACCGCAAGGAGGTTTTTGGTGTAGCACTCTCTTTGCAACCAATTTCATCCAGAAACAGCTAGCAACCTCCAAAAACCACTTATTAACTCACATCAACTGGTCTCAAGCCCTGTGTGACTGAGATCTAATCGTGCCATTAAGGTAAGATTGGTGGAGTAACCATGGGCTGGCTGGCTTGGTATCTGGCTTCCATGTAACCCTCGATGTTGCCACCACTATATAGTACCAGATCAATGGATTCACTATAGACAATATATTTACCTGATGATGTTGTGCATCTGCTCTTGAAAAAACCCTTTTAAAGTCATTGTTATAATCATAAAATTATAAACTATACTTTGTAATAAACGGTGTGTGCTTGTAGCTTCAGGGCTTCAGTTCAGTAACTTGCAGCACGAATATACACTGTGGGTTATAAAGTTTTGAGACATTGCCTATAAAAAGCAAATGTGATACTCTGCCATCCCCTTCAAGGTTGTCTCCTTGTGCAATGATGCACTGCTTCCAGTGCTCTGGCTTAGAGCACTTGCTGGAAGGGCTTGTTAGTGTATATTTGCAATTTCACCATGAACCTCAAACTATGAATGAGAGCAAATATCAAACAAACAGTATCCAACATCACTGGTGACAAGTTATTATCCAGAATAAAATAAAGACAGTCTTCAAAGGAAAAGACTTCAGTCACCAAGTCCTCAAAAGGAGAATCAAGTCAGGACCACTGAAAGACAATTGTCAGTTTCGTTGTTTGCTGTAAATTTGCTACCCAAGGTAGGACTGCCTATAACTGCCTAGATTATGCTGCAGCACGCTGACACATCTCAGGGAGAACTTTTGGCTCAAACATCTGCTTCTTTCTCCCTAAAATTAAATGTACTTTTCAGTGTTGCAACTTTGACACAGTGAGCGAGGTCAAGCATGACTCGGAGATGTACAAGCAAGTGGTCAGAATTAGCTGCTCAAAGGGATTACATTGAAGGGAATAGCAAATTCTCCATTCAGGACAACTCGTGAATTTAATAATTTATTTGTTATTATCCCTGCTCTGCAATTAAAATTAGAAAATTAGTAGCCATCTATCAAATCAAAGAGTTTTTGCTTTCACCTTTTATTTTTCCTTTAGATATTTTCCCCCTAAGATACAGACACACTTACTAGACTATTTTCACCCCATCAAAGCCCCTGTATGGCTGTATGTACAACATATTTTTAAAGGATTTTTCATTATTAGGAAGCTTTCAACTTGTCACTATAATCACTCTGATTGCTACTGCTGCGATATACTTAATACACAAACATCTTTCGATAATGGCTGCTCATTGCTCATGCAGCTCATATAAAAATAAACAACACAAACAAGTAGCTATTGCATGTGTATAAAACTATTAACACCAGTAGCCACCCTGCTGTGCATATTAAAATCTCTTCCTCCGAATTCTCGACTAATGAGACACTTACACACACACACACTCACTCACACACACACACACACACACACACACAAAGAAAATATAGATGTATTGTATAAAATTATCAAACACAGTTTTAAAGTAATTATTTAATCCCTAAACACTGGAATATGAATCTGTAAATTAACCACATAGATCAAGGAATGTTAGATTACGAATGAATCCTTAAGGTAGAATGAAGTGGGTTCATCATCATTTTTAATTTATATAAACCATTGTTTTTGTTTTTAAAGATATTTAATGATTTGTTTTGCAGGGATTCTAAAATACTGCATTTGAAGTCTCCATGTATAGAACTTCCAAGTCCCAAAATTCCAAAAATCTGGCAAATTATACATTAGCCATACAAATGTTGTGTGTTGGGAGTTTTATAAATCAACTCTTCCAATAAATACCAATAAATTTGAACTTCAGAGATAGTATCAAGGCTAAACTAAATTTATGAATGTAATTTCTAATTTGCTAATGTATTACTTTTTTTGTTAAAGAGTTGTATCCTGTGATAAGATAATAACGTTAAGATTTAATCAGTGCCCATGCATTTTGTATAAAAGAATCCCAGCTTTCCCCAAGACGGGCCTTTTGTCAGGCTGCATCCAGCATGAAATGAGAAAAAAAATATGGCTGCACACAATCGCTAGCTTTTCGTCAGCTTAGGGAAACTGAAATAATAAAGCTATTTTGAATTCACAGCTCTTTTTGGCGCAGTAGTAAGAAAAATGGTCAAAGACACATTAATAAACCCAAATGAGAGATTCCCTGAATAGATACTTCTTTTGGATTCATTTTTAAATAAAAAAAAAAAATCTATCTATGTACTGAAATGTAATTTACAATACTGCAAAAAAAAAAAAAATAATTAAAATTACAGCAATACATAATGACACTGTTACAATCAAAGAATTTTGATTATAGACTGTAGTCTGCTCTGAAAGAAGCAGAAAATGGAACAATAATGACATATTTCAAGATATTCACTGTCGCATTCTAATTGTGGATCTATTTGTATTTTCTTTCTGCAGCACAGCAACACAGCCAACACTACTTGTCATGGATTTAAAGTAGACTAAATAACATTTACACTTAAATGCCTGTTAGTGAACTACAGCAATTATTCAATGTGTCGGTGCATGTGGTTAGTGAAAGGCTGTACTACTTCTTGTTTAATTAACACCATCTACAACATCTACAAGACCCGATTAAAGGGAAAAATAAAACATTGTTCACAAAGCATGGTGCTATATGAAGATGTTATGTTTGCAATTTGATGAGAATATCTTATGTGGCAGTAGTAAGTTTTCCAGTAGTGCCTTAATAAGCTCATTGTTAATAAAAGATTTATGTGCCTGAATAAAGATACATGATCTTATGAAATCTACTGTAAATTAGACGTGAGTGTCATTACCGTATTTAAAATAGGTTAAAATAGGTTCAGATTCATCTGTATTTAACTGAGCATGACGAATAACATTAAAAACAGTTAAAATCCCTCCCCCATTGACTGACCAGCAAGCATCCTCCCCCTCAGCATCACAATAAGCTGCCAACCTGAGGGTAGCATTGCACTAAATACTCTGAACACTCATACGTTTTCCTTACAGACTAGACAGAGTGATAGTATTCTCGCTACCTCAAAGAACCCTGTGTTCTCTTTGTCTATCAGTTTGCACGTTCTCAAAACCTTTTTTATTCACCTTCATTATCCTGCTGTATTTTAGCAGTTAGTATTATTAAATACATTTTGCACATGGTTCTGCTAAAGGTCATAATTCAGTTATTTTACATTTGCAATTTTATTTTGTGTTTTCTCAAAAAAATCATATGGATACAATGATTAGATACTAGATCGAATATACTCTCATCACTGGAAAGATTTATACTGTATGCATTCAATGATGTCATTCCTGTTTACTCAGTCAGGCACATAGATGATTACCCCTGCTCTTCCATTTGAAAAGTATGTCATTGGAGATCTTTCATAGGTCAACCAATCCCTAAAGACCTATTTGATAAGAATGGCAGACACCTTTGGGGATGAAGAACACCAGAATGTTTTGCTAATGAGGCCTAGCAGGAGATTCAGTCTTTCCAAACAGCTGTATTGCAGATCAATGGCACACATCATACGACTAAGGAAAACATATGGCTTTAGCCAAATAGAGGAAGGGAATGCGTAATTTTATGGAGGATAGTAATTGAAACAGCCAAATTATGAATAACTTCCTGTTGACTGTAAAGGCTACACTGGACACTTTGTACTGAATGTATGATTCAGATTAAATCAAAGCCTTACCTTCACTGCAGTCCTTTCCTTGGAAGCCTGTCCGAGAACAGTCGCACGTTGGCTCGTTGTTAATTAAACTGCAGACTCCTCCATTTAGACACATGTTGGCTGTACCACAGAGGTCATTTAAGACACCCTCACTGTTAATCATTACAGACTCCGTGTTGTTGACCTTTATGTCTGTTATCCATCCAGTAAAAGGCAGCTGATCCTTGACCGCAGCCGATGTCAGACGTAGTGCAACAGATCGTAATTCCGGTGGTATTCCACCAACAAACAAATGGCTGAAAACAGTCATATCCCGTCTTTTAGACTTCACCTCCACCCACTTTATCTCATTGTCCACCATTAGGGTAGTGTTCTTAAAGTTTCTCCTTATAGTGACTGTGTGCCATTGGCTGTCATTGACCGCTGTGTCAGATATAACAGTCGCAGGCTCCGCACAGAAGATGGAGAATCGAAGGCTGAGTTTACCATTCAGTATGAGGAGCTCTAGAAAGTCACAAAATCCCTCATCATCAAAGTAAACTAGCAGCCCATGGGAACTCCTTGTTTTCATGTTGAAGCTCATTTCACTTTCGCAACATGCATTCCACACTGGAAATCTAGCCCACTGACCCTCAGCACCTGTAAATTCTAGACAAGTGCCTATTTCTACAAAGCAACAAATGAGCAGCCCAACCCATATAATATGGGCAACATGTGGCTTTGGTGAAATCATTGTTTGATTTCAAATTATGTGGGCTGAAGTTAGGACTTACAGAATTCAATGTACTTATAAGGACTTTAGCTTAAGGGGAAAAAAATAAGCTGGGTTGACTGTGAGATAGTAGACTGGCATGTAACTGACTGTCTACATGGACATACAAGTGTAAACTGATGCATTGTAAGACAAAAGATTAAATGCTACAACTCTAATATGTTTGCATATCAACAGGCTTGGCCAACACTTGTATCCTGGAGCAAACACCATTACCTCATACAGTCCAGGCCACTGGCCAAACCTCTCACTGTTGTCGCCAAAATAGTTTGAACTGTTTAAAGGTCCTCTCTGCCATGGTTATTTAGAGCAAAGGGACAGAGATTCAAATATCCACTGGGCACACTCGGTCTGATTTATGTAATTACGGAACAGTCCCTTCTGGTGCCAGTTAGTGTGTGCACGGTTTCACTTGAGTTGAAATGGCAGCTTTAATCTTCATGTTCATGCCAACATTCTTTGGCGGGTAACTGGAAGCCTTGCTCAGGGCTTTTCACCCTGCATTCTCTGTAGCAAAGAGAAAAAAATGCCATATGGAGCCACGTTGGCTGATAAGCTCAGCAAAAGAAGCAGTCTGTCTGTCAAGGCAGTCCCCAGACTCAAAGCTCTCTGCAAAAGAAAAGCAAATTTAATGTAGCATCAGTATTTCACCGTATCCATGTCTAAATCCACTTTGGTCAAAGCCTTAATCAAAAACCAGTATTAATGCTGTGATAAGGCAAAAAGCACAGCTAGTCAGGGACTTATATCCAGTGAGGCCTTTGTTACAACAAACACAAGCTATGTCATTAGATTAAGATCACTAGGGCTTTCCAGGAAGCAAACGGCAGCTCTTGACAATATCAGAGAATAGACACATTATTTGATCTTAATGACCAAGTAGGAAAACAATATCTGTAATATTCTCGTTAAAATGCAGTCCTTTCATAATGAAATAGTCACGCAATCTAAAGAGAAAAAGAAATACGAGTAAATTATAATTTGTGATCTAAAGAAAAAAAAAATAGAAAGAAATCACGCCCAGCGGTCGGCATTAATAAAACAAATTATAAAGAAAATCTCGGTCACGCAAATAAGAAAATAACTGCCCTACGTCGTTTTTTCTTTCTCTTAATGAGAGTATTACTTTTGCTTGTACGCGTTAAAACTTCTGCAATCGTTTTATCAGCAGCATTCCGATATAGGCTCCCCCTGTCCAGTTCTCATTTGAAGCCCTAACAAGAGGAAAAAGTGCGTCATTTGATGCACAATGGTCGGTCTGTGTAAGTCATACCAGCCGGGCTTCCACTGGGTCTCAGTCAGAACCCAGAAAATGCTCTTCATACTATGTGCTTTGTCCCTATTTTTCACACGGAGTTTGAGCCAGATCCCGCTTTTCCTTCAAATACCAAAAGGAGCAGAATAATGCAATAAAACGAAAACAAAAATAGTTAGTCGATTCTAAAGGTCCGCAATTAGTTTGCATTTCAAGTAAAGAAGATGAAGGGGGGAAAAGACACTCTAACCACTGCACTCTAACCGCTGCACCGCTGTAGATCTGATTTACTTGCCTGCACTTTCCACAGACTGGAGCATCTTATCAATAGACTGAAACTGTGATGAAGATCAGTACGGCGTGTTAATGATCATGCTTAAACTATTAGATAGCATAATCCTCGTCTGAACTGATATATTTTGCCTTTTCGCCGTCATCATCTCATCAATAACATGCCCCATATCCTGACATTTGCCATGTACGGCAGCTGCAACGGGCTCACTATAATAAGTGTGTTATTTTATGTCCATGCGGCATTTTTATCGAGTCGCTCACAACTACAACAATTCTTCGGTAAACAATATGAGGCGCTGTTATTACCTTTGCGCGTGCACCTTTACTTCTACGGGACCCTTAATAGTTGTCACAAGAGAAGAAACGCGATTTCATGCAAGGCGCCGCGGACTGAGCTCCTTTAAACCAGCACTGTCCATATTTTGTCTCTTTGAAATCCAATGCTCCAAATCCTCTTTAGCGAAACCTTCACATCAAGATCTGCTTTCAAGTGAATCGCAGCATCAGCCAGAGAGACAGAGAGAGAGAGAGAGAGAGCGGAGAGAGAGAGGGGGGGTGGGGGGGGTTAGGAGAGAGAGCGAGAAAGACGGGTCCACTTTCACTCTAACTCCTAAAAAAAAATCTCACAGGTTTAAAAATTACCTTAAATATTCAGTCCTCCAAATGTATTTTCTGCTAATAAAAACACAACAGAACTACAAAAAAAAAAAAAAAATCAAACCCACGATGTGGTTAGTGGGGAGAAGCGCGGGGCGAAAATCCAGTTATCTTTGTGGAAGAGAAGGTGCAATCTGGTTTCCCTGTTGAGCTTATCCAGCGACTGTCAGGAGCCACAGACAGAGAGTATCACGTGTCTCTTCGTGATGTCTACCGGGGAGGGGCTGAATGCAGTACCGTGGACAGCGCCTCTGCCTACACAAGCATCCGTCCACGGACATTTATGGCACACGCAACTTTGGAGCTAAACCTCGTGAAACTGATGCGCTTGATTAATCGACGCGCAGAAGCGGTCAAGGATGGTTTAGACACATGAAGTGATGTCTCTAAAGCAAACTAACCGTGTGTATATGAGTGTGTAGCTTACAGGCTGATCTTAAAATCGATTTTTTTTTATTGAATTATTGCGGCGGATCAAGCATAAAGATCGTGAATACGGCTAATCAGGGGCTGTCACTTTAGTTGTTATTAGTAGATCAAACTGAATCCGGATCCAGGGGTGTTTAATGCTCATTTATCAAGCAGCAATTCAATGTACCCTATCAAACTATTTCATCAAGTAGCTTTCATTTAATTTCATTTATTTATTTATTTCACACTTGGTACAACAGATCAAACAAACCAACCACACTTTCTATCAATAAAGCACTACAACCATGTGTGAAAAGGAGCAGGAAGAAGAAAATCCACATATTAAAAGTCCACTGTACGTGACGTCGTCTACTGTATTTTATATTGTAATGTAAATAGCATTTTGAGTTCTCTGAGTGAAAGCTAAATATCTGTTTTGACAGTTAAGCTGATATAATAAACCAAAAATTCTAACAATGAATGTCCTCCCTGACAATAACTACTGAAAACACTATACTGCTGGACACCGGTAACAGAGCAGAGTGTAATTGCTGGTGTGTAAATTACAGGCATGCTAGCACTACAGGTTGTTCTCAGTGAGGCACATAAAAGTTGAAAAATGAAAAAATAACCACAAAAAAACCCCTGCTCAGTAGCAGAAAGCAGTAAAGAAAAGGTCAGGCATAGCTTAGAATTACATCTTATGAATGTGATGAACAAACATGATAACATTTTTCTGTTGATGCTTGTCTCAGCAGGAGTTGTTGTAATATATTTACACCTAACTGGAGGGTATTTTTCTCTCCTTTTCATAGGAGTTGACGTGTATGAAAATACAAAGAGCTCAGTGCAGATGTGCACTCCTGATTGTGGTGGCGGCCCGCTAAATCTATAGCCCTTGTGACCCTAAAGAGTAGACATTGCTAATGCATTCTGCACCAAGCATGCCTGATGCATGTTCTTTTTTTTTTTCGACACAAGGCAAGCCACGCACAAGAATTTCAAGCCTCGTGTCTGGTGCAATTCTCGTGCAATCAGTCTTTTAATTCATCAGTGAGACGCTTTCTTGGGTGTTTCATGTGACCGGTAATCTCACACAAAAGCAAAGTGAAAAGCAATAAAGGTGTGAAATTGCATTGTTATCCTTCCACCTTCCTTTGAAAGCATCAAACATTTTTTTTTTTTGCACTGTTTCCCCAAAATCCCAAAAGCATTTACGTGTATCTGAGACACTGAAAAGTTTAAGGTTGTATAAGGATACGAGTGGGCCTGACTGGTGATGGGGTGCAGATAACTGGTGGGTAAAGCCACTTCAATGGCTTTTAGCATTTTGGTCATATATTGCTATTTTTAAAAAAAAAATTATTGTCTTTATTTATATGCACACTACTATTCATTTTCAAAGTTATAGCTGTCTTAAATACGTTACAATAAAGCTACCACTACATACATCCCAGTAAACATTTTGGAACTAGATTGTTATTAAATTACGACACATGACTTACAACATTAACAACATAATTTGAAAAAGCACATTTAAAGTTGCACTGGTCTAAAGAATGTTATTTGAACCCAAACCTGGTCGCTGGAACTCATCTTTTCTCTCCTCAATTTTACAAGAGCAAAAAAAATGTCACGGAGAATGGACTATGTCACAGCAGGATTCAAGGTTTACCAAAAACTGTTGAGGTTACAGCATCGTGCGGGTACTGTGATGACAGACGAAGGAGAAAAAGGAGATAGTGCATTCAAGATTAATAGAGGTTTAAGCTTTCTGGGCCATGCACCAATAAGATAAGAAAGCTTTTGGTTTCATTAATAATAATAGCTCACTTTCTGAAAGTAATCCAACTGCAAAGTTCAAAAACAAACTGAACACTAAAAAAAAGTTATTTCTTAGAAAAAATTCAGTATCCTATTAGTTTTGTTAAGCTTTACTCTCAGTTTTCCTTTTTTTTTATTTGTTTCTGTATCCATTCTTCTTTCCCCACTGCTGCATCTCTTTTTTTAATGTAACTGGATCTCAGGAACCATGACTCACAGCATCCAGACTTAAGATTAAGGTTTTGAAATGTCACATACTTCTCAGACATGAAAAATGTAACCAGTGGGACAGATGGTGTTGATATGAAAAAAAAAAACACTTTCCATTTTACCGAATACTCTAATCCACCTGTTCATATTTCTTAAATTCTCTTGGCACAAAATCACTTAGCAACTGAAATGTATACTCTGAACCAAACATCTCTGAATGTGAGATTTGTCAGAGCAGTTTAAGCACTATAGGAAACTGTGAACTTATCACTGCATCCTCTTTTCTATCCACGGGCTTGTCGAGGTTTAAAGATACAGACGTGCAGACAGAAAAGCAAAAATCAAAGGTTTAAAATGTAAAGTTCACGAACCAATGGAAGATGTTGCGGTGGTCATCTTTTATATACAGTCTATGGCGTGCGCTTACATGGGCATTGTTTTGAAAACTAGAGCTGCACAAGTACAGGTAAAACGTCAAACTCCACAGAAAGCCCTGGATTCAAACACAGATGGGGCATGTGAGGTTTGAAAGTTAACCACTGAGTTAATGTGCTGTCATGTTAACAAATGCCACCTTATCATCTGTCGAGACTAATGCATCATTAAAAAATACCCAATAAGTTCCCAACTCTGGGCTCTGATAATGAATAACCCATTATAGACATCCCGAGTCCTTACAAATGCAGATAAATTTTGAAAGCACAGAAGAAGCACTGGTGTTTTGAGACCATACTTCATGGTTCGTTGCCTAATTTAATGCCTCTTTTGCCTCTTACACTGATGGTTAACCCTGTATGCTAGCAAAGTCTTCTCAGATGTGATTGGTCAATAGAACTCAGACAGGTGGTCTGCAGATGGAAACCAAAGAGCTTCTGTTACCAAAAACATATTAATATGCAGATATCTGTTCAAAGAGATGGAACACCTCTAATCCAAACTAGTTAACACAGTGTCTGGAGCCTCAGCCTTTGCGGATTTGATACAACTGTGTGCAGCCCTCTTTTCACAGAACAAACCAGTAACTGGAAGTTAGAGGCAAGTAAAACAGTTTTTCCAAAACAGCAGCAGCAACAGTGATCCCATAATGATGAGGTCTCAGACAACTGTGGAAAGAGAAACACATATCTGAGAACAGTACAGTAAAGGGAAAAGATTAACATGGAAAAAAAGAACAAAAATGCAAAGAGGAAATAAAAGTGCTATTTGAGTATAAGGCATTTTCAAGAAAGAGGCAAGAAACAAGAAGAAAACCAGTCAACAACATTTGTGAGCTGTACATCAAATGAAAGGTTGCTAGAGGAATGTTTAACAACATCTCTTAAATATTGTGGAAAAAAATTAGTAGTTTGTTGCTAACAATTGTTTTAATATTGAGTGGAAAATCTTAAATAAACTTGACTACCTGACCTTTTGACATTTTTTATTAATAGTAATCTCAACTCATTAGTTAACAGTTGTGTTCTTGTAAACATGCACATTACTGTCCTCAAAGATCTGAGGAGTGCTGTTTATCTGTCAGTAAAGATCAACACAGACCTTTCCATGCATGTAGTGTAATAACACCTTTATATCACCGTATTATTTCTTAGACTGGATACTTGGTTGGCATTACCTCCGTGATCATATAATCAGACTGATTAGCTATCCCATAGGCCAGAAACCACATGCTTGCTCTTTCACATATAGAAAAAGAGTAAAACAGATTATCTGTGAAAAGCAAACAGGTGCATCTTTTTAGGTGACTATAATCTTGTAAGACGAAGATTGTTGCTTCTTGCTTGTGCTAGTCTTGTTAGACTTTTAATTCTCTTTATCATTAAAAACTCCTGTTTTTACCATATATTTGGAATACCATGCAAGGTAGATAATTCACTATCAGGTCCTGCACATGCACACAGGTGTTTTTTTTTTCCCTTGGATGGTAAAACCTCGTCTGGATGGTAAAACCTCGTCTGTAAGAGGATGTTGGGGGGTAAGTATGATAGATAAAGATATATGATGAAATTAGGGATGATGCAATTTAATTTAGCTTCTCCAGTCTCAGATTTCTGGCATCATTGATGCTGGCTGTAACAGTCACTGTTACAATCATGTCTTTATGGGACACTTTATTTGTGTAAAGGATGTAAGTAGAACCACTCTAACTGTGCAGTGTCTAATTGTGCAAAGGAGATCTTTGCAGGTCATTGGTTTGTCACATAGATGCTGAGTCATTATATCCTGCAAGACACCCCCACTGAGTGACCTCTTTTTGACACTTCATCAGAGTGACTTATGAATAAGGAAGTCTCCTCACATGTGGAGCAAAACTACTGAGCCGGTATGTAGATATAAGGAACCAGAAGAGACATTGAAATAAAGAAATCTGTGCAATTTATATATTTATATATAGTAATTGTACAACAAAATATGCATTTGTGAATTCATTTAATAATTAAAAAATATATTTTATTTATTTAAAAATTACTAAAGTAATTTATTATGTAATAATTTAATAATAAAAAAAACTTTTTATGAATCAGTATTATAAATTGGGTTAATAACCATTAATCAATACTTCAAATCATAAAAAAAGAATGAGATACTATTGGATAAAAAGAACCTAATTTCAAAAAATATTTCTGACTTTTAAAATGACCATTTAACTCCTTGAAAATCCATATTTCCTCACTCCATTAACCTTTCAATAAAGTTGAATTCTATTCTATTCTATTCTATTCTTTCCTGTTAGCTCGCAGATTAGCTAATATATTAGCAAATGAATTAGCTTTGGGATTAGCTGTCATATTCCGAAATCGTGGAGCAATGCAAATTAGCCATGCAAATTAGCCATCCAGTGCAATGTAAGGAGCTCCCTGATTGGTTAGACAGGCACAGGCTGCATGCCTGGATTTTTCTACACTGAGGTTTGTGCCAATAGCTTTGCACCGCTAAGAAGTGTGTGGGTTTGTACAGCTTCAGTATTTACACTCTGTCAAACATGGATATATGCAGTATGAAGGGTCTCAGTGAAATGGAGAGCTAAACCTCCAAGTATACGTCTGTGGACCTGGACTGGCCACTTGTTGAAGGTAACATGCTAACATGGCTAACGCTAGCATCACTGCATATAGCCCTGCTCTTTTAAGATCATGTTACTTTTGAAAATATTACATTGCAGCAGTACAAGCTAGCTACCCTTTTAGTAAGCTAAAGTATTCACAAATAAAGCTTGAAGCAGCTCAGACTATTAGAAGCAGCACTGAGCCCTGTTACATTCATACACAGTGTTAGACCAGTGGCTGCAACCTACAGCCTTTAAACACGATTAAAATGATGTCTGTAAACACATCAGTCCAGATGTTACCACATTACTTTCTGTTAGTTAGTGTTAAAAGAATTGGGACAAGGTGATTAAAATAATAGCTGTCAGTTCTTTCATTCCCTATATTACTGCCCTCTGCAGAACCTGGAGATGACACTATTGATTTAACTTCATTTGGTTAAATATGAGCGTGCACACATTCATTCTTGACTGGACATAGATGATGATCAAGGTCCACATGCACTTTTATTTTTTATATGCTTGCTGTGTTTATTAATGCAATTTGAAAATTAATACACAAAACTTGGATGTTTTATGAATTCATCAAATCCCAGCCTCTTAACACAGTATGCTAAATCTAAGCATTGACTTTCCAGTATATTCCAATGAGTATAATTTAAGCATTCACTGCACCTACAGTACCTACACCCAGTCAAATGTCTGGTAAAGATACAGATAATGAAATGAAAGCATTTATCCAGTTTGGTACTTTTCTCTGTATGCCCTGCTTATAAACGCCCTAAATGCTGTGATATATACAGTAAATGAAAATCATTTTGACAGAGGTGATAAAGTTATTAAATCACTGCTGATGTTTTGGTTGATGTTTACATTTTCAAATGATTTTTGTGTGTTGACAACATCTTGGGACTCCTCTGGGAGATGAGGACACACCCACATCTGTTCCATACCATAGTCATGGAGGATGTTACGGCTCTGAGTCAGCTTTGTGGCATCAAACACCCACACAGGAAAATCAGCGCCTGGACTTACGCAGGAGAGATTGCCTCAGCGATGACTGACTCTGTGTCATCGACTTTACCTCCTAATCTCTTTCTCCTTTAAAACACAAAATCACTCAGAAGGAGTTGTGTACATTTACTAAGAAGGAGGTCTGTAACTTGTACACATTTGTGATTTTACTTGTTTTATGAGTTATATTTAAGAAGAGTAAATTATTCATATAAATAGTTTGTGTTATTTATATGAAAAGTGTTTTTCTTTTTTTATACACATATCATATCATCATCTTATCATCTTATGATGTCCACTCTAACATGAGTTCACTGTATGAGTTCAGTTTTAGTCTTCAACTCCCAAGAATAGCAGCTGGCTCAATCATCTTTTTTTCTGTTGATTGACAGAAAGTTTACACTGGTTTTCTTCTGAGAACTGCTGCTAAGGCTGAAAATAAGAGAAACGCCAACTGAAAAAAGTATATATATTAAAAAACCTCTTGATGGATGAATTACAAGCAAGGATATGCCCAAAAGTTTAGTTCCTCTCGCCTTTTTTTTCCGTGGAAACTTGTTTTATCACTCATCCAAGTAACTTCTTCAGTCTCACAGATGAATGATAAAATGTTTTTCCACTGAAAACCATTGTGTACAGTTGAATTCAATCGACTTTTCTGTTGATTGAATCAGTGTTAGAATCTGAAATGCTCACTGAAGCTGCGAGAAAACGAAGGTTCTTGCAATATAAATGAAACCGACCCCTTTCACGAGTGTTAGTTCTATAACCGATTACAAATCGTCCTCCTAACTCCCAAACTCGTTTGTTGTTTTCTTTTTTAATTTCTACTTTTAGTTGGGCCTTGTATGTATAAAAACTAAGGATTACCTTTGAACAGAATGGGTTTATCTTGCAGCACAACACAAACTTGCCATATTTTATCAAATTTTAAAGCGCTTAACTGAGCAGAATGAAGGTGCAGAAAAGCACCAAAGTGTAATTTCTGCATATGACACATGGTCTCAGACAAATCATACAGGACCCACCTTTTTGTAGCTTGCCATCACCAGTGTATGAATGTGTGTGTGAATGGGTGGATGACTGGATGTGTGAAGCGCTTTGGGGTCCTTAGGGACTAGTAAAGCGCTATACAAATACAGGCCATTTACCATTTTTTCAAAGACTCTAAACTTTTTTATTATAAGTTGCTACAGCTGTAGAAAAGGGCAGATTTCTGGCTGACTTTAATCAGTGGTCATTACTCTTGCTTTGGAACTGCTGCATGGAGGATGTAATAATGTTTATGATAAGTGGTAAGGTTTGTGTCCTTGTCAGGATTCCTCAGCTTCCAGGTTGGGAAAAGTGGAACAGAAGATATTCAAATACATCTCTCCACAGATGATGTAACAGTGTGTTAAAAACACTTGCAGGTGAATTACATCACTGATTGACATCAATTTACTTAAAAGTTGCTGATCAGTGAATAGCTGGAATATATAGTTTATAATTTCAACAGTGTACTGTATAAAATAGAACCATATATGCCAGATGTGGTCAGATGCTTGTGTGATTTTAACAGAACCCTACAAAACTGTTTTTATTGAGTTTAATTCTTTTTTGTGAACTTTGAAGTAATTTTTAATGGATTAATAATTCGTTTTGAAGAATGTATTAATAACTAGTGTTTTTTAAACTGAATTATTAAATAATAATCTTTAAATATATACAATAAAAATTATTTGTAAATGGATTTACAAATGCATATTTTATTGCACAATTCAGAATTCTTTATTTTGATCCATGTGACTCTTCTGGTCTCCTGTATGTAGATGCCCAAAATCTCTGGCCTGTTCAGCCATCATTAAAAAGAAACACGTGGAGGACAGAAGCAATATCAGGTTTTAAATGAGATGAAAGTATTACCAATTATGCCTCAAAACAATGTGAAATTCTGCATTTCCATTTCACAGAAAACACTGACTTGTTTGGAGTCTGAATCTGGTTTGGATCCCTTGTTGATCACGTTTTCTTATGCTGCAATAGCTTGCGTTCAGTTAAGCTGATTATGAGAGTAAAGCAACAAGTGTGTGGTTTTGGATGACCAGTTTGACATCAACAATTCACCTTTTGTCTTTTAAAACAATCTTTTAACTTTACTAATAAACAGTGAAGCAGCTGGAATCAGGCACAGTGGGCAGAAAAAAGAAATTGTTAAAAAAATAAATAAAAAAGTCGCAACTTGTCTTTTTAGTAAATGTATCCAACACACAGAAGTCCTCATCTCTCTAAAGTAGCTACTTTTTTTTCATAAGGTTTTCACCACTCACCAGCTGGGACCATTTTTCTCTCCCTATTGAGAGCATCTGTATCCCCGAGATTAAAGCTGATTGAATTTAGAAATCTGTATCATTACAGTTATTAGATTAGGAGAGAGGGAAAAGGACACTGCAACTCTGAATTTCATTTCAGAGGAATTAATGAAACGTAGGAGTGTGGACCACAAAGAGCTGGTCACATGTACAGCTTGGATGAGATTACTGATTGTATTGACTCTTACATAATGACCCTACTGAAGATGCATGAGAAATGCATTAACATGCCAAAAATCTGATTAAAAGCGAGATTTTAAAGCCTGGCCCAACAGCCTGGAACAAATTGCCTCTCTCCTTATTGACATAAGATCCGGGGATTACTGAATCAATGGATTTCTGATTCTTGCTATTCTTTTTGCATTTTCTGTATTTAAAAAAATACTTATTTCTTTTCCACAGTTGACAAGCGTTCCAAAGTGTGAAATTAGATTAACAAACATGTGTTTTATTAATCCAACTTTCTGATTCTGTGTGAAGATTTCTTGGCTCCTGTGCAACAGGGTAGAAAGGGAACTTTGTAATGTCCTTCTATTGAAAATGAATCTCTAATACCTGGATTATGTGGTTGTTAAAACGACACCACTTTTACCTGTGTGAACCCCATCACCAGTCAAGAGTCACTTATGGTCTTAATATTGCACCAAGACATCAGTACTAGTGCAACAGTATTCTTTAGTATTTCAAACCTTGGAAAAGCAAAAAGTGTGTAATTGTTACGCCCCACTTAAGAACAAAGTGTCGACTGGAGTGAGGGGTAACACAAAGTGAAAGGGAACACATGAACTACTGGAGAAATAGATGTCAGTATACAAGATTTATTGCCTAAAACTACTACAGTAAAACAAGCACAGGGAAGCTCTTTTCTTCAGGGTCTCCAAGGCCAAAACAATAAACAAAACACCCCCCTTTAGCTAGAAATCAAAACCAAGTACTCACTAACCAAAACAAAATACAATGGCTGAGCTCCCTGTCTAACCAAACCAGGAGAAAACAGTTGAAACAAAAATGGCAGAGAACCCCTACCTGCTTCCACAATGACAAACTAATTAACACAATAAGGGTACACCTTTGCTTACAATAAAAGAAAGAAAAACCAAAGTTCACAGAGGGTAAGTTCTCACACACATACACACTAAGGCCCGCTGCCCAAAACTCCACAGCTCACAGCTCTGGCAAAAATGGGGAAAATGGCAGGGGGTGTGGCAGTTTAGGATGGCAGACTATATGCCGTGGCTGACGAGCTGGAACACACCTCAGCTGCGGCTCATGAGGCAGACCTGCAACACAAGAAAAGGAGACAAACAACTCCTCTACAGAGGGAGAGCCACTAGAGGTCAGCGACCGTAACAGTAATAGATTTCCAATACTTTGAAATGTCTGCATTCCAAATGCTGGTGTCTAAACATGAGTCATTAAAGCCACATTTTGGCCGTCCGCTGCGGTCTGGGGTGTGGGGCCTCCCTGCTGCTGCGGAGTCGGGGTGGTCTGCCTCTCCCCACCGCAGGGAAAAGGGTAACACCACCTGGGTCTGGGTGCATTCCCCCCTCCAGGGGCAAGGGTACCTAGACCCGGTTTGTAGAGTACGCTTGGGGAGTGTGATGTGTGTACAGCGTCTCTTTATGTCTTCTCCACGTTGGTTGAGTGTGGAGTAGTGCATATGAGAGCATGAGGGTGGGAATGGATGTTTGTGTCTGTGTGTGCCTGTATGTCTGTGTCTATATGTCAGGTTGGGTATCAGACGCCACCTCTCTGGGGACACTCAGGCCCTCCAAGGTTTGGAGGCCTATCTCCACCCACCACCACTTCCCCTGCCGTGGCGGACTCCCTCAGGTGTCGGTGCGTTGGTGGTTCTTTGTGTCTGGGGGTGGGCGTCCGGGTACACACCGGCTCACTCCTTGGCGGCCGCTTTCGGGGCCTGGGCCTGGGGCTCGCTCGGGCCCTTGGAGGTGGGGTGCCCCCGGCCTCTCGGCCTGGGGCTCGGTCACTCAGGCACAGCTGGGCCGGCGGAGCTCACGGGCGCGTCACTGCAACTCCCCCTGGCTTCTGCTCCGCGGCTGCTGAGTGAGCCCTCATCTGGGACTCTCCTCAGCTCTTACTGGGACAGTGGCGCGGCTGCCCCTCTGTTGGTCTTCCTGGTCTCTTGTGTTCTGGGGGCCTCTGGATGTCTGGAGTTTTGATCTCCTCCATACCGCTTCAACCCTGGAGGACGGGGCTGTGGCCCCCCCACACTCCCTAGCAGATCATTACATGAAGGAACCTTTGGAATGCAAGCATGCTGATCCACACAGGTATGCACACAGGTGTACACATGGGTATTCACAGACGCGGACTAAGCTTTCTTGGCTGCTGCCTCAAAGCACACTGTTGCTGTGTGCGCGTTTTTTTTTTGTTTGTTTTTTTTTTTTTCCCATACAGGTGACCCAGGAGTTGTGTTTCCCCCCCCCCCCCCCCCCCCCCCCCCCCCCCCCCCCCCCCCCCCCCCCCCCCCCCCCCCCCCCCCCCCCCCCCCCCCCCCCCCCCTTCTCACCGTCTCTTCTCCCCTTTGGTTTTCTTTCTTTCTCTCCCCCTCTTTCTCTCATTCATTCCCCCTGTCCTATTTTTAAAAAAAAAAAAAATGACAAAGGATGAACTGAAGCTCTGCCATCACGTAATGTCGCATACTGCTGTTTCTGATGTCATTTAAAAAAAAAAAAAAAAAAAAAAAGCCACATTTTCACCACAGGCACCAAGGTCTAACTTATGTTCAAATAAATATTATACATCACACAGCAAAAATAAACCTTCCTGTTCAGGGGATGAGTTTTTTTCTTTTTCTAAAAGTGCTAAAATTCTCACTAAATATTATGTGGAGAAACAGCTGTTGCTTCTTCATGCTTCATTGGACTAATTTGCTGAATCTTTGCAGGTGTTTCTACTGCAGTGGAAATTAAAAAGTCCTGGGACTAAAAGGATGGAAAATCGGTTTCCGAGAATGTTAAATTTCCCAAGAAACACACACATGGATTAGATCATGTGCAGAAAAATTACGTGGCTTCAACACTTTTTTCAGCTATCAAATCTAAAAGATTTAGTCTCATTATCCATGTCATTTATTATGAATAAAACACACAGCTTCAAAGAATACTAACCACGTGCACTGGTGTCAACTAGCTCCTTTATGACTCTAGTTTAAATGTATATGTAAAAAAACAGCTTTTACATATTTTTAGAGTATCTTGTTTCACACTGAATCCAATATGAGCTGTTTTCCTGATCTCCCGATGCTAGTCCAGCATCTCCCAACAATTTGTGCAATCTCTCCTGAAAGGTTGGGTCAGTAGATCACAAAAGATCCTCTGAAGCAGTCCAAGACTCCTTCTCTTACGAAGGATGAAAGATTGACTTTCCTCTTCCGAGTCTTCAGCCGCTGTTATCTGAATCCTTCATGATTACCATGCCATATGCATAAGCAAAAATGCAAGCAGTTGTTTACTTTCAGCATTAATTTGCAATCATGTGTGCATAAGAGTGTGTTTTTATCTAATTTGTTCATATTTCTGTTAAATAATGGATCCTGATAAAAGAGTCCTCACAGGCATTAAACCTTTGCCCTGGTCATATCAGCAAATAGGTATCAATCATCTGTGGAGAATGCCATATAGTTCCATATTTTTCAGCTTTAAAAATCACACAACTAATGCTTTTGACATTATAAAACTGAACAGGCTTATTTTTGTACCAAAGTGCATCATTACTGCCTTTAAAAAAAAAAATTCACTTTGTGCCAGTCTGTGTTTCTTGGACCTTTACAAGGTTTAATCAAAACTGAACGCGATTCAGTCTAAATTTATTCCAGACTTTACTGAACAGTGAATTTTAAGACAGCTAATCTTGGTTCATGAGATCTGTATGTGCTGGAAAGGGAATTACAAAGGAGCATCTATATCACTGGCCAATATCTGTAAAGCATATGATAATGTGGAATAATATTCATTGGAGTGCAAGCTGGTGTGAAATGGCCTGATAAGATGAGAATGTTGACACACCTGCTGATCACAAATAGTAATCCCGGCATTTTATGGCAGTTTCTGGGCCTTATCATTAGGGATTGTCGCTGCTATTGACATAAACAGACTTCTTACTGAATACAGGCCAAACTCTCCTAAAGTAGAAAAATCGCCTTGAAAACATGAATTGCATTTGAGTACAGGTTTAAATGTAACTTCCAATTTGATTGTTTAGTGACATTTATTTATATCACTTAAGTTTATTGTACGTGTAGTATACCTACTATATGGGTGGCAAAAAAAATTGTTTTTTAACTAGTTATAAATGACAGTAATCTGTAAGATATTACCACTGTCGGTCGATGCATTAGCATTGTCAAGTGTATATGCACTGGATTCAAGATAGTAGTTGTCACACCAACAGTGGCCATGCTGATAAAAATATAGGCAATAATATGGTTTTTAAAAATTGCGCACATATGTTATATATTGTGTTTCAGGGTAGATTATAACAAGATAAACTCATTTCTGTTACCCTGCAAACACGGGGATTTCGATTTTCTTTTAAAAAAAACAGCAAAACTCTTATAACAGTATTTGAAGATGTTTAAAGTAGTGTGCTATGGTTACGATTCGAATACATCCCCATGGCAGCAGTGTAACTGGAGTGTAGTCATAAGGGGCCAGCCAGGCACACACACTCACACAGAATCAGTGATTAATGGGCACTGAACTCTGTTGTTCTTGTGCTTAAAGATTTCTTGTCATTCACTTCATTAAACAGTTAGATGAAGTAGTTTTTCAACAGAATTGCCGAATGCACCTTGCTGGAGAAATTCTCATTGAGTACAAGGGAGTATAAACACAAAGATTTCATGGATGTATAAAAGGCAATACAATCAGATATTTTTCTCTACATACTGGCCATAGTTCTCTAAACTTAGTCTTTATTCTTTTTATCTGTTTAGTAAAAACAGATTTGTTACACAATTTTTAATAAATAAATGTTGGTGACCCAGTGTTTCTTTAAAACCATTGGAAGTTAATATCACACTGTGATAGAATCTAAGGGAACACAAATTAACTTGTTGTTTATTCTATGTTGTTACTTGTTAGTAATTTTATGAGTTAATTGAGTGAACGCTGATTTTCTTTTGGTTTGCTTTGTTGTTTGTTTGATTGTTTTCCCATATAAGCTTTAGAGTAGGATTCAGTAAAATCAGACATTAGTTGATCCTGGATCCTTTCAGGGCCACTACAGCCAGCATAGCTGAAATAGCATTCATCTGGTGGTTGCTGTTGTGAAGCACAAGCAAGACTGTGACCATGAGGACAATGACAGCCATTCAATGGAACCACAGCATTACCATTAGAGCAGTTCAACTCTTTGTACATCAAACAGCATGTTACTGTCAAGACTAACATCAGGCAACTACTACTTCATGCTGGTTTAATGTTGTTCAACTAACTTCCAAATAGTATTTTTTTTATGCTTATTTGTAAAACAGGCAAAACACACTATGTCATTTTGATGTCACTAGCTTCACCAGAAGAGCAGTTCACTGTACTTTCTTCTCACCAAGAGGTTAAAGCACTAATGACTGAAGGTACTAAGTAAGGGTGTATAAGGTAACGGCCGACGCTATAGAATAGCAGTGTTTTTATTAACTCAGGATAATGTAAAAGTGAAGAGGCAGGACAAAGATAAACTTACAGGAATAAAATCGGTGGTTCATTTACTCTACAGTAGTTTGTATTTATTGCAACAGTTGCATTTTAATTCTCTGTCACTCAACGTTTGCACTGCTCACACATCAAAATATATGATTAAGCGTATTAATATTATGGACAGTCTCTCTAACTCTTAATCTTGAGCTGTCTGATGGTTGCTGAGGGCCTGTTTTGTGAGCTGAAGATTATTTAGGAAAAAGGAATGTAGCGACATTTAGGACTAGAGGTGCAAAATGAGTTGGGATTATGTTCAGCTAAAGGCAAAAAATAGGACATTGGGTCTACTGGATGACAGTTTGCATAGTTCAGCTATAGTTATTGAAATTGGTGTTGAAGGCCCCAGTCTAGAGGTGGCAAAAATACAGACATTTTTTAAGTAGAAGTACAGATACTTGTTGTGTTAAAAATGATTTCCATTCCCTAGACTGACAGTGTACTGTCTTTATACTAGACAGTATACAGCTACTATAAAGGCTGAAATCAGTAAATGAATCTAAGCATCATCATCTCAAACTGATATTTATTTCAAAGCCACTGTGCACCAGTCCATCGCAGAGCTTTACTGTGAAATTAGCACAGTATAGCAAGCTAACATGTTTATCCTACACTAAACGGCTGAGTATTTTCAACCTTTTGAATAACACAGAATTGTTATATCTCAGTTTGTTTTGCAGGATGTTTCACAATATCAAAAAACATTACTTCACTTCATATACAGATCCAATACCAGAGTTAAAAATGAGGACATTACATGTAATTTTCCTGTTTAACAAATGTCACTGAGCAGTCTTTACCTTTAAATCTAACCTCGCTTCTTCATTTCCTCTTTCTCCATCTCTGAGTGAAGTTATCCAACACTCTTTTCTCTCCCTGGGAAATACAACAGCTGTACCTTTAGCTAGCAACACACTGTGTGACAAGCTGCACAGGGACAGTTTGTGTGCTTGCTGAGGTTCGTTGAGCTGTTAGAAAGGTTGCCTTTGAAATTACCTGCCACTTAAAATGCTCCTCCTTTTATCCTGGCTCCTTTTCTGTAGCACTAGCTAGATGGGGAAGTGTCGCAACCACAACTTAAGGGCATCTGGCCCCAAAAAACGCTCTTCCGGATCATTCAGGATTATTCTGCTCCACGTTAACGCCTGGGTATAGCACTACAAATGTGCTGTTGACTTTTACATGTTTTTGTATCTGATAAGCCTGGGTGATTGATACACCAATAAGATTGTCTTTTACGTGTTATAGTTACCTTTATTAAGGCCCTAACTGTTTTGATGTTTTAATGCACACTATAATGTGAAATAAAAATGTCCCTCAAATGTCTTAAACCTAAATTAATGAGCCTGTTTTGAAAATACAGGGTGGGCCATTTATATGGATACACTGTAATAAATGGGAATGGTTGGTGATATTAAAGTCCTGTTTGTGGCACATTAGTATATGTGAGGGGGCAAACTCCTCAAGATGGGTGGTGACCATGGTGGCCATTTAGAAGTCGGCCATCTTGGATACAACTTTTTTTTTTCAATAGGAAGAGGGCCATGTGACACATCAAACTTATTGGTAATGTCACAAGAAAAACAATGGTGTGCTTGGTTTCAACGTAACTTTATTCTTTCATGAGTTATTTACAAGTTTCTGACCACTTATAAAATGTGTTCAATGTGCTGCCCATTGTGTTGGATTGTCAATGCAACCCTCTTCTCCCACTCTTCACACACTGATAGCAACACCGCAGGAGAAATGCCAGCACAGGCATCCAGTATCCGTAGTTTCAGGTGCTGCACATCTCGTATCTTCACACCATAGACAATTGCCTTCAGATGACCCCAAAGATAAAAGTCTAAGGGGGTCAGATCGGGAGACCTTGGGGGCCATTCAACTGGCCCACGACGACCAATCCACTTTCCAGGAAACTGTTCATCTAGGAATGCTCGGACCTGGCACCCATAATGTGGTGGTGCACCATCTTGCTGGAAAAACTCAGGGAACGTGCCAGCTTCAGTGCATAAAGAGGGAAACACATCATCATGTAGCAATTTCAAATATCCAGTGGCCTTGAGGTTTCCATTGATGAAGAATGGACCCACTATCGTTGTACCCCATATACCACACCAAACCATCACTTTTGTTGTTCCAACAGTCTTGGAGGGATCCATCCAATGTGGGTTAGTGTCAGACCAATAGCGGTGGTTTTGTTTGTTAACTTCACCATTCACATAAAAGTTTGCCTCATCACTGAACAAAATCTTCTGCGTGAACTGAGGGTCTGTGGTGGGCGTGTTGTGTGCACCACTGCAAAATCTTCTGCGTGAACTGAGGGTCCTGTTCCAATTTTTGTTTTGCCCATTCTGCAAATTCTGTGCGCCGATCTGGGTCATCCTCGTTGAGATGCTGCAGTAGCTGGAGTTTGTAAGGGTGCCATTTGTGAGTAGCTAATATCCGCCGAAGGGATGTTCGACTAATGCCACTCTCCAGTGACATGCGGCGAGTGCTACGCTGTGGGCTCTTGCTGAATGAAGCTAGGACAGCCACTGATGTTTCTTCATTAGTGACAGTTTTCTTGCGTCCACATTTTGGCAAATCCAACACTGAACCAGTTTCACGAAACTTAGCAAGCAGTTTGCTAACTGTAGCATGGGAGATGGGTGGTCTCGTAGGGTGTCTTGCATTGAAATCTGCTGCAATGACCCGGTTACTGCGTTCACCAGATATCAACACAATTTCGATCCGCTCCTCACGTGTTAACCTCTTCGACATGTCAATGGCTGTGAACAAAGAGAAACTTGTAAATAACTCATGAAAGAATAAAGTTACGTTGAAACCAAGCACACCATTGTTTTTCTTGTGACATTACCAATAAGTTTGATGTGTCACATGGCCCTCTTCCTATTGAAAAAACAAAAGTTGTATCCAAGATGGCCGACTTCTAAATGGCCACCATGGTCACCACCCATCTTGAGGAGTTTGCCCCCTCACATGTACTAATGTGCCACAAACAGGACTTTAATATCACCAACCATTCCCATTTTATTACAGTGTATCCATATAAATGGCCCACCCTGTAGAATGAGTGGAAATACTGATTTTTGTGTTAAAATGTTGGGAGTAAAAGTAAAAAGTTGTCAGAAAAATAAATACTCAAATACAGATACTTGAAAATCCTTCTTAAATACAGTAATGAAGTATGTGTACTTTGTCACAGAGGCTTAGAAACAATAACAAGGAGGTTTTTGGTGCCCTCTTTGTGGCCAATTTCACTTGACAACACCCAGAAAGTTCCACCAATCACTTGCCAACTGGTCGGGGAATTCACATTGTGCTGGTCTGTGTATTCCCTAAAAGCAGAAGTTTGATATCTGTAGTCACCTATGCATTGCTCAATTGTGTCCTATAAATGATAACACATGTTATTGGTATGCTGATATGGGCATACGCAGATACCTTTAATTGCAAGTAGCATTCTAAATGCCTTTTCTAGTGCAAGTAGCATTAATAGTACGTATAAATCTTCCAATATTGCTAACACAAGGTCAACTGAGTTGTCTTGTCGCAGCATTTCTTAGAGAAAAAAAAAAGACTTTGTTACCCTGTGGGCCAGTAGGATTGCTTCTTATCAGCCTAAATTCTCTTCTCTCCTGGATTAATGTAGAAATTACTTTTACATGCCTCAGTAAGCCAGTGCATTAAAACAAAGACTTAACTTTCTATTCTGTTGAAGATACACCAATAAAACAGCAACTAATGATGAAGTATGTAGAAAGCACAGCTCTTCTCTGAGTATTTATACCCCCCTAAGTAAACCTCAGGAGAGCAGACATTGAAAGGGCAATCATTTAGAAATACTCTAAACATGATTGAAATTATTTTGCCAATCCAAAAAGAGGATTCAACTAAAGCCGGTTAATGAATTCTAACACAGAATTCTCCTTCATCTTGTTTAAGAAGCAGAATTTTAGGATCACGTTAAACAGTTTCATACATCAGAGAGTTCTTGTTTTCCAAGCATAGGAAGGAGTGACAATTAAACAGCTGCAGGGTTAAGGTTGGTTGCCTCCACATATCTATTCCTGACAGGAAGAAAAATCTGGCAATTCACAGCCATCTTACTCCCGTGTCCTTTCTTTAGGGAAGAGAAGAGGATTGCCCCATTCTGCGGTTTCGTCAAACTGCCAACCAGGGCCCAGGAACACACTTCATTAACCACTCCTATGGCAGAGGATGGTGGTTTTTCCAGACAGCAAGCACAAATTTGAAGTCTTAGGAAGACCACAATGCATTATGCTGAATAGGCTTGTCACTCCTGCCCAGGTTCATTTCCTTTTAACTGTGAGCTTGAGTCAATCAAAGGAAATGAGCTGAGAAACCATGGCTATTATTTATCAGTTTATCCAGTGAGGTCGTTTCATCACCTCCCCTCTGCATGTCACGCGCTATGGGAAAGGTAGATCAGTAAGAAAATGAATTTAGTCGTGGAACCACATTTGCACACATATTAAATAGGCAGGTAGCAGTTGAGGGTAAAAAATGTTATCCATTTAGGTTCATTAAGCCCTATGCAAGAATCAATAGTATGAACACAATCATTCCTAAGAGGAAGGCATGTGTTTTAGAGATTTGTTAAATTGTCCAATTTTCTCATATTCAGACAGGCCTGTGGCATAAATCAAACAGAGATAGTCTGCTTTTTTCAAATGGTGAAATTTATTTTAAGCTAAATATAGAACTTAAATGTGTTATGGAAAGTGCTGTGCTACTACAAAAGATCAGGGGGATGCAGTTTTGGAAAGAATAAAGCCTATTTGAACACTGCCTTACAGAGCAATTTGGGGGCATTGATTATGTTAATAATCAAATCAAGGGCTTTAAAATTAAGGGGTAAACACTACCCTATATCAGCTACTCTACCACATGTCCCAGTGAGCCTTAATGATGGAAAGATGGATCCTCTCGAATCAAATACAATCTATATAAACAAATTACAAAACTGACTGATGTAGAAAAGTTGTTTTTTTGTCCGATCACAACTGAAACTTTTTGCTGCATCTCCACAAAACCTATGTAAATAATGTAGCTTAAACAGCATTAAAGACAGTATATTCTTTAAACTGCTATATAGTGGTGTATAAATTTAGGACCACATGATGATACTAACTTGGGGTTTTAACTTCCTACCTATTCTATATTTATTATTATTTTAAAATGTTTCCATTAAGGTGTCACATGCCCTTTTTATTGAATCATGATCACTCAAGGAGTCACTGGTCCAGTGTGGCTACATATGTTTTGTTTATTTTTCCTCTCTCGTGTACCACGCACTGCCTGGGCAGAGTTCATTGCGGCCTCCCGCCTCTGGCCCTCGCACCTGCAAGTGATCAGCTCAGATTCTTCGTTCACTCAAGCTCACTACTTAAGGCAGCAGCTGGGAGTACCTCATTCACTGGATTATTGTATAACCCAGTCAGTGTAACTCCAGCTCAGCAACATTTTCGAGTTTCCCTCGAGTATTTTCGAATGTTGATTCTCCTGTTCTTCTGCATAGATTCTGCGTGGCCAGGCTGAAGATCTGAGTATGTTGACTTTGTATGGCGAGAACGAGGGAGATGATTCCTTGTGGAGAAAGCTAACTGCATGGAGAAATCTTTTCACTTTCGTGATCCGTTCGTGAACTCTGGTGACCCTGGACCCCTTTTCCCTCACCTGTAAACTGTGCATGAGGAGTGTTAAATAAACAAACTTATCTCTGTGATTTCAGTCTGCGCCTGAGTCGCTCCTGCATCTCGTGACAGATTCTCTGTCTTAACAGGATATTACGACGCTGGCATAGACATGAAATGTATTAGCAACAACTTGGATAAGTGGATACAATTTTTATTTTTTACGGCTTGTAAAAATCTAACATTCTAGCTCTGGCTACAACAAGTTGGCCAAAACCAACCAATAGAAAAAAATAAGATATATTTAGGATAAGAATACATTTAAAAAGGCTCATTGCGATAGTTCTTACCTGTCAAATGATCCCTCCTTTTTGGAGCTAAGCACTGTATAGATCAGGGGTGGCAACCCTAGGCACGCGTGCCACAGCTGGCACGCGAAGGGTTAACTGATGGCACGACCATAGCTGGACTGGCCATTGGGCATACCGGGCATTTGCTCAGTGGGCCGAACAACAGCATTTGTTTTCCTTCAAAGGCTTTATGGCTTTTCCTGTAATACCTGGTGGGCCGGTCTCTAGTCTAAATGCCCGGGCCAATATTTTGTCCCAGTCCAGCCCTGGGCACGACACGCAGTGAATTAATCTGGGAAGGTGCATTAAAAAATAAATGGCTGTGCCAGCAGTGCACATCGCAAATTAGCTCGCATAGACACATTAGTTGTGCCTCTTCTTAATGACGGTATCTTAGCTAACAACCCCAACTACCAGATTCAACTTGTAATTGGCTAAAAATAACTTAGCCTACTGGTCAGAGGGACATTGTTAGCGTTCCACATTCCGACACTTCAAATGCTTTAGGAGCTGTCCGCTCAGCACAGCATCAGCACCACGGAAATACATGGATACATCCATAGACTCCAGACAGAATTCACAATACGTTTTTGGGACTTTCAGGTGTATGAACCAATGTTTTATTTTCTGATCAAACCAGAAATCTTTAATGAGCAGCTAGATTTGTCTCGCATTAACTGGCTGAGTTAATGCCAGTTAATGCAACACCGAAGCAGCTGGAATCCACAGCTGTGCATTTTCACCTGCTGGACATCACTACCTGACAAGTTTAACTGTCTTCAGAACATTGCAGAGGCCTTTTTGACAGTATTTTGCTCTACATATCTGTGTGAGCAGATTTTCTCTCACACAAAGAGTGTCAGCCGTCTGAATGCTGGACACTCAGAGACCTGTGTCTCTGAGTAGGAGACCAGAGATTACATTAACATATGTATTAAAAAACATGCCATATTGGCCCAGTTTATTTTTCTTATCATTGTTGTGAGGAGACCATAAATAGCATTTGTATTTTCTGTTGTACAGTTCATTTGCTGTCATGGAGTTCTTGTTATTGATAAAAAGTGTCTTTTTTTTTTGTTTCAAAATAGCTGATAACTATTCGCTGATAGCTGCCAACATCTGCGAACAAATATAATTCTATAAAGTGGTTCTATATAGTGTGTAACTGTTAATATAGAGCGTTATTAAATTTATTGCTAATGCAATCATATGGCACACTGACTTCTGAGGAAATTTTAGACGGCACTCGTCATCAGAAAGGTTGCCTACCCCTGGTATAGATCATCATGTACACCAGTTGACTCCACTGCCTCATTTGCTTTGACATTATTCATAGCAATTAAATAAACCACTAAAACACCTTTGATTAGACAACTATTTGTTTAGCTATTTTCAGTAATTCACTGCACTTTCTTTGTTAACTTTTCATCATTGCTGTCCTATCTAGACAAAAGCTCAAAATACTCACATGTGAGTCTTTGAAAACATATCTGATTATACCTGTAAATGCAATAAAACCCTCATTTCTCCAATTCTTCTCTTAGTGTGAGCTTTGTCACACAAAAGTCTTTGAAATGCACGCAATGCAGGTAATTTTAGTCAGGAATGAGTACAATAAAAGCACAGCCATGAGTTATGCTCTCATAAACACTCTAAAGTCACATCCATACCACCAGTTAGCATTTAAGTCAATCACAATACACATACCATTGCTAAATTCTATTCATGCCAAGTACACACAATTATTCTCTTTTGTTTTGACATCACACTTCACCAGTTCCTTTCAGAGTCTCATAAAGTCCACTGTTTGTTCCTTTATTTATATTTCCTTCTCTCAGAAGATTACTTCTCTGCACATTTTCATTGGCATTTTCCTGACAAGCCATTCTCAAGAATATGAAAACATAGGCGCTCTTAATGCTGTTGTTGACAATGATACATGAAAAGAAAAGAAACCAGCTGAGCTAGTGACAATCCTCTATGGCATAAATCGCTTTTTGGGGCATACATGATATGCCTTCGGGCCCCAATTGCATGTTTTCAGAATTTGCACGGGAGCTGAGAAGGTTATACTCTGCTTTTCCTTTCTTATAAAATGAATGCACAGATTTTGAAACCTGCAGCAACCTTCTGCTTTAGAGCAAAATCTATTAATTTAATGGAGACATTTACATCGGAAATCATTTCTAAATTTGTGATTCCGTATTTAGAGTATGGCTGTAGAGAAGGAGGGCTTTCTGTGATAGAGTTGGAAAATGCTAATTTTATCTCTCTCATTTAATTCCCTGACAATATCTATAAAATTGATTAAGACTTTAAAGAGCGGGTATCCTTCCTCTTAAAATATTTAATTTCCCATTATTCTGATCAAGACTTGCTCTGGCTGTAATTATAGTCTCTGCCAAGAAGCAGGCTGGAGGAGCTCACCCATGTGATGAACAGATCTGGCGGTGGCATAAAGAATATCTCTACACAGAATAATAATAAGAACAATTGGCACCCCAGCTGGATTCAAGATTACCCAGATGCACATATCAAATAGAGATGGATCAGTGATGGATATGGGTGACAAAAAACCCTCTACAAGTAAACATTCAAACCATTTAAATGAAGAAAGGCATCTCATTATGTGGGGTGATAATATCTGTGAGTGAGCATGTGTGGGAGTGTGAATGTCTTCTGGTCAGGCTGCTTATATTGAGTACATTTTGTGTTTTTAATCAGCAGATTAAAACATAAATTTAGGGAAGTGGACATTCCTGAATTGATACAATGGATACAACTGTTGAAAGTTTTTTTTTAGTTTTTTCTGTGTAATACACATTTGCCTGAATATCTCTTTTCCCAAATCACTTCAATGCTAATCAGAGCATCCTTTTTTACATACACAAATCTAATTTTATATTATCATTTTAGCTACAGTGATTGTGTGGTGAGTATGTTTTACATGTGTAGGAAACTGACGCTGTGGCTACTAGTTACTACTGGTTGCTTTACCTTAAAATGGCTCATCTGTTGTAATAGAGGTTTCCTTTCGGGTCTTCACTGCAGCACCTTTGAAAATGTTGGTAAAATTCTTGCAGAACTATCAACACATTTAGGTAGGAACACTATTTTAAAACTAATAAGATGTGTTTGACACAGTTTGTATGAATCAAATCGAAACAAACACCCATGATGCAAATTTGATTTACAGATTTTTAGATGTTGATTTATACTTTCCAAGCATATTGTAACACTGCAAATAAATGCAGTGAAATAACATCTGCGATATTTAAAAGAACTCAAAATCAGTTTTGAGTTCATTTGTTTTTAATCAAAACGCACTGTGACATTGATATATGTTTTTTCCTTTAAATGGATTTACATAATCTGATCTTATTAGGTAAACCCATAAAACAAAACAAAGATTTAGTTACATTTATTCTGTTTTCTATTTGTAATGTGGGGAAACGAATATATTCTGCTATTTAATATATTGATTTATTGTGTTATTTATCCGAAATTAGGAATTTCACTTTTAACTACTACAGTGTTACTAAGCAGAAAAAAAACAGGAGCTCTGTGGATAAATACACAATACAAACATACAGAATTCACAATGAGCCAAAGCTATTTTGTGCAAAGTACTGATTAAAATCACACCTGTTTAGCACAATTACAGCACTTTTATTTAAAATACAACATTCACACATTTAAATAAGTACACACCAAAACATATAGCATAAAAATGACACATACATGCACGCTGTATACAAAGGCACATATATTGTACATCAGTGGCATGCGGTGACTTTACACAAAGGCAACTAGATGACATCCATTCACCCCTACCAAATATTCGTAATGTTTTATGCTGGACTCTTCACCTTTCTTCACTCCTTCCTGGTAGAAAATTTGTAAATTACAGTTACTTCTGTGTTTATCATCTAAACATTTCCTATTAGCTGCAATGACAAGTGTTGGATGACTTGTTCAGAACCACTCCTTTAGCCAAACTACCAATAAAACATTATGAAAACACCTCAATATACATAAAACTGCATTATGGGCCAAGTAAAAGTACTTATCTGGAGAAAGGTTTTCCTCATTAGTGTTATAAGGATCAATCTTCATGCTGCTGATATTTCAGGTTCATTTTCAATATTTAGTATTCTGTTTAATCTACAGTAATGCATCATATTCTATAAAATCTAATGTTTGTTGTGGCTGTACTTTGATCAGATATCTCTGAATAAACAGCTTTAATGATCCCAGAAAACAGGCCTACACATTGATTTCAAGTATACTAAACATATTTCTAAGATAAAAACATCACAGTGGAATCAATTAAATTTACGCACTTTGGGACATTGCTAAACATCAGTATCTAGTGGTATAAAAAAAATAAAAGGTGGTGTATTAACTTTGTACCTTCATTCAACCAAGTGATGTCTAATAAATACTATTCTGAAAGCTTAGTATTTATAATTCCTATAACTCCTCTATATCTCACACATGTTGGCAAAAGAAGCTAGTAAGAGAAAACTCAAATGTTATCATGGTAAAAAGGGCTCTTTTGGCGATTAATAATAGCTCTGTTTCTATACAATACACAGATATAACTGATCTGAGGCCAGCGAAAGCCCTGCTGCCCTTTCAGCATGACAAACTCCACTGTTATTGTGACACAAGCACTTCCATCATAACACTGGCCCCCATACAGATTCCAGTGGCCTGTTGACAAGCAGCGTTTAACCTGCTTCCAGAGACAACTGCCAAAGCCAAAAAACTATTTAAAGAATGGATACAAACAGGCATGCGAGAAGCTTTCTTACTAGTTAATGCTAACTTTTAGCTGATTTCTCCATTTAGATTTCACTATACAAATACTGCAGAGGATTATCATGCTAGAAAAGGACACTTGGGATACAGTGAGATGGAGGCAGCTGATCTACTGTGGTGACCCTTAAAGTGAACAATTGAAAAAATAACACAAAGAAAAGCAAGCCTGGAAGAATGCTTGTTTTAATTTTCAACATTCATCAGCTTGTGCACTTTAAATTGGTCCCCAAGGGTGAGATTGTCACCACTGACTTCTCAATTAATCCCTAAGGTGTTTAAGCTTTTAACAACCTGCTCAACCAAATGGTCGAGCATAGTTTGAGTCACTATATTTCAATAAGAAGAGTGCCTAACTTCACTACACCTAAGTGAGCTGTCTCTGCACTTGGTTAAGGTATGCAATGCTGAAAGAAATCCACCAGATGTCACTATGAATGTAAACGGTTGGTTTTTCTTATCCCAACCAGGAAGTCAAAAACCAAAAACCCATCCAACATATTTTAAGCGTCATTGATTTTTTTGATATATGATGGTGTTAGAGGACTTACTGAGCAGATGTATGTGACTTGATAGCATTAAAAAAATGAAATTAAATGTTTAATTTTTTAAAGTGCCCAACCAAACAGTTCATTTGCCACTTTATGGTGCTAATGCTAACTTAACATAAATGTTATTAAAATAGATTATTTACCATAAAATCTGTTTTGTTTATCCATTACTGTTGATAAATCATATGCATCTATTTTTACATTTACTGTGTAAATCTGTGTATGGTTGTGTGTGTGTGACAAATAAAATTTGAATTTGAATTTATGAAAATAATTTTTTAGTGACATTCATATCAATACATATATATTATATTATATATTTTTACATAATACAGCACTAAGGCATAAAAAGCTTACAAATCATGAATGTCACATCTGCCCCTTAGCCTCAAGTGTTTTAGAATGAGTCTATAGTCATTCATGAAGGTAGAAATGTCATGCTGCTAAGGCTCCCCTTCATCTTTTTATCTCAGCTGGGACATATCCTCATTTAGCTAAATTAGCTCAAGTCAAGCTTAGCTTTTATGTGCAGACACTAATGACATCCCAAGGTTAAAGTGAGGAGTCAAACATTGATTTGTATGGTCTGCCCTCGATGTCCATAATGAGAAAAAAATCAACCTCTGCACGAGGCCATTTAATGTAGGAAAAAAGGGCTAACAGCTGGAAAATCAAATCAGGGTGACAAGTTAAAAAGAAACAGAGAGAGGTTTGAAGATAGAATCAGAAGTCCTGTTTTCACCTGTAACCCATCTTTTAGTGTGAGGAGATATGAAGATTTATCTTCGGAGGCTGGATGGAGTGATGAAGTAAGCTCAGATAAGAGGCGCAACGGATTATTCAATCAATCACCTCTTGCCATGTCTTTTTACAGCTTTTCTGAGGAGACACAGGAAGTAGTCAGTACCCTGAGGGATAAAAGCTGAAAAAATTACACAGTGTCTTTTCAGTTCACAATGGCTGGACTTTAAGCATTGTGCTAGAAAATATAATTATGGGAGAGTGTTATAGGGCACTTTTGATAACTGTTAGTTTGGTATAAAATCTTATTCTAACTTTGAAGTAATAAAGAGTAATATACTTCCAAATTAAACTATAATTATACACACCAGATCTACTTAATTCAAGGCCTATGAAAAAAAACCCTCAACTTAATGCATCACACAAGGCTGACAAAAGTCGTGTCCAAATTCATGGGCTGAATCCTCCTGAGGACCCGGCCTTCATGGTCTACGTGGGCCGGGTCCTCAGAAGGTCGGGTAGGCCGGAAGTAAACGGCTGTGAAATTGGACGGTCTAGCCTTCAGATTTGCGTCACCGCTGTCTCGGTGGAGTTTAATAAACTCAGCCGTCTGCTCCTTGCTATCTAGAATATAACAGGACACTGGTGTCAATTCTCGACAATCTCATACTTCTGTTTAATCATTTTTCTGTTTGACGTTTATTCAGCTGTGTGAAAACCACCCGGGGATTAATAAAGTTTTATTTTATCTAATCTAATCTAATAACTTTAATCTCAGCCAAACCGATTCACTCACGAACAAATAAAATACTGAAAAAAGCCAAACAACAACATTTTTAGGTTGTCTAAGTGACTTATATATTACGTTTAACCTCAGTAGCGAAAGACCACAGTGATCTGAAAACGATGTGCAGGGAAGTTTGCTGTTCTCGGCGGCTCTAGTGACCCTCAAGCTCCCAGCTAGCTCTCGAGCTGGTGGATAACAGACGTCTCCGTAAACGTTGGAGCACTTTTGCAAATATGTGATATCTTGATAAACCGAGAAGATATTTTAAGTTTACACAGCTACATTCTCGCCTGAAAATATATTAAAAGTTTATTTTGTGACCCAGAAAGAGTAATAAGAGTAATATTAAAAACTTCAAATTAAAAACCGCCATTGTTGAAAACTGGAATTGGCTGGACCACGAAGGACACACCCGACCCATCCTTCAAATTCGGGGAAAAGGAGGACGCGTTTGTCGGCTGCATCCGGAGGAGTCTACAAATTTGGACAGCCTTTGTCGCGTCGCTGTGACGTAATCGGCCTACAAATGCGGCCTCAGGAGGATGCAGCCCATGAATTTGGACACCCCCAAACTCATACTAAGAGGACATTAGGGAAAAGAGGTAGGAAGCCATACACTTAAAATGACTACTCCCATTTAAAAATGGTAAATTCGTGATCACTTTCAATAAAGCCTCTAAATGCACATACAGACTTCAAGCGTGGACACAAATTGTGGTTTCAGGGGTATTGGTTTAATAGGTTTAGCCTATTCTTTTATGATTTCCTGATTTCATTCTCACATCTGAACAAAAACCTCTGCCAGAGACAGTCTTGGCTCAATGAGCATTTTAAGATTTGATAGGTTGTTTCTAGTCTGTGTGCTCGGCTAAGCTGGCTGACGCAGAAGCTTCAGTCTTTCTAACTTTTCAGTGAATCCCAAAATGCTGAACTATCTAAATTATTAATGGCTAATTTTCAAGATTATTTTTGTACAACCTACCCTACACTGTAAAATGATTAGATGGCTTTACTAATCAAATATGCAAACTAACAATTAACCTCAACTTAAGTGGGGTCATTTATACTAATGGTGTGTGTGTGTGTGTGTGTGTGTGTGTGTGTGTGTGTGTGTGTGTGTGTGTGTGTGTGTGTGTGTGTGTGGTAGCAGAACAATATACCGAAGTAAAAAAAAAAATCAAATTCTAAATGGTCTAGTTATTTTTTTCAGAAAGTTAAAGAAAGAATATTAACATTACAGTTTAAAAGATAACAACCTCATTTTTGATGCATTCAAATGCCCTGTACACTGCACAACAGTCCTAAACAAACAGCAATCGTGACTGTGGAGTGTTTCCAGCTAAAGCTTCACACTCTTTGCCATACAAACACTGGAAACCATATGACACATCCAAAATAATTAAAATATGAAAACGACATAACTGGAATAATGTTCAAAACCTTGCAACATAAGGATTTTGAGGTCAATCTTAGCAGTTGATGACTCCTTGAGCCATTGCTGAAATGTTAAAAATGTGATCAAAGTGCACAGATATCTCAGCATACGGTTCAAAAGCTACTGTAAATTCAGTTAAAGTGAATGAGTACATGATTTTAGTTTAGATTTTATACATACAACAAACTCTTTGCTTACAAATGTGAATATGCTGTCAAAGTGTGACAGATTAGGTCTTTAATTAGGTGAATCAGGTGAAGCTAAAAATGTTGTCCTTTGATAACTATAAAAAGTTATTTCTGTGAGATCACAAAGGATCCCAAAACTGCAGCCAGAAGCCGTACGTACTGATGGAAGCACGGACTCGAGTTCTTGCTTCTTAATTTACATCATTGTGTGCGTCGTTATGTGGGGTTATATGACTTGTGTATTGCTTCTGGTTTATTCTCGCAACGATGTGATTTATTTTTTAACAGTATCGGTTCAATCTTCCCCTTTCTTCTTTTTCAGCCGAATAAAGTCAGCTTTGACACAACATCGTCTTTCACTGCATAACTGAGATAACAGTTACGAATGCTATGCCGGGCTACAATGGAGATAAAAAGGAGTGCAAGATAATGTTAGTGAAGAAGTAGGAATTTTGACCTGTGAAGGTTGACTCACAGCAGACAGATACTGTGTGTGTGTGTGTGTGTGTGTGTGTGTGTGTGTGTGTGTGTCTTAAAATAATGTAGTGTAATATATTGGTAACATGATAATTCTAAAATAAAAGCTCGTCCACAAAACTTCATGTAAAACAAACATATGACCCTGTAGTATTTTGAACTAACTTATCTAATTTTTTTCCTGCAGTTTGTTCTCTTATCACAGACTTTGAAGATGCCTGGTCTGAATATCAGGGGCTCAAACGGCTGTTTCACTGAACGTCAAATTACTTAAAAAGTACATAAATCTGTTACTGTTATGCAGGTGATGTATCAAGAAAAATACCTGCAAAACACACCATCAGGTATTTAGTATATGCTTTGGTTTGTACCCTTCCAGGTGACAATGGGGAGAATTAATGTCAGACTGCAGCTATGTTCACTATTGAACTTTACATAATTATTTAAAAAAGAAGAAGATAGCCTTGGTAGTGGAAGAGTCTTATTGATCCTTGGTTTCATTGATTTCCTCTCTCTTTTTTTGTCAGTGGCAAAGTAAAGGGATTGCAGGCGCAGTAGCTGTGAGAAGGTCTCTCTCTGAATAAGAATTGTGAAGCACTGGGCACCAGAGTGAGGTGCTGCATGAACAATAACTGCTGGTACTGCTGCAGATTGTGCTGCACTCCAGACTTGGTGTGCAAGGGGGTTCTCACTGCAGATGTGCGTCAGACATGTTACACCCGGTAAATTGCTGATACTTAATGAGACCCTGGAATTATTGAATTCCTGTCAGCTTGATGGGGAACACAAAGAGACATGCTGGCTCTGTCTAAAAGCTTGCTTAAAAGCTTCCTCGGTTCAAAACCTTCCTGTATGGATGTAATGTGAACATTTGCTCTCAAGAAGAAAATATCAATGATTTGCTCACTATAATTTCGAGCTACAAAAGGTTTCCTATTTAAATAAAAAGCAACACTGAATAGCTCCCACTTACATTACAGCACTGTCAGGACTACGTTTAAAGAAGTTTAATACTAGTCAGCATATGCCCAAACGCAAAGTAGTCTGAAACCTCTCAGTTTAAATATTCAGCATGTTCATAATACAGTGCTTCCCCATACAACTTTATACTAACAGGACTACCAAAACATGTGAAGTAGTTCTGACAGAAAAACATATGCAAATATACTGATTGATATTAACGTTTCCCATAGATAAGCTGTTGTGATCAAATTGGTATGGAAAAAGTGGCATGTGGAAATCTATTTGAACAGGAGATGAGCCAAACGCATTGTGCCAGAACAAATGAAACATGAGCTTTCAGATTTGTCTGGTTCTCGCGCTAGCAAAACACTTTAAATCAATCAAATCCAGCAGTATAGAAACAAATCTGAAAGGAATAATTTATAGTTTTGACATAAGCCTGTCATGGATGGATGTTCAGGCTATGGATCTTGTTGCCGAGATAGGTAGCAGTATAGCAGCAACATAATAACAGCAGAGGAGCCAAAAGAACACCACCACACCAGTATATATATTAAATATATATATATATATAATTATATAACACATACACACACACACACACCAACACACACACACACACACACACACACACACACACACACACACACACACACACACACACACACACCCATCCAAATCATTGAACTTAGGTCTTCCAATGAGTTTCTAAGCATGCAGGTTGCTTCTACAAACATTTATGAATGAATGGGTCGCTCTCAGGAGCTCAGTGAATTACATGATGCCTCCTGTGTATCAAGTCCAGAAATTTCCTCACTACCAAATATTCCACAGTACTGATGTTATAAGAAAGTGGAATTGATGGGGAATGACATTAACTTGCGCAGTAGGGCATGTAAAAATCACAGCGCGGGTTCAGCAGATGCTGAGGCAGAAGCAGAATTAGTAACTGTCTCCAGAGTCGATCGCTACAGGTCTTCATTTTAAAAAATGCTTAATCGTATTTTGTCCTGTTTCCCTTACCCCCAACTGCTCATGGCAGATGTCTGCCCCTCCCTGACCTCGGTTCTGCCAGAGGTTTCTTCCTGTTAAAGGGAGTTTTTCCTTCTCACTGTCACCAAGTGCTTGCTCATTGGAGGTTGTCTGATTGTTGAGGTTATCTCTGTATTAGGGTATTTTCTGTACAATATAAAGCACCTTCAGTGATTTCAGAAATACTCCAGCCTGCCTGACACTAAAGGCTATCCCAAAATTCAGAGTTGCTTAAATTACCTTTCTTCCCCATTCTGATGTTCGTTTTGAACTTCAGCGGATCATCTTGACCATGTCTACATGTCTAAACGTGTTCAGTTGCTGCTATATTAATATTTTATACTGATATTTGTGTTAGCATGCAGTTGAACAAAGTGGCTGGTAAGTACTTGTAATGCTGTGTCTCCATCTGGCTTTTGTTTAATTTCCTCTTTCTGTTTTTCTATTTCTTCTGCTGTCACTTTGTGGGTGAGTGCCGTTTAGTTTGTTTATAACATTTTAAAGGGTGATCTTACAAATAAGTAAGTGGTAAATCTTAAAATGATCAATGTTTTACATTAAAGAACACAAAATATTACTATACAGGCCTGCAAAGATGTTGACAAGACAAGAGTTGTCCATAATTATAACCCGTGAGAGGAACGTTATCAACATGTTACCATTTTTTAAACAAAGTTTAGCTCATCCAAAGATGTGAGCTGACAGAGTTTAACCAAGAACATTGGTAAATGAGCGAATGCACAGCAACAAGGAGGCAGAAAATAACCATTCCTGAAATGCTCACATATTGTTGGAAATGCCACCTCCGGAGCTTGAAAAGAATGACTCAAACTCAGTGACACAAAGTTTTGAGTGAGTTATCTCTTCAGTTATTGCTGGCTGAGGTCAGAGTGACGTCTAGGCGAAGGTGCGGAGGGAACAATGCAGGTGAAAGGCTGTGCTGTAACTCATTCCCTCAGCTGCCTGAACTCAATGAGAAGGAACATGCACACACCGTTTCCTTCTGTCAGACTCTGCACTCCTGGGACTTTTTCCTCAAGTAAATTAAAAAATACACCCATGAGTGACTCATTTCATTAACAAGAGTTGTTTGTCTTACCATAAAATAACCAAATATCTCCACCTACTCAGTGTTGGGGAGTAGTGGAATACATGTACCGGCTTTACATATTTAAAATACAAAATATAACTGTATTCCGTTACATTTACCGTTTATAGCCAGAGGTCCCTTCACTAAGGTTCGGCGCCGTGGATCTGTTTTATATACGCGCGGAATAGTTTTCTATACGGGATCGCTGCAAAAAGTGCAGCCTTACCTAATGTCCACCCTACTGTTACTCATTTATATTAAGAAATCTAGTTGGTATTGGTATGGTGAGTAGTCTTCAGTAATAGCCTTCCCAACACTGCACCTACTGCATATATATTTATTTTTTCCCCATTTCTTTAAACAGCTCTGTTATATTTTGGCCATGCTAATATCTCCAGTTATTTGGATTAACTAATGACATTACCAAAACAAAAAACACTAGCAAAATAAATAGGTCTAATATATCCTTCTGAGCTGCCTCCTTTATTATTTTGATATTCAGTGTGGGCAATTCAGCATAAATTATGTTTCGACAGCATTAATCATATCTACACGACATGCTTCTCTGTGGTTAGCCTCACAGCAAGAATGCTCCATGGTTTAAAAACAATCAGGTTTGACTGGGATTATTCAGGGTGGACTTTACATGTCCCTGGTATTTACGTGCATTTCCTCTGGGTGTTCCCATATTCTCCAGCTGTTCAATCATGCAGGTCAGGTGAATCTGAGATTCTAAATTGCTCACAGGACTATGTTTATTTATGTTTAACTCTGCAGGATGCTCCAGCACCCCGTGATCCCACAGAGGGGTTAGGATGTGGAAAATGGATGGATACTTGCATTAGTACAACACGGTCATGCAATATTTAACTTGTTGCACTGAGTTTAATTTCTAAACATAAATATGGGATGTAGTATTCTAATTTGCATAGATTCTTGTTGCTGCAGGTACATTTATCTGTCTGAGGGTGTAAAACACTTTAAATGTGCACCAGAATATTCTGTCCTCATGGATTACTCACTGTTCAATAAAACAAAGCACTGTCATAGAGACTTATGTGTGTTTATCTCTATTTTTTTGGACTGGCATGCCAGTAGGCCAAAAATTCTGTGTGTACTTGTTTTGCTGTATGCTCAGTCTGGGGTCCAACTGTTTTCAATGCAATATGGTGCAATACTACATCATAGCTTGGCATGGCAAACATTTAATTTTTTTCAAGCCAAAGGAATCGATTTTTTTCCCCTTCATATAATGATTCATGTGCTTGTTGCTATTTGTCTTATTTGTTGTCTAAGCAGTGATAAGAATGTTACTGAAACCTAGCTAACAGCGAAGTTATGAATACATATGTTGCCATCCAGGTCTTAACTGGGAAATGAAAGGGATTCTCACGAATGAGTTAAGTGCAAATATATATTTTTAAAATGTTTAGGTAAAGAACTATTATTGTTGAACACATGCAACATTTTTTAATCTGTGGTGAAGAACATAATGTAGTCCAGTCTCAGCATCAGATATCACAGAAAAATATACATTATCAATATGCTGTTAGGCCACATTCAAGCTTCTGCAGGTGATCTTTGCAGAGCCTAAGATGTAACCTACGTAAGTAGCCAACGTCATTGCCGGAATTTATGCTTGCGTGTGGTTATTTAATTAATTCACATCCAGAGCCAGCCGGAGAAGAGAAAATGCTGAGACTTTTTTCACTCCCGAGTCTCCACTTTCAGTTGTCAGTTTTTTTCAGGGCCACTGAAACAATCATTGTTATTCTCTCACTGATGAATTTAATGATTGTTTCAGTGTAAAAGTAGCCAAAAAGCACCAGAAGAATCTGTCATGCTGAAAAGGCCGCTCACAATAGTCGTGGGTGGCGTCGACCTGATGTGTAGTTATATTTCAGGGAGGTACGCATCAAGATAGGCCGTAGGGTACAGAGGAGTTTGTGGTTATGATGTTAATGTTACAGGTAATGTCATTACATTATTCATATATTTGTTTAAGTTGCTGGTGGTAGCTTGGTGCTTGAACCCTCTCCTAGCTCCATTATTGATTTTATTTTCATTTTTCCTTGTCCTGCCAAACTCCCCAGTCAATATTTTTCAACAGGAACACCATTAGAAATAAATAACACTGATTATTTTTCTTCCACTTGAGTCACTTCCAGGGCCGTGCTTTTGTGCATGGTTGCTCACTGACTTGAATTCTTTGGCCAATTAATAAAACATACTTACTGTTCTTAAAACCCTTGTAAAAGAAAAAAAAAGTAATTTGCTCCTAAGTTGTGACACATTTTAAACATTTTTTGTAATCATTTAGTTTTGAAAAACTTACATTCCATACAACTAGTGTTGGGCAAGTTACTGAAAAAAGTAATCAGTAATTAGTTACTGATTACTTAAAAAAGTAATCCCATTACTTTACTGATTAATTATTTTCCAAAGTAATTAGTTACTTTTAAAACAGGATTTACACCCCGAATAGGTAATAAAGCGATAGATTTTTCAGCCCAAGTCTACTTTTTCTGCACAATCTGTCATGGGATGAGGAAAATAGGACCCAAAACGCAGGACTCTGCGATGCCACAGTGCACTTTATTTACAGTGAAACCGACAGGTAAGTCCAACAATTCACTCAAAAGTGCAATTTGCCAATAGTGCTCGTCCCTTGCTCCCAGTGCGTCCCGTGCTGTAGCTCCGTTAGTGTGTGTGCTCCCCAACTCGCTTCTTCGCTCGACTCTCCTGGAGGAAGAAGGAAAATCCACAATTAGCCACAAGCTAGCCGAATACCAAGAACGCACGTCTAGCACAGACTATACCAGTTAGGAGTAATAATCCCACGTTGACTGTCGCCGTGAGCCCAGGTTAAATACCTCTGTCTAGCCAGGGGGGGATGATTACCAACATCTGAGCAGGTAATCAGCTGCAGGTGGGCCGGCAACAGTGAGGAGGGACTTCCGATGACGACAGTTGCCAGGTAATGCCTTTCCCACGGCGCACACTTCCGTAAAACATCCCCGAGGACCGGGGAGAGAGAGGGAGAAGCAAACACACACACACCCTACATACCAATGTGGACAGGGAACAGTAGACGACACAGACCCCAAATAACAATAATAACAATCACAACAACAACAACAACAGTCCCCACTGCTCACGGACCCCCGAGTCCTCCAGAGCCGGGTCCATGACATAATCCATCATATAAAATGTAATCAAATGAAAAAGTCTCTTTTTAAAACTTGTTTTATTAGTTTTAATTTTTTCAAATGCAAACATTAAATTATATGCAACATTCTCTGACTGGAAGAAATTTGTTTAACATTTAAACCTATTTTCTGCACATTCCAGCACATAAAATAAAATCGTTTTTTGTGTTTACACTCACTCTTTCAAATAGATGCACGTAAAACACAGCAGAAAATAAATAAAATCAAAGACTCAGTGGTTCTGTTGCTCTATTTTCACCTGTATAGCGGGAGTGGGGCAGGCGGAGGTTTGCCCTGGCGCAGGTGTGTCGCAGCCGTCATATCGGTGGAAGGATCCCGCAGTTTCTCTGTGACTTTCACATTCCTGTGGCAGTGTACTCTGTGCATGCTCGGAAGTTTGGGGGGGGGGTTGCTGTAAAAAGAAGTTTTCTTCCCACACAGTGAACAACGCTAATGTTTTTGGCACTTTTTACAGAATCAAACTCAAAGTAAGGTCAGTACTTCCACGCTTTAAACGCACGGTCGTACCTTCCCCCGCACTCGTTATACTATCCATTGTTGATCTGCACACAGCTGTTGCCACGAACGTCGCACTCGGTTACGCCCCTCCAGGGGCAAGCGTACCTAGACCCGGATTGTAGAGTACGCTTGGGGAGTGTGATTGTGTGTACAGTGTCTCTCTATGTCTGTCTCCACGTTAGGTGAGTGTTGAGTAATTGCATATGAGAGCATGAGGGTGGGAATGGATGTTTGTATCTGTGTGTGCCTGTTTGTCTGTGTCCATATGTCAGGTCGGGTATCAGACGTCACCTCTCTGGGGACATCCCAGGTCCTCCAAGGTATGGAGGCCTATCTCCACCACCGCTTCCCCTACTAGTGGCAGACGCCCTCAGACATCGGTGCGTTGGTGGTTCTTTGTGTCTGGGGATGGGCGTCCAGATACACATCGACTCACTCCTTGGTGGCTGCTTATCGGGGCCTGGAGCCTGGGGCTCGCTCGGGCCACTTCGGGGGTGGGGTGCCCTCGGCCTCTCGGCCTGGGGCTCGGTCACTCTGGCGCAGCTGGCTGCCGGCAGAAGGAACCTTTTAAAAACAAGCACGTTCATACTCACAGGTGTACACACGGGTGCTCACACACACAAACAACACCCTTTTTGGCTCCTACCTCAAAGCACACTGTGCGCTGTCGATCTTACGTGCTGCACAATAATGTTTAATATTTAGTATTTACAGTTATATTCCCATATATCATCGTGATGTTGTTTATTCTATTACTCTTGTTTTCTTCTGCTTGTTTTCTTTTTTCATTCTCAACAGGTGAAATTAAAAAAGTATCTACTGTTAGCTAGTTTATTGTGATGGTGGTTACATCATTGTCATGAGACACTCATGGTAATTAGTTTAGTAGCGCAGTAACGCAGTGTGCTTACGGGAAAGTAACATTAATCTAAATACCTATTTGCAATAGTAGTCCCTTAATTTACTCTTTACTTGAGAAAAATAATCGGATTACAGTAACGTGTTACTGCCCATCTCTGAATACAACACTGAACATCACCAAATGGCTCCAACCAGAACAAAAAGCAAAGATGTGCAAGAGAACATCAATCTCTACTTTGAGAAACGTATGCCTCTCAAGTGCTAAACTGGCAGCCTGATTAAATGCTGCCAGGAAAAAGAAGTATCAATGTCAGCAAAGAGGCGACTCTAGGATTCTTACATTCTAGGCACAGTTACAACGAATGAGACTATCACTCCGTTTTGCAAAGCCATGCCATACCCTGTGGAGGGCGCTTAATTGGAGCCAATTTCCTCTTACAACAAGACAATGACCCAAAGCACAGCTCCAAACTATGCAAGAGCTACTTGGATAGAAATTGTCAGCTGGTTTTCTATCTATAATGGAGTGCCCAGCTCAGGCACTGGATCTCAATCCTATTGAGATTTTGTGGGAACACTTTGACTGTATGGTAATTAAGAAGTGCCTATCAAACCAGTCCAACTTGAAAGCATCTCTTTAAAAAGTAGGGGGTTACATTCTGTCCGATAACTAAGGTAGGACGTGAATGGTCTGCAATGCAGTGATTGTGTCAAATCAGTGATCGTCTTTGTAACAATTGAAGCAAAAAATAATTATTTGTAGTAACAAGCTTTTCAGCCATGAATGATATATGATTAAGCACTTCAAGCTGTTTGATTACTTTTTGTTGTTTGTATCAGGCGACATGAAATGTGACTTCTAATTTACGGGCTTCAGTGGTGGTTCCATTAACCCATCTACATCCTAAAATTCCTAGTGGGTGAGTGTGTTTGCATGTGTGTTAAGTATCACAAGATTGCTAGGGTGATAGGATGGTCTCTGTTGCAATCTAATGAGCCTGTGTTTGTTTACCCCTTCCCCTGCACTGCATTCGCTGGAATGTGCCAGCATTTGCCCGACATGAATGCCAGTGTTTTGATAAAGGTCAATGAGAGTGAGACAAGGCTGCAGAAGTTTGCCTACTTTAATTAGCTCTGGCTTTGTGCTCTCTTCTCATCCTGTAGTGTCAGAACACCCACGTTAAGCCTTCAAGATGTGCCCACAACAAAGCCAGGGCTGGGAGAGAGCCAAATGAGAAGGAAGGGGTTTACTATCAATGATTTACTGAGATGAAAAACTGGAATCGCTCGAGCCAAAAATAGACAAAGAGACATTGATGAATTGGGCCGATATTATCGCAGAAGAAACCGGTTAAAACTGGATTATTTCTCATCATATCATAGCTAGTGATTGGCTGTTTCACAAACAATTAGCATTTGAACACAAAGCGGAGAGTGTGCCTGCTTTGGGGTGCGCCTTCTCTGTTTTATGTATGAATTACAGGTTTGGGGTGTCATAAAGAATTTTAAAGTTCAAAAAACCTCCATATCCTGAGGATCCCCCAGTGAGAAGGCCTTGTTGGCTAGTCATTATTCTTCCTAACGCTGTTGCGATCAACACGGACATGAAAAGGTCACATATTTGTTTTTAGTGGCATGTGCTTCCACAGTGTTGAGTTTGGTCTGGTAAGCTGAATCTGACCCCCTACTTTTGCTTTTAAGGATAATTACATTTAAGGATTATAGAAAATTTTGTGTTAGCTCTATTAGGGATCGGTATCCAAGCCAACTTCCCAGCTAACCTAATCACTAATCATTATGCTCCATTGTGTCTACTTCACACCCCACTCATTGCAGTAAAAACTATCCTACTCCTTTCAAAAAGCAGTTTTAGACACCAGAGGGGGAAAAAAGTCTTTCAGGATGATCCAGTTTCTGTCAGCCTCCATGTCCAGCATTTCGCCTTCTCTTTTGTCTCAGCTCCCTGTTTTGTTGTGTTTTTTTCAGCAATAGTATGACAGCATGTTTTTTTTCTTTCAATATTGTGGATGTCCTTTTTACTGGATGAATTTTGTCATAAACTTGGTACACACATTGCTTTTGATTGTTACCAAATCACTGGAAACTATTGATATCCCCACCAGCCTCATTTGTACAGTCTTTTGAGATATGGGTACAAAATATTAGCTTGGCAACACTTTTATAGACCACAGGAACCACAAAAAGTCAAAAGAAAAAAAGCAAATCGGTGTGCCTGAAGTTTCTATGGCAACATGGGCTAAAACCTGCAGCAGTAAAATTAATTACTGATCCCACATTATGTAATCTGCGATACATCAGTGAGACAGTATTATATATCCTGCTCTAAATCAATTAGACACATAATCGTATGTATCTGAGTATCTTGAAGCATTAATTTCATGAGATAACGGCTGCGTAATGCCCCACATCTGTGTCACACTACAGCCATAAAAGTGAAATATTATAGAGAGGGCATTATAACAAATAATCTGATGAAATCCTACCATGAGCTGTTGCACACATCATCACAGTTAGATTCATATAGACTTGAAACAACATTTGTGATCGTATCCAAGTGAATTTATTTGAAGCTACCAGGTTTCCCTGCCCTGTAAAACAATACTCTTCTCTGTCCTTGCTACCCAAAATTTAGCCGATCACGCTTCACTTTGTAAAGCTTCTTGTTTGAAATGACTGTTATTGAAATTCTGCCTACATTAAAGGTCATCCTGAGTTAATTAGAGGTGCGCTTGTAAAAACAAGGCCGAGTTGCTTTGCCATGGAAGCAAAAAGTATTTTAAAAAGACGGATAATTAATGGCATTTCTATTATGTGTTATAATGCTGAAAAATATTACAATTTCAATTAACACTGTCCTTCGCACATACATTTCTCTTTTTTTTATATATTTTCAGACTGGACTTGGAAATGTAAAACATGTCTTCATGTTAATGAAATTCTCCTTTTAATATGTATTTTATAAACGAAAAATAAAAAAATAAATGCCATTAGACAAAGTCTTCTCATTTAATGATCCATTGTCAATAGAAGCAATCAGTTTGGGAAGTTTGGCTATAAAGAAAAGGACTGGTTGATTTAGTTACTTAAGCTTCTGGCCTTGTCACTCACGCACATCTATTCTAAACACAGACTCATTTCACCAAGTTTTACACAGTGAAGTTTGTTTGATTACTATTTTGTGAACTTGCATCTATAGAATATAACATGACAAATAAATGTGGGTCATCACAAGTTCTGGGTTCAGCAAATTGCAACAACAAATTAAGAACATGACGTAAACAGCCCCCGCCCCAACACAATTTTTTCCCCATTAGATGTGTATTTTCTGTGCCCCGGGGGTAAAGTGTAATGCACTTCCTCTGTTTAAGCGTCATGTAGTGCACTATGGGAATAGGCAAGGCTGGGTCTAATGTCTGCAAAAAGTCAAGATGACTTGCTAGTGTACAAGTGTAAGTATGGGTCGACTGAAGGGAGTTAAGAGGGTCCTCACGCTGCCTGCTGGGGACTTTCAGTCTCTCCTGTATCGATTACTCTGTCCACCATGTAATTAGGCCTCAGTGAAAGCAAGTGGGGGAGAAATAGAAAAGAGGAGGGGGGAGTCTGGCAGAGAAAGGGCATTTTTGTATGTTGTGTCAATAAAGGAAGAAAGGAAAACAAGGGTAGATGAGATACTGGCAGACCTGTCCTAAAACCTCAATATCCTCAGCTTCTTGGCTGTCTGCAGCCTTGTGTGGTGAGAGCGACAGAAGTACGAATAGATGAATTACGGCGGCGAGGGTACAGAAAAGGCAAAATGTCACTTTGAGCTGTTGATTGATTAGTCTATTTAGTCATCTTTGGCCTATTGTTGCCAGAGTGTAAAAGGTGGCTGGGGTGAAGGTCTAAGTGAGAACTATTGATAAACTCCCATGTGTCCACATCCATCTGTTCATCTCCATATTTACCCCCGAACATGGAGATGAGCAGATGGACATGGGTGCATGGAATGACTAAAATGTACTGTAATAATGCAATCAGTGCTCGCCATTTTCATTATTATTCTAATTGGCCTTTTAATAAGCATCACCATTGAATTCTAACATAAAAGCACGGTTGCCGTTTACAAAGACTGATATCTGTCTTTTTTATTGTTTAAATAAATATATCAATTATATTCCTCCATAACTGAGGTTTTTTTTAGCTTAAATTTTATAAAACAAATACAGTGTATGTACTCTAACGCATTGGCTTAATTTGCCTCTCTATTGATGTTATAAATCTTAAACCTATTGCGAATACCTGTAAAAGCAGCCTTTAGTACAACGCCTACCCTACAAATGATGGTTTTTCTTGTTAACTGTCAGCCAACATAAATATCAGTTTTCCATTTCTTTTTCTGGTCTGTTGTCTTTTAAGTAGACTGACTTCATTTTAATTCAAGGGACTCCGCCCTGCTCATGGCTGCTTGTTTCTCTGTTTTGTTTTGTCTTTTTTCCTTCGTTCCCTGTGGAGCAGTGCATTTTATGTGCAAAAAGCTTTGCCGTTTCCCCTGACACAGTCCACTACATGAAAATGCTGCTAATACATCCCTCCAGTGCAGATAACACTTAGTGAATTCCTTGAGGTTAGTAGACAGGTTTTCTTACACAGTTGCAATGGTTTAGTAAAGGCCAAGAGATGACTGGATTATTGGTATTATTGGAGTAAAAGTTAGACTGCATGCGCTTTGTTAGTATTGCAAGCTGATCAAATAAACGATTAAATGATATTTAAGCATTTTTATAAGCAAAAATGTTTATTATGTTCTCTGCTCTTTCCAGTCATATGAACGATGCTTCTGAGTTTAGCCGAGTCTCATAATGACTATCGTATCATCACAAGGATTAGGGCCACTAACAAAAGAAAAAAAAAAATGTTTGGCTGTGTGTTTTTATATTTATTTTAAGAAAAAAGACAGGGAAAAAGAAAAGCCAACACCTTTTTTGTTTGGTTGTTGCTGTATTCCTCTTTTTCTATTTTAGTGCCAGAGAAGCTTCTTCTTGGGCCACTCGGCTGGCCACTGACAAAAGGCACACAAAACACATTCAAGGACATTGCACATTTAAACCTTCAGAGAATTAACTAATTAACACGGAATAATATTACAGTGGCAGCTGATCATCAACAGATTAAACATGAAAAAAGTGGCAATTTACATAACAGACACTAAGGTGTAGTCCAGTATTAGTGGTGGTTTCGGATTCAATGATTTAAATTTAACAGCCCTTTAATAATAGAGCTGCTTCATTCATTCATTCTTCATTTGTTCAGGAGTGCTGATCTGGCCACAGCAATTATTATTCATATCTGAACCATGAAATGTGTTAAGACAGTCCATGTAGGCAAAGCCTTTTTTGACAATAAGCACCAAAGAGTTTGTTCAGTGACTGACAGTTAATGCATCAGAAACATGATTTATGTGTTGGCTATGTTTGTAGGCATTGGGGCTTTCCGAGCTGTGTGGAGAGACAGCTTCTGAAGGACACTCATAAATGGCAGCTCTATTTCACTTCTCAGGTTTTATTCATATTCTGGCCTAAACACTGAAATCAGGATTACAGGATGTCGAGCAAATACAAGACGTTTCTCCTTTAAAAAAAAAAAGTGGTAGATAAGAGCGCTAACTGCTCCATATGCAAGTAAAAAATGCACATGTAACTGTCTACAGTTCTTTTTATTTGAAAAGCATTTACATCAAAATAGGAGAGCAAAAGCAATAATATACAGTATATATTATCACTGGCCACTTCATTAGGCACAGCTTGTTAGTATTGGGTTTGGCCTCTTTTACCTTCACATCGACTCAACAAGGTACGTTCAGAGATTTTGGGCAATACTGACGTGATAGTATCCCTCACACAATTACGTCACCACTGTTGATAGAAGGGTTGGATTCATGGTTTCATGGTCTTTATACCAAATTTTGACCCTCGCAGCTGAATGTCACAAATCAAGACTCAAGTTGTTTTCTTTTGTCCAGTTTTGGTGAACTTGTGAAACCCAAAGCCTCAGTTTCCTGGTCTTGTTTGGTAGGAAAGGCGACCGGTGTGGTCTTCACCTCCTGTTGCCAATCTGCTTCAGACTGAGAAGTTTTCATGAATCACTGGTAAGTTCAGAACAATACTCTGGCAGGGAAACTATATAATGTGAGTTATAGTTATATAACTGTATTTACCAAAATGGGCACTGCAAAATATAAAGACAAAATTTTAAATTTTACAATTCATTAAATCTACATTTTATTTGAAAGACAGAAATATAATGACAAAATGCAGCAACATATTTGAATAAAATAGGTAACAAAAGCAAAAGATATCTAATTATATTGAAAGATTCAATGAATCTGGAAAAATGTTCTTATACAAGGATCCAAACAGTACTGAATGGCTACAATCTTCAGGCCCCCACGAAGAAGAACTGCATTAAAAACAGACGTGATTCACTGCATAGGCCCAGGAGCACTTCAACAGGCCATTGTCAGCGAACATAATTCATCACTGCATTCACAAATGCAAATCTACATCATGCAAACACAAATATACTAGTATAATTAATAAGAAACAGAAACGTGGCTGTCATCACAAGGCTCGAGCTTATTTAAGATGGACTGAAGAAGTAAACAAAACTGAAAAAGACCAAGCAACAAGAGGAGCATAGCTCTATAGCAAGAAAGTCTTTGTGCTGGCCTTTTGTTCCCTTTGAAACATTATTAATTATGAATTGAAAATATATGAGAAAGAAGTCCCAAATATTTGAACAGCCAAATTACTATATCAAGCAATATCAAGAGAACATTTATCTTTTGTGAAACTGGCAAAGCTCAAGCTAAATTTCATTATTACAGATGGGATTTCAGGAGCTTTACATTTGATATTTGTCTTAAATGCAGGTAAATGCAATTTGTTTTCTTAAAAAAAAAATAAAGAAAAATCACAGCACTTCTACAATTATGAGTCTTGCACAGTAATATTGCTGAGGTCCATAAATTGCACATTTGTATGAGAATCCCACGTCTCTGTATTAAGACAGTGGCCTTAGCTAAGACCTTTGTCTTATGAAGAAATTATTCCTTTATAAATCCAATTTTGTAGACGTGAATCATCAAACACACTGTTCATGCTGACCTTAGAAGGTCTTTTAGATGTTGCTTCACTTACAGAAGATTATAAAGATCAATACCAGTAACCATATCTCTGGCAAGAAATGTCAGCTAACAAAGATTAGTTACACATGTTTTAATAGCACTGCCATTGATTGATATATTGATGTAAAATCGATACAGGAAGATGACATATTATTCCATTTTTAACTAGCTGAATAGCTGTTTGACCTCTCCTTTAATTTTTGCTTGAAATGTTTGTATTATAAATACCAGTTATTATATCAATGTCTTTTTTATTCTAAGTCTAAATAAAGGTACAACATCCTTCAATTAAATATACAAAATATACACCTGCTGTAGCTGTGCATGTTTTGAGTTTTATCATATACTTTAATAAACACATTCCATAAGTTAACAGACTTTAATGTCATGTATAAATTACATTAACATGAGCATCTTTAAATGTTCTGTCTTAATCAAACTAATCACTCGCATATGTAAAAATCAATAAATGAATTTTTTTAAAATCCATATAGTCATAAATGATGAAAAGTGATCAAAATAATTAATTAGTCCCAACAGGACTTGTTGATGTCTCTTAATATATTTTCTTCTTATTATATTATTTTTAACTTTAAGATATTTTATATGTAATTTAAACGGTTTCCTCTCTGTTTTATATTTGTAGCACTTTGGTCAACATTGTTGGATGTAAAGTGCATTATAAATAAAGATGCTATGCTATGCTATACTCCTCTGATGAGATATAGAGCTCATTTCTCTGTTTTTTGACTCTTCCTTCAATGCAGCTCTCCCATAAAAGCACACAGGAATATTATAAATAACAATTTAACACATAATGCACATCTAAGGGAAAAGTTAATACACTCATTATCTGGAGCTGGTTTAACAAAAAAAACAAAAACAAACAAACAAAAACACCCACCACAATTGAGGTAAAAACTCAGGTTTTAATAATAGTTAAAAAAAAAAGAAATAGCAGCCACAATACATCATTAATGTTCTATTGTTACATTAAACATGAGAGAGAAAGAGGACCACAGCACGTCTTACCAGCATAAAACCAGCTACAGCAGGTAAGCTGAATTCTGACTGAGAATAAAAATACCGGAAACAATGTTGACTCATCGACTGTGATTTTTCACAAGCAGCAGGGACTTGTATTACTTGTTATTTCACTTCGACAGTCTTATGGGACAGTCCACAGCTTAGAGAATTTGCTGTTATGCTGTGAAACTGCATCATTCAGTATAGTGCTGTACAATCATCAGTGTTGGGAAGGTTACTTTTAAAATGTATTCCATTACAGATTACAGAATACATGCCCCAAAATGTATTCTGTAACATATTCCGTTACGTTACTCAATGAGAGTAACGTATTCTGAATACTTTGGATTACTTAACATATTATCATGCTTTTTACAACTACGTGAATGTACTATTGCTGTGTCATTTATTACTATTACTGAAGGTCCACGGCTTCGAACCGTAGTAAAGGGACCTCTGACTAATACGGGTTCGTGTCGGGCTCGTAGCCGAAAAATAGCTTTACTTTATTGTGTGGGTCAACTCTGCTTGCGAGAGACAGAGAGAGGCGTTGAAAGGCTGCTCCAACAGAACTTATTGTTTCGGAGGATGATAGGTTTGTAGCTTGAACCTATTCGTTGGAACGTTGAAGACAATATAATTACACAGCAAAGCAATACACGAGTAGGCAAAGTTCTTCGTGTTTCTCGTGCACGGGAGAGAACCGGACAAACGCCGTTCCTTCGCTTGACCCCAGCTACTCTCGTCCGCTCCCCCGTAACACTGCTCTTTTATTGAGGTTACATGAATATGCATAGGTTCATTAACATACGACGTCTACATACACACAAAGAGTACTTTGCCTGTGTGTGTGTGTGGGGGGGGGGGATCAGAGCGTGACCCCATAAATGACTTCCCTAAACCTGCTGGTCTGGAAGTCCAACAGTTCATTTAAACAAAAGGCACTAAAACAGATATAGATCCATTTATCCTACCATAAAACAATAAGACAAGGGTACGACCTCTCCCATGCTCCCAGAGTGCTCGCTAATGCACACAAAGTGTGCAGACTATCAAGGATCAAACCTCTACCAATCTACAACTAATTATAAAACTCAAAGCATATATAAGTAGATATTTCTAAGCATAAATGACAATCAACAATACAAAACCTAACAAAGGAAAACACGAACGAAGCGTACAGTCGAGTTTTAATAGCTTACTTACAACTGGGCTCGTCAGGCGCTCTTCTTGGCTGCAGTGGTTATTATTATATTTACATGCTTCCAGATCCCGTTTTTGCTCGATGACAACTCGTACTTTTCCTTTTTCTCCCTCCCTCGTTCACAGACACATAACGAGTATGGCAGTCCAATCTCCCTGCAGCACGGACTACACTGCCCATGAAGCTACATTCTGCATTCTGCCTATTAGCTTAGCACAACAACAACAAAAAGGCGCTCTCTCACCCAGGAAACACGCAGAGCGAGATCGTCACCCTGTAACTATGGCAACCGTAACGCTGCCGCCTGGAACAACAGGTAGCTGTCAAACAAAACCGAAACAGTCCTGACCCGCCACAATATGAAACAGGAAAGTACCGCCGTGTAATCCATTTATTTCAACAAAGTAACTGTATTCTAAATACCATCATACACATTTAAACACACACAAACAAACACATTCGAAACCTGTCATATACCAAATACAAGTTTTGTATGTGTATATATTGTTTTCTATGCAATTTTTTGCTCCAAATATCCTCTTGCTTGAGATAAGAAGTGGTAAAGCTGGAGGTAGATTAAAAGACTATAATCCATAAACCTATTTTGGTCCTGAGATGAAAATGAGAATTTTTGCCCACTGACACCTCAAATATTTTTTGCCTGGACAGCAGATGTTTGATGTTTGGGAGGGAGACCAATAAAAAATTATCTAATACAAATACAACCTTGGACCAAATGCAGACTCAAAACAGCTTAAACACAAAAACGTAATCAAAACAGGGGATCATGGAGCAACTAGTAAACAAGGGGAAGACTGAAGTCTCAAAGAGGGCCATCACTAGGAAAGTGAAAAGTAGTATTATCATCATCACAGGTCCAGAGGAGGTAGTTATGATTATACTGTTTGAAGAGGGAAGGAATGAGTTGAGACACTTGTGCATGGAGACAAGGGATTCCCAGGGAGGGGTAGCCAGGTGAGATTTCCAGGAATAAAAGTTGTTGGAGCAGAGTGAATCCAGAGGTTTCCTTTAAGTCCAGAGAGGGATGCAGTCTAGGAGAGCAAGCAGGTGGGTGGAGAGAAAGAGGCCAAGTCCAGACATGAATGGCTGGGTGAAAAGCAAAATGGACGAGCAACTAGCTGAGTCAGACACACAGGTGATGAATACTTAGCGAGACCTGAGACCGACTGGAACCAAGGAGAAAACAACGTTAACCATGAGCCGAAAAACCCAAGAAATAACATTTGGAGAGGCGAGCTACCGCTAGAGAAAAGCAAATAATCTGGAAATAAAAAGTATGGAGAAAGAGAGATGCAGTTTAGGATCCAAAGCAGAGACTGGCTGCTAGTGTTTATTGATGATATGGCTGCTGTTCGAAGCTGCAGGATGAACTGTGAAACGGGCTGTACTCTGCTCAGATTCAGCCAAAAGTGGTTGGACAGCACTTCATATTGCAAATAAATAGTGACCCAAAGCTTTCTGAAAATTTTTTTTCCACCTGATCTCGAATGAACAGAGCACAGTTTCAGTTATTAAATACAAAACTGAATCCAGAAAGACACAAATAAGCTGCACGGTGACTGCAGGAAAGGCCTAGCAGATAATGTCGAAACTGCCTTGAGTTTTCTAGAGTTAACATGGTGATTGACCGAAAAGGATTTCCATACAAAGTATTAGAAGCACTCCTTATATTTGAAATATGTCAGTTTGCAATTGGATAGGAAGCATCTGTGAAATGACATGTTCAGGTCTTGCCACGGATGTCTTTGAGCTTTTGCTGGACAGAAACTTTTTTGAAAGCCACCGCAGTGTTGCCTGTAGGGATGGGTATCGAAAACCGGTTCTTGTTGAGAACCAGTTCCCACTGTTTCAATCCTTGGAGTTGTTTGCCATTTTTGCAAACGATTCCCTTATCGATTCCAGTCGCCCCGAATGACGTCACCACGTTGCGGAGCGTCATTTACCTGGCAGGAAACACGGCGCCTAAGCGGCTCAAACGCTCAAAAGTTTGATTATACTTTACAAGAATGGATGACAACAGGGCAACTTGCAATACTTTGCAAAGTAGATATTTCATTTCAGGAAGGAAACACTACGAATATGCAAAAGCATTTGCTCACAAAACACACGATAACCTTAAATGAATGTCGTGTTTTTAATTCCGCTCCAGACTCATGAATCTCAACCCAGCAGCAGCGGTAACGTTTGCACGTCCTCTCCCGTTAATGCGGCAGGTAAATAATCAACTAACAGTGCATATTATGTTAGCGCGATCTGCCTTATTACAAAACCTGCCATTAGGTGACCATGATGAGAGAGACAGACAGAGTCTGGCTGGCTCAGATGCTGGCAGTCTCCTTTCAGGCCAGGATAGACGAATGTCACCGAGCAGTGAATAAGTTTGTGGTAAAAGGCTTGAACCCATTTGCCACAGCAGATGCCCCCAATTTTCAGTAAGTGAATGTGTTTAATTGTAGGCAGGGACATTACTGGATATTCTTGTGTAATTGCTACAGCATAATTTATGTTAAACTTTGTTATTGCTACAGAAGAATATTTATTTTATTATTTTACATTTACAATTTTTTTTTCCTGGGGACCCTGTGACACCCCATTGAAGAGCCGTAGGCTGGATCTCTTAAGATCTCACTGTTGGGTTTGTAAGGCCATGTTACTCCTAAATTTCTATCTTGTTGAAAGAGAAGATATAAAACAAAGTTCTAAGCTAATCGACCTTAGTGTTCTCCTTTTTTAAAAAGAATCGATAAGAGAATCGATAAAGAATCGAATCGTTAAACAGAATCGAAAATGGAATCGGAATCGTGAAAATCTTATCAATACCCATCCCTAGTTACCTGGATGTTGCTTTGTTTAGTGTTGTGCTGAAACTGTTATCTTCTATCTGCCTAAATGTAACTGTCATAGCAGAAACAAATCCTACTCTTGTGTATATATTTAAAAAAGAAAAAGAAGCTGGAGCGGGGGGGCTAGGAGGAGGAGTTGGCCGTCCAACTGCGGTCTGGAGTGTGGGGCCTTCCTGCTGCTGCGGAGTCGGGGCGGTCTGCCTCCCCCCACCGCAGGGAAAAGGGTAACACCACCTGGGTCTGGGTGCAGTTCCCCCCTCCAGGGGCAAGGGTACCTAGACCCGGTTTGTAGAGTACGCTTGGGGAGTGTGATCGTGTGTACAGCGTCTCTTTATGTCTGTCTCCACGTTGGTTGAGTGTGGAGTAAGTGCATATGAGAGCATGAGGGTGGGAATGGATGTTTGTATCTGTGTGTGCCTGTATGTCTGTGTCTATATGTCAGGTTGGGTGTCAGGCGCCACCTCTCTGGGGACATCTCAGGCCCTCCAAGGTTTGGAGGCCTATCTCCCCCTACCACCACTTCCCCTGCCAGTGGCGGACTCCCTCAGACATCGGTGCGTTGGTGGTTCTTTGTGTCCGGGGATGGGCGTCCAGGTACACACCGGCTCACTCCTTGGCGGCCGCTTATCGGGGCCTGGAGCCTGGGGCTTGCTCGGGCCACTTCGGAGGTGGGGTGCCCCCGGCCTCTCGGCCTGGGGCTCGGTCACTCAGGCACGGCTGGCTGCCGGCGGAGCTCACGGGCGCGTCACTGCAACTCCCCCTGGCTTCTGCTCCGCGGCTGCTGAGTGAGCCCTCATCTGGGACTCTCCTCAGCTCTTTCTGGGACAGTGGCGCGGCTGCCCCTCTGTTGGTCTTCCTTGGTCTCTTGTGTTCTGGGGGCCTCTGGATGTCTGGAGTTTTGATCTCCTCCATACCTGCTTCATGCCCTGGAGGACGGGGCTGTGGCCCCCCCACACCCTCTAGCAGATCATTACATGAAGGAACCTTTTAAAAAAAACAAGCGCGTCCATGCTCACAGGTGTACACACGGGTGATCACACCCACAAACTACACCCTTTTTGGCTCCTACCTCAAAGCACACTGTGTTCTGTTGATCTTATGTGCTGCACAATAATGTTTAATATTTAGTATTTACTGTCATATTCCCATATATCATTGTGATGTTGTTTATTCTATTACTCTTGTTCTCTTCTGCTTGTTTTCTTTTTTCTTTCTCAGCAGGTGATCCAGGTGATTGATATATGCATTTTTTTTTCTCCTCTGCCCGTTTTGTTGGTTTTTGTCTTTTGCCCTTCTCCCCCGTCCCTCTTCTCAGCTGTTTCTCTTTCCCTCTTTCTTTCTCCCCTTCTTTCCCCCAGTCAAGTCTGTCCCGTATTCAGTAAGTGAAAATAAAATAAACAATAAAAAAAAAAAAAAAAAAAAAAAAAAAATAAAAAAAAAAAAGTTCCAAATGAGAGTCCCAAAAAGCACTTCCACTTGGAAAGATGCTACAGCAGACATAGCTAAAGCTAAACAGATGTCAGATTTTAACATTGTTTGAAAAGAACATATTTTTTGAAATGCATTTATTTGTTCTGCGGAGAAGCTAAATGTTGAAAACAGCAATAAATAGATCAAACTGAGTCCTGCTTTTTAAAGAGCAATGGAAATCAGATCAATTGTGACACAGCAGCATGTCTTTTCTTTTATTTACGCATTTTAAACAACCACAGGAGTTTAAACTTATTATTATTCTGACCAACATACTTCAACGTCATCTGTGACTAGACAGTAAGCAGAGCAGGTAACTGAACGAAGGCCATGTTTGGTTTGCATTGGTTCTAATTCCACTGGGCAGCTGGCCTCATAAGAAGAGGGGAAAAACGCACGATGAAAGCAAAAAGGTTTCATATACACTGGTCAAAATATTTGCTATGGAGGGATATTTCCAGTTGTGATATGTGCTTGGATCCAGTAGCTAATGGCCCAAAATGAGCTACCCAAACTTACCCACTGCTTCCTGTGTTGCTCATCTACAGCTGAATAATGAGTTAGTTCAGATCTAAATGTAGCAAATGCAGCATTTCAGGCAGAACATGTAAAAAGGTGATGTAAAAATGTGTAAAGTATTAGAAAATTTAAAAAACATCTTTAGTTGCTAGATGGACATATTCTCATGTGCTCTCACACATTTGAACATCACTGTAGATATATATGTGCTTAAGGTTGCATTCATTAAGCTCACTACTTAGACTAAAGCAGGGAGGACCAAATAACAATAAAAGGTGACAAATTTTATTTTGTAAATGTGGACTCATCTGAAAACTGAAAGGAAATGCTGCTCACAGCTGGGCTCTTTGCCTCCTCCTTTCACTTCCACTGCACAGCCATCTTAAAATGTCACAACAATTTTAATTTCCTAAGAACTGCATTGGTCTCCAGCCATTTTTTTTCTGCTAAACCAGTTTAAGGTGGTTGGGCTGGAGCCTAACTTTAGCCTAGTATGCATGTCTTTGGACCATGGGAGGAAGCTGGAGTACCCATGCAGAGACCGGGAGAGTATGCAGACTCCCAACAGAGCGGTTCCAACAACCCAGTGGATTCAAACATATGAACTTCTCACCATCACCTCACAGCAAGAACCACCACACCACCATGCTCCCCCTGGATTAGTCTCGCTGACTATAATTCATCCAATAATGTCACCAGCCTAGTAGGCCTATTGTGTTTTCTGTGGGTGGGTCGTCCTCCCTCACTGACTCAGGTGCAGCCCCTTTCTGCTGTGCACAGCTGGCTCCACTCAGCAATCAACACTGCAGTATAAAAGCTGGGGAGACGAGCCGCCAAGTCTCCCAGTGGGCCTGCTCTGGCTGTGTCAAAAATGTCTCCTCATTGTGAAGTGTGTGCTAGTGTTCCAGCTTCAGTGGTGTGTTGCACTATTAGTGAGTAGCTGTCATTTCCTTCTGGCAGAGGAGCATCTTTTTTTCTTTGGACCATTTTTAAATATTTCCTTTTCAATGAGTTGAATGCTTTCTGACATTTATGCATAGTGACCTATCGATGTTAAAGTTTTTAATAAAACCTTGTTTTGTTTCATAGTGTACCTTGCTTGACTCATTTTTGTTACCTTGAAATTATGCTGTTACTCTCATCATTTCTTAGCCTTTTCTCAGAGTGTAACAGATATCAATGAAGACTTTACTGTACAGTCCTCAGCCGTAAAGATTTTTTTTCCCCTGCCCCCACTCTCTCATAAGCAGCTATGGGACAGTGACAGTAAGGCCTCTCTTTCTCACTTAAATTCAGTCTTCCACTCTCTGGTTTACACAAGGGATATCTACTCAGCTAATGATGCCACATGAGAATGAAAGCAAAGTGCCCGAGGAAAACTTCTCCATAAACAAGAGAATAACTACACTAAAACACGATCAGGGGCTCTCAAAACTAACTCATAAACATGAGTGACTTTTGGAGGCATTTTCCTTCTTGTTGATTATAACATGGAGACAGTTATTGATTTTTATGGTGGTTTATGTCATCAGTTAACTTCTTGGAGTTTTTCTATAGGTTCAGAAATGTGAAAACTCTGGTTTTGCAAATAACAGATATTTTAAATGCTTAGTTCTTTGAAGCCTGTAGAGAAATTAGAACAGATTAAATTTAAAAATGTTGGCATCAAAAAGCGTTAATACATAGTGCTGATACAATATAATCTAATCTATAATCTAATCCTCCACTGGATGACTTGACTCAGAATCAAGGTGAAGAGGAAAAATGAAAATCAATGTGTAGGAAAACCAAATAAAATTTAGAGAATGAGACATGTGGAAAAATGAGCCAGTCATAATGAAAATAGAATTAGAGAAGAGCTCCATTAAGCTTCCAGCAAAAGAAAATGAGGATTAGCTGCCTTTCACTCATGAGTCATCATGCCTCGGTGGTATTACCAATCATTATGACATTCATAAATTGATTTCACCTGGCTTGATGCTCATTGAAACACAAATCAACGACTGATGAGCACTGGAAATGGAATCAAGTCATTGATTAATTCCCTGATATTTAGATAATACTTAAGTGGTGTTTGTTCACTCATCTAATAATGAAAATAATTTATCATCCAGAGCAAAAATATTATGGACATTTTTAGAAAAGAAACCAGTCCTGTAATATTTAATCTGCTTTACTAGTATCTCCTTTACCAAAGGAATTATCTTTCTTCTTAATATTATTCTTAATAACATGGAAAAAAGGAGGCAGCTTGACTTGTTTTACATTTGCAGAGGTTTTTCTGTCCTAAAAATCAAATGATAGTGAGTCCCTGGTGAACAAAATGATAGGCAGAATAACACGATCATCTCTTTTGTAGCAGGTTTGTCAGAGAAACTCTTGGATTTTCTCCAAGAGTCACACTTCAGACCCATTAACACCCTGGTTGAAAACTGGTTGATCCCAAGGAGAAAACTCCGAAGACAAAGCTAAACAGCATGGTCTATGCAGTGCAGTGAGGAGGGCTGAGACCTCTACACAGAAAAAACTAAACAGCAACTCCACAAACACACAGAAGAGCCACCTAAAGAGGGCAAGACTCAGCTGTACACCTGCATCTGAAGGACAAAAGATGCCAATATTCACATTCCTGACTGAGATGACAGGTGGTTTGAAAGAGGATTAAAGGAGGACATCTATGTCAGCTATGAATTACCAACATTGAACAGAGGTGGTGGCTTATTTGACTCTAGGATACTTTACTTGGTCTAATCGATGGCTACAAGGTACCTCCGCCATTGTGCCTGACAGTGTTCGTGGTGATATGCTGTGTTCTTTTTAAAGAGAAGATGGTTTCTTCCTGCAACCCCTCCAAACGAGCCATACTTGATCTGTCTTTTTCTAATTGTATTATCACAAACTTTAAGATACAGCACTGTAACTTTAGTTTGTAGAGTTGGAGGTATAGTCCTTAGGTTTTTCATAGTTTCTTTGTCCATTGCAATCTAACATTATGGTGAATTTGTTGGGGCATCCACTCCTGTGAAGATTGCAGCATTGTGTTAACACATACCTGAATGCTCCAGATCAGCAAACTGCCAAAACTTCAGCTTTTATAGAGGTGTTTTGCAAACCAGTGCATCTTTCTTAAACTTGATTCACTGGGTGTGATGGACCCAGCGGTGAATGAAAGTCGGGCACAGGTTAAAGCCCAAAAATAGGGGTTTTATTTAACCCAAAAAACAAACTTGGTTAAATTATACAGGAAAAACCTCAATCTTGGGGCCATAAAAGAGAAGAGATCAAAGTAATAGTAACTGTACTTAAAAGCTGACAACAAACACTACTACTAACTCAGATAAACTGACCTACCTAAACTCACAAAGAGGAAAGTTAAATGGAAAGGAAAGTGGCTGATCAGCCAACTAAAATGTGCACACTTGTTTAAGAATACAGTATTATGTGATTTTACAACCCTGTAAATTAAACCCTATGTTTAAAGAAAGAAAAATGTAAGTCTAGTGTTATGTGTATGCCTCTATTGTAACACTGATGTTTGGTAGATGTTACCACTGTGTGGCTGTAACTGCAGCCATCACACTGGGTTTTAATAGTTTTACTTTTTCACTTATTTTTCCTAGCCACAATCAGACAATGGTCATCTCTCTAGTTTCCTATTTGGCTACATTTCAGGCATTTACATGTATATAACAGAGGTGTGGACTCGAGTCACATGACTTGGACTCGAGTCAGACTCGAGTCATTAATTTTATGACTTTAGACTTGACTTGAAAAAATGTTCTAAGACTTGTGACTTGACTTGGACTTTTACACCAATGACCTGGGACTTGAATTGGACTTGAACCGGTTTACTTGAAAAGACTTGATATTTCACCCCAAATATAAAATTTAACATGCATATTATATAGAGATTGAAAATGTGACGTCATTCAGGGTAAACCGCAAAGGATTCTGGGAACTCGTGGCAAGAGGTACTAGCGCACGCAGGCTTTCAATTGAAATCAGTCACACAGCGATAAAAAGAAACACAAAAATGTCAAGAAGCTGTTGTATTATTAACTGCAATAGCCGGTCGCATGACAGCCACGGGAAGCCGACGGGTAAAGAGATCGGTTGTTATCGGATTACGTCGTTGAAGAGAAATTGTTCGAGCCATGTTTCCGAAGTAACAAAGACGGATGGCCTGGATTGCAGCCATTCAAAGACCAAATATAACGTCCCAGAACACTCCAGCTCACAGGTTAGTCTGCTCCAAGCATTTACACGAAGGTCAGTGTTTTTTAGTAGTTAACACGTCATTTTCATAACATAATTGGTGATATAGGTTACAAGCAAGTCTGGCGCTGAACAGAAATTGTCGCGCTATGCTCCTTTATTTATTGTGCATAAATAGTGAATTGTCCTGACACAATATTGCGTTTCGCTTCTGTTATTATGGTACATTGACAAAAACATATACTTTTATTCACAGGATAAAACAGGTTTTTTGTATCACTAATTGCCCAGTACGATTACAGCATACAATATTGTTGTCACTGCTACATTTCTGTGATGCGTACCAGAAATTATTTCCACTACTAATTAATTACCGTTGAGCTCAAAGGTCCTATTAATAAACGGTTAACGAATGTGTATTTATGACGACGATTTGTGAGACTGGTAAACTTATGATACGTACGATGGTCTTTACTTTCTACACGGTGCATTTCAAGGTCCTGCACCCATCCGTCGGTAAACTGTACCTGGGCTTGTTGCAGTGACCTGAAGTTACTATGCACTCACTCCAAGAACCGTATGATTATAAATATGCATATAAATATGCTAAGATGAGATAGCTGACTTCATCTAACTAGCAAATGTTGTCCAGGCTACGTTGGTGATGCAGTTTTTTTTAATGTGTATGATATTTTTGTCATGCGATTTTAAAGCCGGTCCTACAACCGCATCCAAGAATAACATGCAGCTTATCTCAGAACTGTCGGTGAAAATTATTCTTGGAGCTAGGTTTAATTGAGCTGCATTTTAAAGAGGTGCAATTTCACAATTTGTGTATATTTTCTAAGTTCACTATTTTGTCATGTGTTGAGAAAAACACAGATTTTAAAATTACATGGTCTAATATTTACATTTAGCATAACTGCAACATTCTTTTTTCTTTTTTTTTTTAAAGACTCGAAAGGACTTGAAATTCAAAATTTCAGACTTGTGACTTGACTCGGACTTTTACACCAGTGACTTGAGACTCGACTCTGACTTGCCTGACATTACTTGAGACTTGACTTGAGACTTGAGGATAAAGACTTGAGACTTACTTGAGACTTGCCCACCTCTGGTATATAATACACAATTACACATTAATGACTTCCATTTTTCCAGTTCTGCTGTCATGTTTACTTTATTCCCTTGCTATTTAAAACTCTTCTTAGCACTGATTTTGGAAACATGTTAATTTGTTGTATGTGAATAAACTGGAACTCTGTAAACATTTTCAGACTTAATTGGTTTATAATTTTTGAAAGTTTATAACATCGTATAACCATTTGCAACACAGGGAACCAAGGCATTGTTGTAAGGGAAGTGTTTTCTCAAAAAAAGTCAAATCACAGTAAACTTCATTTGACACTTACAGGAGTTCTATGGAGAATACATTAGCAACCAGTTCACAAGCCACAGGGCATGACGCAGTGCATAAATATAACATATTTGCATGCTCTGCTCCAAACACCAGGAGTCCATTCATTGTTGTACGTGAGGGTAACGTGTAAATGTCGACATTATAAATCAGATCTGACTATGTCAGGTTATGTTAAAGAAGAACCTTCCCAAAGTGTGCGGCCCGCAGAGCCATGGCGGGGGAGGGCGTGGTATGAAAAGGGGGGGAAAAAAACCAAAACGCTTGGACACTGCTAGCACGGGGCACCTATAGAAACTCAAAACAGGAGATGAAGCATCGCTGAATATGTTTCCAAACCAACTTCATTCTAAGCCAAAGACTAGAAAATATGATGAACCATATCTTCCCTTTGGTGTCACCTGCACCAAGGTTATTATCGTTAACGAAAACTAACGAAATAACGAAAACTAGAAGTGAAAAAACATTTTCATTAACGGAAATAAAAATAAAAACAAAAGGGAAACTAACTAAAACTGTAATGAGTGTTCACAAAACTAACTAAAATTAACTGAATCTATAGCAAAAATGTGTTTAGTTTTCATTGATGTGTGCGTGTCATACAATAGTCAAGGGTGAAAATGAAGTTTAGTTTCCAGATTTATTTCTTGCTGTGTCTCATTATGCCAGCAGGTGGCAGTACGTTAGTCGAGTCGTCTGTGTTGCTCCGTCCACGCGCAGAATCATGTCAGGAAAAGTCGGGAGAAAGCACCAGAGTCCAATTTGGGATTACTTTGAATATGACTGTGTTTTCGATAAAGCAAGTGTCTTGTAGTGGAAAGAGACAAATTATGAGGGACATTTCTAAAGGGAAAAAATCCCACAAACCTTAAAGTGCACTTGAAAAGCGCACACAAGAAGGCTAACCTAGCTTACCTTGAGAAGGGAGCACACTCAACCCTCATCCCCAGAAAACAGAAGCTAACCCCAGGCAAGGCAGCGTGATGCATCCCGAGACAACAGGACGGGGATATCTACATAACTGTGTGAGTCAATTGCCTTCAAAAAGTTTATCAATTCACTTGAACCAAAATTACGAACACCCGGTGCTGCAAGAGTTAATAGTCTCATTGGGGCCAAGATATACATTTTATAGTTGCCTGGTATCAATGGTTGTTCATCTGCCTTTATTTATTTATTTATTTATTTATTTATTTAAAGAACCCATAGGTGGGAATGTGAGTTGTCTGTCTCTGCGTGTTAGCCCTGCGACAGACAGGCGACCTGTCCAGGGTGCAGGGTATGGTAGCTGGAATAGCAACATACCCAAGGATAAGCAGAAGAGCATGACTGATATGATGAAACTGGGATTTTGTTACACTTAATTATTGCAAACACAACTAAAACTATAACTGAAACTAATCAAAACTAAACTGAAACTAAGGATTTTCAAAAAAATAAAAACTAAACTAAACTAGCAAACAGTTGGTAAAAACTAATTAAAACTGATATAAAATTGAAAATCTGAAGTCAAAACTAAATAAAAATTGCAAAACTATTAAAACCCTGACCTGCACAAGTGCCAAGGTAGGTCTCCCCTGCAGAATTGGTTTTCCCTTTGTTGGGAGCAGCTGGGCTGTTCAAATCATGGACAAACAGTATCCCACATTCTTGATTTTTAGTTCACAAACACTTGTTGTAATGACTAACTACTCCTGACATTTTGGAGATGTTAGCTCTTTATACAGTAAAGTTACAGTGGGATACAAATAACATCAGGCTGATCCTGCCACGATTTGTTCCCTCGGTTCAAATCCCGGACAAACAGTATCCCACAGCTGTTTATGTTTTAAACCCATTTTGCACAGAGAGGCATTTTTTATTTATTTTTTGTTTTGATTGCAATGTTGAATATTATTACACAGGGAAAAAAAACAACTACACGTAAAATAATCACACCGTGACGCCTCTGCCTTTCTAAATGGAGGGACAGTAACTGCATGTATATATGTAAGCTTTAAAACCTGCAGATAGTCAGACTAACAGAAACGGTATTTTGTCTCTATCTGCCATTCTGCAATTCATCTCATGTAAACAATAACGTGGCGCACAGCGTGACGTGAAAAAGGGCACATACCTTTGACGTTGCGTGAGGAACTCTGCATTCCTCGTCCACACAAAAACGCAAAAAAAAAGCAGTTTTAAAAAAATCTCTGTTTTCGGTGATTTGAAGTTTACGTGTAGGTGCGGACCTAGCATGAAAGAGTTAGTAGTTTATTTCCTTACTACCTGTCATTTATTGCAGATTACTTGTATTTGCTTAATTGTTTACTAAATGTTTGACGTGTGAAATAAACCGCAATGGAGCAAAATATGGGTGTGTGTGGTTGGAGGATGTGTGCGTGCGTGCGCGCGAACATTTTTCTTGTAAAACAAAGGGGGCCTAGCAAAAAAAGTTTGGGAACCACTGTGTTAAAGCCTTTAAGTTGTTACAATGTTTTAGCCTTGTGTAATGAAGAGAGCTTCAACTTAATGTTGCCTAAAACGCAAACATAACTGTGTGACATGAACCAACATTAAATTACTATAGCCAGGTTTGTTTCGCCACGAAATAACATTATAAAGAATTATAACATAAGACACCACAATTAACCGCTATGTTAATCAAAATGGCATCTACCCTTGACTTGAAAAATGTGAAAATTTTAAAAGAAAAACGTCTTTCTCTATATCATCAACCATCAGAGGTGCTTGATGGTCACACTTTTTTTGTTTGTTTGTTTTTTGACTAAACAAATAATCGAGTGTAAGATGTGAAGAGGCATTTATGGACCGTTTAAAGTAGATGATTTGGGATCCATGATTGGAAATTAGTTTCCTGCAAATTATAGTTTGGATGACTGGAATTGCAATTTACAACACAGCCTGGACCTAAATACTTTTAAATAAGTTGCAACACAGCTACTCTGAATGGTTGCCATTTCTCATGTTTAAGATGTCAGTAAACTTAGATAATAGAGCCGTTTTGATTCTTTAATGAGACAAAAACACTTTAATTGTATGCTGACTATTTGTCTGATTTATTCAAGGACTTTGGTCCTGCTGATTTTGAAGTGCACCCTTAATAATCTTTAGTATATTAATTATTATTCCTGTTGTTGCACTGCGGCTGTGTATACTTAAGCGAAACAACCAATTATAATAAGGACCTGACCTCATCAGAAAAGGCCTTACAAATCTTCAACAGCATCACCAGAGGAGTACTGCTGACAGTAATTACTATTTAAGTGCCTCCATGTACTCTGTCCCTCTCCAAGCTGATGATCTGATGTTGTTCCCTGGATACAATTTTAATAATTCCATCTTAAATTATTTTTTCAAAACAGCCATGGCCCTTTGTGATTATTTTTATTGTTCTCACACTCAAAGTTATTTGAACTATATCAAGGTCTGTTAGACCAAAGGTATTTAGGCTACATGTGCAACTCTGTTTCTCTGAGTGGTAGTAACATTTCAAAATTGAGTTCTCGTGCCCCCCCCCCCTCAGACAGACACACATTCCAGGTATTCCAGTTTGTTTGAACTATATTTGCAGTATTTGTTTTCTCTTAAAAAAACAGAAAGAAAAAGGGGAGTGAGTTTAGCTGAAAGAATCACACACAATATAAACCCATAGATATAGCAGATATAGATATATAGCAAATCAAAATCTTATAGATCATATAAATAGGAAAATAAGGACTCCAGGGATGAAGATAAAATAAATGCACACACTATTTACATACATAAATGTATATATTCAAGGCTCATAGGAAGCAGGAAGCTACAAGCTTTCAGACAGAAGTGGATACAAATAGTGTCTGGAATGCAGAGTCATATACTCAGAAATATATTAATTGACTTATTAGAAAAACTGGAACCAGAGAAGAAAGTAGTTGGAAAATCCAGGAGATTAAAGGTAGATGAGGGTGTGAGGTCTCTGCCAAAGAGGAAAGTGATTACAGTGTCTCATGTAGATGCAGAGGCCAGGAGATGTGGAAATGTGATTAAAAGTAGCAACATCAGCAGAAATCATGAGTGTGGCTTGCCATATCTCCAGGTCTGAAATTCTAAGTCTGCTGAGTGCATTCTGGGTAATTCTGTCATCTAGAAACCAACTGCATCTTCAGGAGGTTTTTTAAAAACAAAATACCAAAATTTACATGTGCAGAGTTTTTGTATTATTATTTATATTTACATGCACCAGAAGCAGCGCTTCTCTCATCAAGTCCGGGAATGTGACTGCGTAGATGTCTTGAATATCTACTGGAGAACAGCTTGTTGCTCAGAATATTTGTTCCTATCACTGTTCCAAAGTCATACAGTGGGCAGAAAGAAAGAAAGGATGGTTTTGGTGATGGGACAAGGAAAGGTCACCTTCAGAGCTTATCAGTGCCTTTAGTTCTTCTAACCCAATTCATTTTAAATTAAAGATAAGGGAAAGTTTTGTTCAATTAACTTCAAATCCAGGGATAATGACTGTTGGAGTCAGAGCAACTCTCCTGAATTTGGTTTGGATGGAAGATCTGCTCTTTTTCTCTGATAGTGACTTTGACTACTAATTAGGTATACAGTATATATGCAAGGCATGCCTATCAACAGCTGATGTGGTCCTTTAACTTGAATACCTTTCAAGTTTTTTGTTTCCTTATCTTTTATCTGTCAAAGCTGCATTCCTTTGTCAGCACCATCGCTAACATAGACTTAGTATGAATGCACCTCACACTTATGGACAGCAAAGATATCCTTTGTTCTGGCGCCAACAAGCTGCACTCTCAAGGAGCCCCTTTAATGCAGTGAGAGTCAAAGTTCAGTGAAGACACATTATATGCTGACTAGAATAGCTAGTTAGTTAATTTAAAGTCTTACTTTAAATTATTAGAATTAATGGATTAAAGCAGCGTTCCCCAACCTTTTTTTGCGCCACGGACCGGTTTATGCCAGACAATATTTTCACGGACCAGCCTTTAATGTGTCGCGGATAAATAAAACAAAATAAAACTAGTACCGGTACCGAAAAAAAAAAGATTTATTCATAACACACGTGAAAAGACCCAGGAAAACCGAGTTAACGATCAAAATGATAACAAAATAACGCTGAAAACTGATAAAAACCCTGAAAACCATACATTTCACACCTGAGCCTCAACTCTTGCGGCCCGGTACCAAACGACTCACAGACCAGTACTGGTCCGAGGCCCGGGGGTTGGGGACCGCTGGATTAAAGAGTACAAAATAGGAAGGCGTTTTGGGTGCAACAGTAGCAACAGAAATATTAGTTTGAATAGGGAAAAAAAAAGCTGAATCTGTTTGCTCGTCTGCCTTCACTTGACTGACATCTCATTCTTAATCCACAGGGTTTAATATAATGTCAGCTGTGGAGATACAGAAATTATTTTACTGCTAGAATATAACCTGCATTATTAACATTGCATTAATAATATATCCTACAGCCTTGATATTGCATTAAAGATGTTTATTAAAGCTATTGCCACCATGTTAACCTTTTTATTACAGGTGCAGCTATGATTATTTTATACACATTGCATGTTTGTGCTCATTCAGTGTTGATGCTCAGGTTTTAAGCTTTGTGAAGCGCTATGTCTTCACAATCTATTGTGTAGGTGACTTGGAGCAGAGAAGGATAGACAGCATACACGCTTACAACACACATATAATCCAGAAGCCTGCCAGGCCAAAGGCCCGAAATTCATTTAGCTTCTAACTGCATTTCAGTTTACTTAGTAACAGATGACAGAAGACCAGTTAAGAAAAGGACCAGCCCTTAGAGACCATCTAGGCTTGAAATTTATTGCCATGTATGGAAGGTGTTATAGAAAGAGGAACTTCTGTGTCTGTTTTTGTACCTTTTACTGTAATCGACGCAAGAAGGGGCGTTAACCCTGATGTTATAAAATCATTTTCAAGTGTATTCTTAGCAGGAGACGTGTGCTGACGTGATGTGGCATACTTCTTCTCCTGCGTGTGTTTTAATAAACTCATTGTTTGATTGCACTCTCCTGGGCCTCTGTTGGTTTGTTTCATTGCTCAACATTTTCGAACTTGTGACACAGCCCATCTTTTGCAGCTACAACAGCTTCGACTATTCTGTGCACAAGGTTTAGGAGTGTGTTTATGTTTGTTTACCATTTTTCCAGAAGTGCAATTGTGAGGTCAGACACCGATGCTGAACAAGAAGACCTCGCTTGCAGTCTCCACTCTAATTTTAATCCCAAAGGTATTCTTCTGGGTTGAGGTCAGGAGTCTGTGCAGGTGACCAAACTCGCTCACCGTTGTCTTTATGGACCTTGCTTTGTGCACTGATGTGCAGTCAGGTTGGAATGGGAAGGGACCATCCCCAAACTGGTCGAACAAAGTTGGGAGCATGAAAAGTCTTGGTATGCTGAAGCATTAAGAGTTCCCGTCACTGGAATTAACACTAGCCTAACACTTTGGAACGCCAGGTCTTAAATCAAAGAAAATCCCTGTCGTTTTTCTTTTGCCCTCCTTGGCAATCTATTACTCCTTAATATTTCTTCACACGCATACACTCCACCCCTGTATGTTGGCTTGTTTCACACTTTACAAATGATGAGACAAAAACTTTGGCCAGCTCTACTGCACAATGCTCTCTTTTTTTGTTCTGAACATTGGGCAATTTGAAGTAGGTGAACATTTCTGATTTGAAGATACTGGCAAAGTTCATTTTTCAAAATTGACTCATATTGATTTAAAAAAATGACTAATCTTTATAGGTATTAGCATTTGCAATGAATTGGTTAGGCAGCTTTACAGCATTGTGGATGTGTGTTTCAGCTGTACCCATGCAGTATTGTGCAAGCACCATGAGCAACAGACCGTTAAAATCTAACTTACTTGTATATAATAATCTCATCTCTAAACTAAAGCACCTAAGTATTCACAGTGCCATCCACATTATTTTGCTTTCATAAAATATGAGGACTGTATTAGTTTTGATCGCTCAAAAACAAAATGCTGACTTTCTGTCTCTAAGTTGTGTAGATCTTTGTTATTGCTTATAATTTTTTTTAATTAAAAAAAGTTTTTTTCATGATTGAGCTTATGATTAAGTGTCACTGCATGGTATTGGAACAGCTCACCTTTTTGCTACTGTTGTGGCATTTTAAATTACATAAAGCTGTCTAAATCTTTGCTGGATGTGGTTTTAAAACCAACTGTTTGTTCTTCACATGTCTGGACTTTGTTGTCAACATTTTGGATTAAGACAGAGCTTAAGCAGGTTGATGTCACATCAAAGGGAAGCCTGGGAGAGCACATTTACTCGGTCTGCTCCAGGAGTGGAAGCAAAGGTTTTGTGCACTGGACGATGTGAAAATGGTGGGGGGGTGGGGGGCTGACGGTAGAGGGGTAATATTTCACGGTCCTGTTTTGTCTGGTGGCAGTTATCAGCAGCTGCCAGTCTGATAATTGCTGCTTGAGGCCCTCTGCTGCTCCTTCAAGTCTGTACTGACAACCCAATTCAAGCCTTCAGCTGTGGGAGCTGCTGCCTGCTGCTATGTAGCTGTTGGGTTAACACTGGCTTTTGTTTGATATCGTGGCTTACTCGTGAGTGCTTATTCAAAAAAAGTCTTTCAAAATCTCGTTTCTGGAGGACTGGAAGTTAATGTAGTCATGTGAAAAAAGCGTACACTAAATTGTAATAAGTGTACATTACCTATTTGCTCATGCGGCTTACGACGCTGTCATTATTCTGCAGCTTGAGTCTGGCGTGAGTTGTAGACAGTCTTATCGTACATATTTCATGTGGAGTTTAAAAATGCATCATGCAGTAAAGCTGGCCAAAGTTCTTGTCTCATCATTTGTAAAGTGTGAAACAAGCCAACATACAGGGGTGGAGTGTATGTGTGTGAAGAAATATTAAAGAGAAATAGATTGCCAAGGAGGGCAAAAGAAAAACGACAGGGATTTTCTTTGATTTAAGACCTGGCGTTCCTCTTTGAAGAGTTGTGGCTGTGTTGTGTACAATCAACACGCTCTGTCACTTAGCCACCAGATAACTGATGTTCCACCCCCCTCATAACCAGAAGCTATCAGTCTGGGACTTCTGCTTGTATCTTGCCTGTCGTCTCTCAAGTAAATTACAGCTCAGCCACTCTAGATAGCTTGATGTTCTTCCGGTGCCCTCCATCTCTCTTTCTCCTGTGTCCTTTATTTCTGCCTTTGCTTTATTTATTATTAATTTATTTGCTTATTTGGGGTAATCACAACATGGTTTAAGCACATTTAAGCAATAGGTTTGCTTCATGAAACTCGGGCATTGTCATTCAATTGTTAACTAGTAATCTGATTATTTGAGCCTTTTGTTTCAGTCAAGTTATTTCAGGTGCAGCTTAACTGCCAACACCTGTGGTTATATATCCATAAATCTTTTGGGGGGTATTCCTTGTCTCTTTGTGTTAAAAACCAGTGTTTACGTGATGAATTTGCGAACTGCTATTTTAGCCAGTGACGGCTTAAAGCAGCGGTTCCCAACCCCCGGGCCTCGGACCGGTACCGGTCCCTGAGTCGTTTGGTACCAGGCCGCGAGAGTTGAGGCTCAGGTGTGAAATGTATGGTTTTCAGGGTTTTTATCGGTTTTCAGCGTTATTTAGTTATCGTTTTTATCGTTAACTCTGTTTTCCTGGGTCTTTTCATGTGTGTTATGAATAAATCTTCTTTTTTTTTGGGGGGGTACTGGTACTAGTTTTATTTTGTTGTATTTATCCGCGACACCTTAAAGGCCGGTCCGTGAAAATATTGTCGGGCATAAACCGGTCCGTGGCGCAAAAAAGGTTGGGGACCGCTGGCTTAAAGGATTGGTTATGGCATACACTGGGTTTATAGCCCCAGCAGTGTCTACTTCCGATGAGCACCAATGAAAATAATCTTTATAATGGCTTTATTGTCTCAAGTGAAAGCTCATTTCTAGATGCAAACATAGCCTTGGTTGAGTTTTGTAGATTGCCCCTCATAAAGAGTTTAGTGTTGTTTGCCAACCTACTGCTCTGCCTTTCAAACAGGAGGTGCTAGTGAGAGGTGATAAAATGGCACCATCCTGCTTTCGTTCGACACAGCTTGGTCAGAAATAGAAAACTCAACTGGAATTAATTACACCAAATGTCAGCCGTGTGACATTTGGTGTAAGTAAAGAGACAACTCATCGAGCAGAGTAATATGAGAAAGTCCTAATTTGCCCCATTAGAGAAGATCCATATCTTGGTACAGTTTTGCTGAAATGTATTTAGGTAAATGTGGTAAAACCCATGCAAGAAACAAAAGTGCTTTGAAGCGACTGTTGTTGTGATTTAGCTCTGTATAAATAGAATAGAGCTGAACAGTTCTTATAAATCTCGCAGTTTATACCCTCAACAAAAAAAGAAGTGATAATTTGTCCCACTGGAAAAGATCCACGAAAATAAGAGTGGGGAACACAAAGTGTTTTTGCTGTAAATTGAATATTTAGTTGACATAAGCCTAAATATTGTTATGAATTTGAAATGGTTTTGTAAATTTGTAAAGTGATGTTTTCTGTTGAAGTCACTAATTATTCTATATTACGATTCTTTGCAACCCGAGATTAGCGGTCTCATTATGAGTCAAACTCAGATCAAAAGACTTTCTAGAAAAGCCAGGCTTCAATATGCCTCGGATTAATTAACAGGTGAGCTGTGTTCCACATCTGTTTTCACCAGCTTCAGAAATGTGTCATTTTTTGTGTATGTCTGAATATTTCACAGTCCTAATCAGAGTGAACCTTTCTTTGTGTAAGTTTTGACTTCCTGCCACAAAATGAGCTTTTATGTTAGAACCGAATATTAAAAGGTCATGTGCAGCTCTAACACAGCTTCTTTTATAAAACTGTAAGTAATTTAGTACCTGTGTGAACTCTTCATACTGACATCACAGTAGAGTTGCCAAGTGCAAAATGTACAAGGTGTCAAACAAATGTCAGTCTGTGTGAAAATGTAATGAGATGACGAAGAGAGGCGGTTTAATTCAACAGTGACAAAAAAGTCTAAATGTCAGTCAATTAGGGTGATAAATCCCCACACGGCGGCATTATATTAACACTAAAGCTGCTTGCTGTCTGGCCAGCATATTTTTATTGTGAAGATGCAGCTTTCTACCATGCACCCTGGTGTTCAAAGTGCCAATTTACACCACAGCCCTAGACAGCCCCAAAGAAAAATATTGTATGTGGAATGCCATAGTAATACATTACAACCAATGGGTAACATTTCCAGTTTTACATTGGAATGGGGATTTTAAAAAGAAATGGTAGAGATTGTCAAATCAGAAAATCTGTACAGCAATGTAGATATATTTCACCGCTTGCACCGTTTTGCTTTCTGTTTTGCTTGTTCTTGATTTAATGTTGCTTGAAAGAACATGAAACTATTGACTCAAACTACTGCGGCTGCACAATTCACTTCACCTCTGCACCTCAGAGTCTACAGGAGTTGTTGGATCTAGAAGCTGTTAAAGTGACATGGCACTTGTCCTTGCTATAAAATGATCCATCTTCAGGTATGCCTGACTGCATCACAGGCATCCTCTTGCCGATTCCCTCTTCCACTCCCCAGATGAGCAAAAGCGCCTCATTTACTCAGGCTTCAAAGGCGCTGCCTAACTTTTCTCCCATATGACTTCGCTTCCCATGGGGGGTCTGTCTATCCCTTTGAATCCCAACCAAACAGGCTTTGATGGCATCTTTGTGCATTACATGAGTCAACTACATTCCACTGAGAAAAATAAGCATTCTCTGTTGTACCAGCTGTGAAGTAAAATGGGAAAGAAGTCAAACTTGGCACCATTCAAGTTCTCAAAAAAGAAATGGGTGTCTTTGCACAGCTTTGCTGAATTATGTGGAGCTAAATCTATTAAAAGCCATGTCAGACATCAGTTCTTACAAATCTTCCAGCATAAACCCTTAACCCAAAAGAGTAAAAAAAAAGTGTATGTGTCTTTGCTATGATGCGGTACAAATCGCTCTTTCTTGACAGCAGTTTCATTCATAAAGTCTTGAAGGTCATTTTTACACATCTTGTTACTTAACTCTTTTAGGAATCCGAACATTGAAGGATCTTTAATCCTCTACAGGTGATAATCACTGAATTTGATCAATTTCACAATATATGGAGGTACAATGTGTTTTTTGTAAGTTCAGGAAAGGAGTGGGCTGTGTATGGATGATTTGGTTGTATATGGAAGCTCTGGAAATGCACGGCAAGTTAAGCCTAGGAGAAAAAAGCAAAGGAGTCAAAGAAATCATGTGAATCGCATTATGGCCTTCACCACCATGATATTGGGTTATATAACATAGGTTTTCGATTATTTATTGCATGCAATTTGCTTGATAGGAAATTCGTGGGATTAGTTTGAAGTTAGGTATTCCTTTTTTTTCTCAAATATAAGTAAAAATGTTTGTGAAATCTTCAAGTGCATCTTGTCAGGAATGTAATGGTGAAAAGAAATCAAGTTGAGACTAGTGCAGCAAAACAATAGTTGTTCAGTTTTTGTCAGCAGACTCGAGGTCCTCTAGTTTAAACAATTCTTCTTCTCCATCGTCTTATCTGTAACAGTTCTTTCCTTTCTGAAGAATCAGTCTCCTGGTTTTGTTTTCACCCTCCCGCCACTATGTTTGACAGTTGGTATGAGGTGTTTATGCGGACATGCTGTGTTTGCTTTCCACCAAACAAAGTTCCTGTGTATTATGCCCCAATATCTCAATTTTTCTCTTATCTGTCCAGGGACAGTGTTCAAGAAGTGTTGTGGTTTGTTCAGAATAAACTTACCAAACCTAAGTGCTTTTCAGAGATAATAGGCTTTTCCCTTTTTTCCTTCCAAACAAGATATTCTTGTTTAGTTTTTTTCTAACTGTACTGTCATTAACTTTAACATAATTTACAATCTTAATTCCTATTCAAGCATTAGCGGTACATTTAATTTTTCAGTTTACAGTTTGTTTAGAGAGGGTGTTAATCCCTAACCAAATAATGACAGTGTAATATGTCATGTGTTACTTGTAGTATTTATGAGGTTGTATTTTATGACCTAATAAGGGCATGAAGCCCTAGACTTGAAAAAGCATGTTGTGACAGAGTGTGGTCTGTTTCAGTTGTAGGAGAGTGGTGATGCAGTGCATCTAGTAGGATGTGTGCCAGTTGTGCATATCCTGCCCAGAATGTCAGCTGGTGAGCAGCCAGCCATTCCAAGAGCACTGTTGTGTTACCACTGATGGTGGTCCCATTTCAACACATTGACATGGACTTCATTGGGCCATTTAACCAGAGTTCATGGGGATATTGCTTTGTATTACTTCTGATGATCTATGCAACTTGATATCTCGAGGCAATGGCGCTGTGCAACAAGTACTGCACAAGTGCCGTTTTAGGTCATCTCCCGAGTCGGCATTCCAAAAGAGATACTGTATGACCAGGGAACCTCATCCATAGTTTGCACACTAAAAGAATCATATGAATTGCTGGGCATTAAATCTGTTTGGACCACCGTCTAGACTGATAGGTGGGTGGAGCTGCTGAGCTGAAGACTTGAAAATCCATGGTTCATGAGGATGAAGCATTTGGGATTGCTGGCTGGACCCTCAATAGGGCTTTGGAGCGTGATGTCACGGGGGTGGGCGTGGAAAGGATTTTGGCCCGATCCGCCATTTTGGGGGTCTAAGTAAGGAGC